>NC_042616.1:220097051-220407315 GCF_901001135.1 Rhinatrema bivittatum | reverse complement strand
TAAAATAGGCTCACCGGCGCGCAGGGCCCTGCTCGCCTAAATCCGCCTGGATTTGGGCAGATTTAGGCGAGCAGGGCTCTGAAAATCCGCCCCTATATGACTATGTCTAATGATATATTGTAACCGAACCTTTGACGGCACCTGTTAGAATGTACTATAGTACAATTTTACCTACATTAAATATGTGCCTACATGTAAACCGTTGCGATGGTATTTAACTTAGCAACGGTATAGAAAAGTTTTTAAATAAATAAATAAATAAATAAATAATAACATAAAAAAATAAAATTTACAACAGCATTGCATAAATAAGAGTTACTAAAAGAGCATAAAAGAAAATAAAATACAGAGTAAAACCATAAAATCATAAATACTAAGAAAGCCAACTATTTGCTCTGAGAATCACCTTCTATTTTTTTAAAAGCTTGTATGTATAACCAAGTTTTCAGGTCCTTTTTAAATTGCCTGTAATCTTGTTGTAGTCTAAGGTTTACTGGCATTTCATTCCAGATTTTTGGTCCTGCAAGTGAGATAGCCCTATCCCTGACCTGTGTGAGATGTGCTGTTTTTATTGATGGAATTGGTAGTAAGCCTTTGTTTGCTGATCGTAGTGCCCTTTGAGGAGTATGTAAACGTACTGTAGTGTTAAGCCAACCTGCGTGCTCATCATATATCAGTTTGTGTAATGTGCTGAGAACTTTGTACTCTATACAGTATTCAACTGGAAGTCAATGTAATTCAGCTAATACTGGAGTGATGTGGTCCTTTTTCCTGCTGACAGGTTAATACTCTTGCCGCTGCGTTCTGCAGAATTTGCAGTGGTCTATGGTAGAAGCTGGTAAACCCAATAATAGTACAAAAATTGTTACTGGCAAATATTAAGGACTGTAGAATAGTTCTAAAAACCTTGTAACTAAGTAAGTAGTTGTTTAAGGCGTTTTAATGTAATTAATTTCCCGTAGCCTTCTCTTACTTTCTGTGTGACATGTTGTTTTAGACTGAGCTCATTATCGATTATTACTCCAAGATCACGTATCTTATCGGACAGTTTAATTGTTAAATTATCGTTGATCATTATTAGTGTTTGAATAATCTTAGAGGCCTTTCTTTCTAATTGAATAAATTCAGTTTTATCCATGTTGATTACTAATTCCATTTGTGTTAAAAGCTGTTTAATTATGTTTAAATACATGGCTGCTAGTTTAAAAGTTTTATCAAGGGTATCGGCTAATGGTAAAATTAGTTGGATGTCGTCTGCATTTAAGTAATGATTGATCTCTAAACCTGCTAAAAGATGACATAGCGGCATCATATATATATTAAGAAAAGTTGCTTAAAGAGCAGATCCCTGTGGTACTCCTGTCTCTAATATGATTTTTTCTGAAAGAGTATTGTTTATCTGTACCTGATAAAATCAGTTCTGTAAATATGCTTCAAACCATTGTATAGTAATGTTGCTAAGTCCTATTTCTTCAAGTCTTTTAATAATAATGCATGGTTTACTGTATCGAATGCGCATGAAAGGTCTAGTAAAATCAGAAGGAATTGTTGGCCATTATCGAAACCCCTAAGTATTGTGTCTGTTAATGATAGTAATAATGTTTCAGTACTATAGTGTTTTCTGAACCCATATTGGGATGGATATATAATGTTATTGGCTTCTAAATGCTCAGTCAGTTGTATTTGTATCGTTTTTTCAATTAATTTTGCTAGGAAAGGTAGATTAGATATGGGTCTATAGCTGCTTAATACAGACGAATCCAAGTTTTTTTTTTTTCTTTTTAATGGGTTTGATGATAGTGCCCTTTAGCATATCTGGATAAGATCCTTCCTTTAGAGATAGGTTAATAATGGCAGTGATATATGGTGCTACAGTTTGTAATAGAGGTTTTAGCGCCAATGTAGGTATTGCGTCAATTATATGATTAGCAAGGTTTAGTTTTTTTTATCATACCTTCCACCTCTAAGGTCGATACTTCCTTAAAGTTAGCCCACTTAGTTAACTCTCTGGAAAGCATTTTTATCTCCTGTTTTGGAGATAAAGGGAAACTTTGATAAAATGAGAAAAATAGTTTTAAAAAAAGCTGAAAGGTGCAGCTACAAAGGTAAAAAGTATGCAAATGCCATGTTGATGAGGCTATTAGCTAGTACCCCTGATTTAAAAATAAAATGTGAGGCTGACGTGCACATTTTAGCGCTCAAAAATTAACACCAGCCCAGAGGTGGCTTTTGTTACGCTTGGGCTCCGGTCAGGAGTCGTGAACACCACCCAGCAGGGTGGCTCCAGGTGGAGAGAGACAGGAAGCTAGAAACAGTGTCTGGTTCCAGGCTGGGTCAGGGCAGGCAGCAAGTAGCAGTGTCTGGGTCTAGGCTGGGTCAGGGCAGGCGGCAAGTAGCAGTGTCTGGGTTCAGGCTGGGTCAGGGCAAGGCAGGTCAGAAGGCCCGTAGGCCACACACACACAGAAGGCCCGTAGGCCACACACAGTAAGCAAGGCAAGGCAGAGAAGGCCCGTAGGCCACACACACACACAGAAGGCCCGTAGGCCACACACCGTAAGCAGGGCAAGGCAGGTCAGAAGGCCCGTAGGCCACACACACACAGAAGGCCCATAGGCCACACACCGTAAGCAGGGCAAGGCAGAGAAGGCCCGTAGGCCACACACACACACACAGAAGGCCCGTAGGCCACACACACACACAGAAGGCCCGTAGGCCACACACCGTAAGCAGGGCAAGGCAGGTCAGAAGGCCCGTAGGCCACACATACACAGAAGTCCCGTAGGCCACACACCGTAAGCAGGGCAAGGCAGGTCAGAAGGCCCGTAGGCCACACACACACAGAAGGCCTGTAGGCCACACAAGGCAAGGCAAGGCAAGGAATACGGCCCGAAGGCCGCGCAAGGCAAGGCAAGGCAAGGAATAAGGCCCGAAGGCCGTGCAAGGCAAGGCAAGGAATAAGGCCCGAAGGCCGCGCAAGGCAAGGCAAGGAATAAGGCCCGAAGGCCGCGCAAGGCAAGGAATAAGGCCCGAAGGCCACGCAAGGCAAGGCAAGGCAAGGCAAGGAATAAGGCCCGAAGGCCGCGCAAGGCAAGGGAAGGTCCAGGGACCAAATGCACAGCAAGCAAGGAAGGCTAGAGCAGGGAGCCCAGGCGAGCTCGATGCCGAAGCACTGAGGGAACTGTCAGGCAGGGTTATAAGGGACAGCCCAGAACATAGAGAGGAGAAGGGAGATGGACTGGGCCTGTCAGGAGATCCAGCTCTAGAGGGACCCCTGGTGGTGAGGCGGTTGCACAGCAGCCATAGCCGTAACAGCTTTAAGTTTTGAGGCATCCCAAGCTATGCTCAGAAAAGCAAAAAATACATCTTTTCTATGGTTCCTCCTACTTAATATTGTTGTGTTACTAAGCAGGAGGAACCACAGAAAGCTGCAACAACAACAAAAAACTTGACAGCAGTCAGGTTAGGAAAAGGGATGCTCAATTTATGAGCATCCCTTTTCCTAACCCGTGTCTGTGCACACAGACACTTCTCCTGAGAGCTAGATGGCATGGACGAGCTAGGGACCCGCAAATTATCCACTGCGCATCCCTTTTAGCATGCCAGCTCATTAGAATATGAGATTGAGTTCCTAAGAGAGGGGATATGCGGGTGTTCAAAAAACATGCATCCAAGTTGAACGCATGTTGTTTTCATGCATTATATTGCGTCGGCCCCTATGTGCTTTCCGAAAGCCATGTTCCTTTCATTAAAACCACTATCAATTAACATTCTGTGGAACCACCTATAGGTTAAACACCAGATGTTACCTAGTCCAAGTAGAAAGAACAACAATGGGAATACCATTTTACAGCTCTCCTCTATGAGGTAGCTGAATGGCTGGACCCTAGGGATGTGCATTCGTTTTGAACAAATGCGCAAACCGCAACGTATAGGTCCCTATTTGTTGCATTCGTGGGGGTTCCGAAATATATGGCGAACCCCCACGAATGCAACATAACACTAACGAATAAAACTCCCACCCTCCTGACCCCGCCAAGGCTTGCCAAAAATCCCTGGTGGTCCAGTGGGGGTCCTGGAGCGATCTCCTGCACTCGAGCCGTCGGCTGCCAGTGTTCAAAATGGCGCCGATAGCCTTTGCCCTTACTGTCACAGGGGCTACCGGTGCCATTGGTCAGCCCATGTCACATGGTAGGAGCAATGGATGGCCGGTGCCATCTTGTGCTCCTACCATGTGACAGGGGCCGATCAATGGCACCAGTAGCCCCTGTGACATAGTAAGGGCAAAGGCTATCGGCGCCATTTTGAATACTGGCAGCCAACGGCCCGAGTGCAAGAGATTGCTCCAAGACCCCTGCTGGCCCACCAGGGACTTTTGACAAGTCTTGGGGGGGTCAGGAGGGTGGGAGGTTGTAGATAATTAAATTGAAAGGGTTGGGATGGTTTTTTTTTTTTTTACTTTAATGGGAAATGAATACCATATGTAACTAATGGACAAATCGGGGTCCCCCAAAACGGATGTAACGGATTTGGGTCCCGACGAATACGAATACCGAATTGAATGTATCCGTCCCTGCTGCACATCCCTAGTGGACCCTACTATAACTAGGGGAGTAGGATGAGATTCATGAGGAGTGAAAGGAAGGAGTTAAAGGAGAGAGGAGCCCTATTTGGAGTGGGTCCCTTTCATCTGGATGAGGCCTACCGCTTCACCACAAGACATCTTTGAGAAAAGACCTGCCTTGGCGCTTCCTGCCAGATCAGGTGCTAATATAGAGAGAACAAGATAATTTATTAAGGACTGGACTGTTTTAACAAATACTTGCCTGAGTTACAGTCTGGAGCTCTGAGGAAAGAGAACCCAGAGACCAGGTCACTGAGCCCTGTTAGTAATCTTCCAAAGTCAATGAAGGGGCAGTAGGCTCAGTGAAAGGCTGCAGGGGTAGTAGGCTCAGAAGAAGGAAAACCAAAAATAAGAGATTGAGGAGCATCGGTGAAGACCCTCAGCAGGATCTTTGAACGGCACACAAGTGCAGGTTGGGTCATGGTGTGAAGTTTGCTGGATCCAGGCAGGACTATAAAAATTCAACAGGAATCTGTCACAGCCTGAGACCCTTCAGGAGTAGGGGACCACTAATCACTCTCTCTTAAAGAGAGTTAGGATTTCTTCTGGAACCCGGAGTGCAGCACTTATACTGTTAGGATTCGTGGGTTTCGTGGACATTTGGACCGAGGTGAGGGTTGATACCACCTGTGCGGAGGAGCCCCACAGGTCCTCACCGCCGGGAGGCGAGGCCAGCTGTAGCAGGAGGTCAGTGAGTAGTGGCAGAGAGATAGGGCGCCCTGTGTCACAGCCACGTGATCTCAGGAGCTGTGGAGAAGATACTGTGAGGTATCCTGAGGAGTGGGGTAGAGACACAGTTTGGAGGGAACTCACAGTACTCAGGCAGGACTGGAGATGTGAATGCCAGAGCAGGAGCCTCTGACATAGGAGTGCTAGGTAGGCCTCGAGGAGCGTGGAGCACGAAACAGGAACTGTAAGTGAAGCTCAGCAGAAACTGTCCCGAGGGGCATACGTCATCATACCAGAGCCTCGTAGCAAGCGAGGCTCTGATATGATGATGTAGATTGTCCCAAGGAGTAGGGAAGCCCAGGTCGAATCTCTAAAGCAATGACGTAAGCATTGTAACACATATTTTCTAAAACTTTTGCCAATGAAGGTAAATTATAAATTAGATGATAATTTGTTAGATCATCCACTGAAGAGACCAATTTGTTTGAACCAGATGAACAATACCATTTTTTAATTTCTCTGGTACAACACCTTCCTTAAATGACTGATTGACAATGATTTTATAAGAAATATCCTTCATGCCCTGGACAATCCAAAAAGGTTGTCAATCCAAACAGCAAAAGGTAGATCTTAACTGTGATATTATTGTCTGAATTCCAAATGGGTTCAAATTCCGACCAAACAATAGACATACTCACAACTTGATCTTGCACTTTACTACAGTCACAAATATTAAACTGATCTTGTAATGTCAGAACCTTTTTCTCAAAATAATCAGCTAAAGCTTCACAATTTAAAATAATTATCTTCTTTTTCTTTTGGTTTCTATAATAACCTTCTTACTACATAAATAACTCTTTTGTACTAGCCTCCAAATCTTCTCCAAATGAAATCCAATTAGCACAAAATTCTGTTCTAGCTCTAGTTGATTTGACAGTTCTTACACCCAAAACCTTTGAAGAAGGAACCTTCAATGCAAATAAAATCATCAAATGACCAGACCATGAAATAGTTACCACACATGGTGGTGAGAACATGCCAGTTTGCACAACCGACTCATGGCAAAATAAAGATCTAAAACAGGCTTTGAGTCCACATCTGGATGCAGATTAAAGTCACTGATAATAATCACATTCCGATACTTTAGTTGTAAGCTAATTAATAATTCCAGTAATTGCACAGTTTGAGAAATGAGAATGTCAGATGGATGATAAACTACTCATAAAGTCCAAGTACAATACTTCACTACAACAATGTCAATATTTGGACCAAATTCAAATGGTATCAGAAAGATGCGAGCTGCATTTAGAGGAATAGCTAGCAGAAAAGGGGAAGTGATAATGCCCTTATATAGATCCTTGGTGCGGCCTCACCTGGAGTACTGTGTTCAGTTCTGGAGACCGTATCTCAAAAAAGATAGAGACAGGATGGAAACGGTCCAGAGGAAGGTGACCAAAATACTGTGGGGTATGTTTCAGGAGACCCACGAGGAGAGGCTGAAGGATCTAAATATGTATTCCCTGGAGGAAAGGAGGTGAAGGGGAGCTATGATACAGATCTTCAGATACCTGATAGGTATTAATGATGCACAAACTTCAAATCTTTTCCACTGGAAACAGTAGAACTAGGGGTCTTGATGTGAAGCTCCAGGGAGGAAAATGCAGAACTAATATCAGGAAATATTTCTTCACGGAGAGGGTGGTAGATGCCTGGAATGCTCTCCCAGAAGAGGTGGTGAAGATGAGAACAGTTAATGAATTCAAAAAGACATGAGACAAACATTGCGGATCCCTAAAGACATAAAGAAAGGGATGGTGTAACATTTCTTCATGGGGGTAACCTGTACAGAACGACAGTTACTATCCTTAACAGAATGCATGGGGGTAAACTGTAAAGAATGGAAGTTACTATCATTAACAGAAGCATGGGGTAACCTGCACAGAATAACAGTTATCTACCTTCATTACTATGTTATTATATAATTAATACTTGTCTTTATATATAATTAACATTTCTATCTGTTTACTTTCCCAGGATTGCCCCATATAGGTAAAACCAGGTGGACAAAGCAGATTCTATTCCTTATGCTTGCAGAAAGTAATCAAAAGCATCTAAAGGTTGTACTGTGAAATGATATCTGTAGTATGTTCACCCTTATTGTTCATGAGTTTGTCAGAACCAGGTCACCAGGAAAACACCTGAGGTTCCTCATTCCTTGCCCCAAAACAGCTGGCTACTGATATACGCTTGTTCCCATGTGCAAGGTTCTTCCTATGGCTCCCATGTCTTGGTTATCTAGGACTGTAATGATCTTAATCTACACACCTCCAGACTCTTATTTGGCTAACTGGCAGCGGCTAACCGTAGCCAGATAGCTGGAAAAGTCCAAACTTATCTGGCTAAGTGGCAGCGGAGCGGGAAATACTTTTTCCAGATTTTTTGTGCCCACGCAGCTGCGCTGGAAATTTAACTCCATCTCTGACCCAGGAGTTTAAGTTTCCAATGTTAAGACAACCTGGGTTAGGCCAGCACACCTCTCTGCAGCAGTGAGTATTGCTTAATGCCCTCATTTGCATGGGATTTCCATATGAGGGCACTAAGCAGTACTCCCATTGTAGAATGCACATTTTCTGAACGTAAAATTCCAGGTTAAGTTCACAAAATAAGCATTTTAAATATGGGTAAAACTGCGCATTGAGCTGAACGCATCTTTCTACATTGGCCTGAGAGAGATGAACACGACTCTACCACTCCCTGTTTGAGAGCTTGGTTTTGTCTTAATTAAGGCAAAGGGGCCATACAATAGAAACATGGGAACTTGAATATGCCATACTCATCAACTTGTTATGCATTTGAGAGACAAGCTGACTCCTGTCCCTACAAAATTTGCCTGCAGAAAGTTTCAGAGTATATAAAAACATTAGTACCATTTTGCAATATGAACGCTAAATGAATTAAGGTGGTGACGGAGATGCTAATTTGCATATTCTGAGTTTCTATACATTTTCATGAGTTGGCCCCCTTGCTTCTCCGCTTCTCTATGAGTCATTTTTGTCTCAGTAGATTTATAATGTGCCAATTTTCCATTTTATTAAATTTGTTTTGCTACATTTTCATCAAGCTTGGGGCACATATTAAGGTCTTTACGTCTGCATAGTTACCCATTCTCATGCAGTTTCTCTGTATAATAATAAACATTATTTATCCAACAGAATTGATTTTTATTTCCTGAGGAATGGAGGAGGGCCCAACTGGAAAGCTTTAAGAGTCTCTAAGGGGAGGTCTATAAGTATGAGGTGAAGAAAAATCCAGTTAAACTTAAAACCTGATGCTAAAATGTGTGTTTTAAAATCCATTAAAATGCATCCATTTAAGCAGCAGACAGGGCTATCAATAAGCCGTAAATCTTTAGTGTTTGGATTTTGGCAAGATAATAAAAAGGGCAAGGGCACGATCAGCAAATAATAGAAAGGATACGTGAAAAAAAGGCTCCAATTAGTAATAAGCAGAGCTTGGCGCTAAGTAATTACACAAGTGTGGCTTTCATTAAGGCGCTGTGATAGACTTCTCCTTGCCCTCCATATTGAGGTAACCAAAATGTCAGTGCACAAGGCCCCAGTACCTTCCAACAACCCTGTTAGAGTGCTATTGCAACCACCTGTGCCAAATGACTGCCTTATGCTGCGTAATGCTCATATGTGTGCCTCCCTAAATGTTAATTGAGATGTTTTCTGTTCTCAACATTTGACGTTTGACTTTAGACCAAACTCCTCCCCTTAGAAAAAGCACTGGGATCTGAAACTAGCCCATTCTTTTTATGTATTTTTTTTTTTTACACAGCGGTTTCATTTCAGTTTATTAATGATGCCTTGTAAGAAATAAATATCTCTATACAAGTGATACCACTTAAACAGATAAATAATCTAGAAAACTAAAAAAAAGATCTTGGTCGACTAGAAACAGGCAGCAAATAAGCACATGGTTCTAATAGCTTTCCTTGAAGTGATTTATCAGCTGTGATTAAGCCCTCAACCAGCATGTCCTTCTTCATAAATAAAGTAAAAGTGCACCTTGCTCTAAAATGTATCTGCAATATCTTATTACCAGCTTGCTCTAGGGAGCTGAGAATTTGTGTGTAATGCAAAGTATATGTTATAAAGAGATTTAGTTCTCCTATCTCAAAGACAGCCTTGCTGAAAAAAAAAAGACATTACAATTAAGGTTTATACTTTTTTCCATGCTGAATTTTAGCCCATCATGGCAACATTTCTTTTGTTAATTTAAAATAAAAATACATGGACTGCTATATTAGTCTGACAGCACAAATGTTTTATGTTGTTGAATTGGTTATGGGTTCAGACGCAGGGGACGCGAGCTGTTTCATGTCTGGTGGGACAGACCTGAAACAGGAGGACCCAGTCATAAAGAAGACAGAATCAGTAGAGGTTTTCAGGATACACACCATGAATAGTTATTAGATAGGTTTGCATACATTTGGTGTAAGGAACAGCATCACCTGGATAAATTGCATAATTTGCTTATCTTTAAAGCTAATCTTAGTTGAGGGTCATCATGCCCAACCTTGAGAACCATGCAAATGCTAGAACTTACTACAAAACTTAAATGGCGTGTGTGTTAAATTACTGACTCGCATGCTAGTTTTTTTTAGCATGAATTTTATTGCATAGGGCTCTCTATCTACTTTAACTGATTGTATCCACACCAGTGGACCTAAAATTCAGAAGCCAAAGCAAAGGGCAAGATGCCTGTCTTTTTGTACAGCTCTTCCAAACTGTATTCTCTACTTACAAACCTACAAAATCCCATTGCAAACCCATGAACAGCGAGGAAGAGAGCTCAAAATGACTCAGAAATGCAGAGAGGCTGTAATATGGGTTTTGGAAAGGAAAAAACAATTACTGTTCTCGGCAAGATACAGAACAAAAACATTCCTCTTTATTATCATCAAAGACAGGAAATATGGATAGAGAGAAAGGTGGAACAATATGAACAAAGAAATTATTGGACAAGAAAAACTAACACAGGAATGAATGTGAAATGGTGGGTATAAAAATTTGTATTGAAATATCGAAGAGATGAAGCAATATAGACAGATGTGGATGAAAATAAATACTTTAAAATTCTGCTTTGCATCCCCAACTTTGGAATGAGACAATATTAACTTTGTCAAAGCCATTCCTTAAATCAGGGATGGTCAAAAGCAGCCTCTAAAGCAGGGATGGTTTGGTACAATCATGCGCAAATTTCTGGATGCGCAGTAGTTGATTTCTGCCAGCAGAGGGTGTATAGGTATATCGAGACCTCTTGAAGGAACTTAATCTTCTCAGGATAGCAGGGAATGAGAGTGCTGCCCTAGAGGTTGGAGAAAGAGGAACAAGTTTGGAGCAGTTAGAAGTTCTCACACCACTCTGCGGATGCAGCTAAATAAAAACTTAGGGGTAGATTTTAAAACGTGTGCGCGCGCTACCCAGCGCGTGCACATGTACGCCCGATTTTATAATATGCGGGCACCTTGCTACATAACATGTGGGCACCTTGCGTGCGCCGAGCCGCACTGCTTTCCCCCGTTCCATCCCAGGCTGCTCCGAAATTGGAGTGGCCTCGGAGGAACTTCCCTACCCCCCTTCCCTTCCCCTACCTCCCCCGCCCTTTCCCCCTACCTTTTTCCTTTTTTCACTTTTGTTTGAAAACTTACTTCAGCCCTGGGGCTGAAGAAAGTTGTGCGCACCGGCCAACTGCTGGCACGCGATCCCCTGCACAGTGGCAAATGGCCGGAATGTACCGGAAGCCTCTGACCTCACCCTGCCCTCAGACCGCCCCGCCCCTTCTCGCCCCTTTTTGCAAGCTCCGGAACTTACACGCATCCCGGGGCTTTATGCGCGTCGCCGGGCCTTTTGAAAATAGGCCCGGCGCGCGTAGCCCTTTGAAAACCTGGCCCTTAATTCATCCCATATGGAGTGAGTAAGCTCCATATTAGGAAGAATATTCCAGAAGACCCTATTATAATACTCTTGTGGGATGGATGGGAGAACCTTCAAGTTTTCCAGTAATGGCAGAAATATGTACAACTGATAAAGATAACTCCCCGGATAAGACAATATTAAAGAGCATGTTGGAAAGTGGGAGCCACATGAGTGTCTGCTGTTCCATATCCCAGTATAAGATACAGCCTTGTCCTCTAAAGCAGACAAGCAAGGTAAGGGAAGTAGTAAAAGAACAATTTATTGAAAATAACTGTGCATGAATGTATATAGACTGTTTTATTCTGTTAAAGCTGCTACAAGTTTTGCCTTGAAATAAAGACTTGGGAACAAGCATCCCTGTAGAAAATACATTTTGTGATACAGCAAGACGAAAGGTTCCTCTGCTGGAGGGCTCTGAAGAGTAAGCTCTCCCCCTTGGTAAAAGAACCCTTAAGCCTGTGCATAGACTTGCAAAGCACACCAAGGCTACACTGGTAGGAAGAACACAGGAACACAGAAAATGACCAAAACGGACTGTCTAGTTAGCCCAGTTGAGATTCTTCCAATTTGCACATGAGGAGAGTAATTTTGAACAGTGTAAGTGTGCGCAAACAAAGCTGTGACTGTATTTTATAAATTGTGTGACAAGAGTTGCCCCAAAAGCATACAAGCATGTTTCTATTTTATAAAAGAATATGTTCATGTTTCATGGGCAAAATAATTGTAGGATTTGAATGTACAGTATTCTGTGCAGTTCATGTGCGGAGGCAGGTATTTTCATAAAGCATGCGCTTATGAAAATACTTCTGCAAGTACTTTTAATCAGCAGTGCACTGACACTTCCACCAGTTCACCCTGACCCCCACCCCCACCACCACCACTTAACCCAGACCTCACACCCAAAAACTGCAGACACACGTTAAGTGCAATTTCATTTCCTTGACTCAGCAGGTGTAACAGCATGCTACTTACAAAATACTACTTACAAAATGCTAACTTGCGCGTCAGCTCCCGAACACACATCCTGGATCAGGCCCAAATTGCCCCCTTTTTTTAATTTACATTTACACGTGACCCTGCCGGTACATACATACATACTTCAGGCTTTTACAAAATACTACTTGCATGCGTGCATGCTACCTACAGGCGTTACTTCCAGTTCTATGTGCTGAAACCTTTGGAAAATTACCCCCATAAAAATTCTCACACACAATCCAACACCAGCTCCCCCTCCCCATGTCTTTTCCCTGACCTTACAACCTCCTTCCCACAATGACCATCTGTATCTATCCTAAGCATACTCAAAATCTGTCACGGTGATGGCCTCCACGATTTCTCCTAGAAGGCCATTTAAGGCTATGTCATCTTCACCTTTGCTTCTATTAACACCAATACTCAGGACAAACAACCAGGCCCCCACCTCTATGTCTTATTACCACGATTTATAATAATCTCTACACCATCAAGGTTAGTGAGGCTTGTAAAATTTCCAGCTTCCCCATACTCATGGAAGTTTGGGTTTCAACCACGGCCGTCGCGACCCACTGTGCAAGCCGTGCACATGCAAGGGGCGGCGGCCTGAAGGGAGCGGCGACCTGGGGGCCACAGCCAGCCCCAAGATGAAGGTAATGAATGTGGACCCCACCAGGAGGCCAAGAACTGGAAGAGGCCGCTGTGATGGTTCCCAACCTGCCACGCGGCTGAGAGGAAGAAGCTGCGGGGCTGCCTGGAGCTCCCGACCTGCCGCCTGACATCACGGGTGCTTTCCTACGGAGGGGGAAGTGCGAGGTTGCAAGAGGCACGCCTAGTCATTCCGGGTATGAGGCGAGTTCCGTGGTGGGGCCCTCGGCAGAATTTCCTAGCTCGGTGGGGGGTGGAGGGTGAAAGGGGAGCCTGGGAATGAGCACAGCCGCCATGGCGCTCGGCTCTGAGCCTGTGGCTGCACTGGTTCCAAGATGTCACTTCCGAAAGGCAGGAGAAGAAGTGTCGGTGTTCTCTCTTTTACAGGTTCCGTGCAGTAACTTCTTCTAATTAGTATTTCCTGCACTGGCTTTACGTGCACCCTTTCTTCCACTCTTCCCCAGCTGCAAACTTGGGTATTGCTCTTTATCTTCTATGTTGCGCTGCATGTAGTTATCTTTTCCAGCAGCAGGGGCGCGCGCATAGTTCTTGTCGAGTGCACAGATCCCTGCATTCATCAAACTAAAAAGTTTAACTGTGCCAGACTGCATTCTTTGCCGGTTGTGATGCCATCCGTCTGACCAGCATACGAACTGATCACGGATAAAATGCTCTCTTTAGAAGTAAGCAATCATTGGAGTGCATGTAAGGAGCTGTGTCTGCAATTGGGGCTTATTTCTCTGCTGCATAAGGAGAAAAAAGTTTGTTTCATGCGTGCATGGTAGCAGACACCCCCCCCCCCCCCACACACACACACACACCACCCATACCCCCTGGCCAGAGAGCAGGAAGGTTGTCGGGAATTTTCCGGGAAGACCCGGGTGCTGCTCACTTCCTCAGGTGCTCGGGAAAACCTCCTGTTTTCTGTGGGAGATGAAACCTTAACTCCTGCTAAAGCAGCTGAGAGCGAGGCCCTGTGCCTTAGCAATCGGCTCTTAACACCGAAGCTGTCAGTTCTCATTTCGGGGGGGTGGAGTGCCAAGCTCTTGGGTGGACTTTGCAGCTGCAGTCTGCCCAGCGCTCTCAACTCACCAAAGCAGCCAAAAGAAAAAAAAGCCACAAAGCAATTCCCAACCGGCGAAAGTGAAAAGGAGGGACCATGGCTGCCGAAAGAATGTTTGGTGTGTGTGTGAGTGAGCCGATATGTGTATGAGCAGGAGGGAATCTGTCTGTGTGTGTGTCTGAGCACAAGTGTGTGTGTGAGAGAGGGGGTCTATGTGTCTGAGCATCTTTGTGTGAGAGGGTTCGTGTGTGTGTGTCAGCATGCGTGTGGTGTGTGATAGGCTCTATGTGTGTGTGTCTGAGCATGTGTATGTAAGAGAGATATCTTGTGTGTGTGTGTGTATGTAAGAGGGAGCATGTGAAAGGGAGTGTGTGCATGAGAGAGAACATATGTTTGTATGTTTGTGTGTGTGTATGTATAGATATATATCTATATCTATGAGAGCTTGTACATCCCTCTCTCACTAATCTACAACAATGCCAGAGTGACTGGAAATAAAATATTCCCAGGTATGGAAAGCATGAATCCTTATCCTTATTAGTTATTAGTTTTAAATTTGGATATTATTTTATGTATCTGCTGTTTGAAATATTTTATTGGTATTTGGGCAATTTAAAACAAATTTTATATGAGTTTTTAATTACTGGATCTTCCATTCATCACCTGTTTTGAAAAATTATTTTTATTAGTATGTTTATACTATTATAATTTATGTATTTATTATATTTTTTTATGTTATTGTTTAATGGCTGAAGATTGGTGGTGGCTCTGTTTCTTCAGTGTTGCACTGCATACAGAGTCTGACTTGTGGTTTCCAATTCAGTTCTTGCTTGCATGTTTCTATTTATACTTTATGGTTTCTTTTTTCTGTATTTGGTGAGGTTCTGCATATGTGAGAAAGAAGAGGTATTGTGCTAGCATTTAGAGATTTATAGCAGCTTGGTTTGTTCTGTTTCCCTAATAGGAGGTTTATTGGTGTTTTAGGGCCTAGTGTAATATTTGCAGTGCTGCCTTCTCATTGATAGGATTCTTACTTTTTAAATGCTGGCAGTTATTGTTTTGGTAAGGGAGGCTTATTATATTTTAATAGTAATTTACTCATAGCTTTCTCAGGGTCAAGCCAACATCCGACACATGTTATAGTAGTCCTAATGCCATATGGGTTCTAAGTGTCTTTTTTTTGTAGGGTTTTCTGGTTGGTGCCATAGCAGTGCATGTAAATATAATATACATGTTGATATTTTTTTTTATCTCAGAAGACTGTACTTTTAATGTTCTTTTTCATGTAAAATCTGTTATTATGAATGCATATTTTTAACTGTGTGTGTGAAGAGGGTGGGGGTAGAATGCAAGGGTATAAGGTTCGCCTAGGGCACCTAATACTCTTGCACTGGTTATGGGCTCCTGGGCAAGGGGTGAAGACCCGGAGGTGAGGGGTTGCTGGAAGGAGCTGGGCTGTTTGTGGTAGGCCCAAGACAAGGACTAAAAGAAAATGCGAAGGGGGGGGGGGCACAATAATTGTTCGTACAGGGCAGCAAAAAGGTTAAACCGACCCAGGCTTCAACTATGGTCTTTCCATGCAGGTCACCCCATGCTTCTTAGAAGATAGATACATAAGAACATAAGGAATTGCCATGCTGGGTCAGACCAAGGGTCCATCAAGCCCAGCATCCTGTTTCTAACAGTGGCCAATCCACTTAGGGTTGTAACTACCACTTTGTGCAGGCTACCCCATTGCTTTCTTGGAGACCCAATACAATCATGAAATTGCTGTTTTGGGCTGATCCACCATACCTTGCTGGTTATCCCAGCACTTCATTACCATCCTTTTGTCACTAAGCCTCCTCTTTATTTATCCCATACTTTTTTCAATTATCATTATCATTTTTGTCTTCACTACTTCCTCTACAAGGGCATTCCAGGCATTCACCACTATTTACATGAAAATATATTTCATGATGTTGTTCCTGAGTCTACCTCCTTGGCCCTTCTCACAGTGGTTTGGGCTGTTCATGATGACACTGTTGGTGCCCTGAGGTGTTCATGCGACACTTGGTGTCTCAGGATGCAGTTGCTTCTGCTGCTGCTGCCTACCAGCAAGCTTCATAAAATGTGGATGGAAAACACCTGTGTTCGAGTCAACAAAAGGATGTATTGTTTCTCCCCATTGACTTTAATGGAAAGGAATGATACAAATGAAATGAATGAGCTTCTAATCTGAACTATATAAACTGAATGAAACAGAAAAGAAATGCAAAAATCTGAACCACACTGAATTTTGTTTCCTTGCACAAACCTAATTTATAGTCTTGTTTTTGCCCAAGCTATCTCCATTGGGAGACTGCTCCAAGCATTCACTATTCCCTCTTTGAAGAAATGCTTCCTTTTGTTTCTGAGTTAATCCCCATCTCACAGACTCATATCATAAACCTTCTTTCCACCAAAAATGTTAATCTCTTATTCAATGCTTATACCATTTTCAAAAAACACACTAATCTCTTTTTTTTTTCTCTTGATTTTGTTTGCTTTTCTGGCATAAAGATTTGTTGTCCCAACAATGGCTCCTTTTACTTTCAAACGCTGTTCCTCTAATCAACCCAGATTGCTCTTCCCCTTCCCGCCACTAGCCCCTTTGTGTTACTTCTTGTCTTAACAAAATTATCATTCCCTCACATCAAAGATCCTCACCTTTCTGAAGTCAAACTCTACCACTGTTCAAACACTACATCAGAACATCTGATGATCACTGGACCCATTTGTTTACGAGTAACAGATCTCATATTTCCCTAATGTATGCAGCTGAAATGTACTGATCCTCCAAAAGACAGAAAATGAACTGTGATTCTGCCACAATACATAGGATAATTGGCTAAACAAAAATACCCTCACCAGCCTTCCACTAACAGAGCTGATCAACCTGGGTCCTCACCTTCACCAGTAGTTAAAAACTACTCTTCTTAGCAACATGATTGCAAAAGAAATGACCATACAACCTATCTAATCTGCCCATTTACACCATGAAACTGTGTACTGGCCTGAATAAGATGAGCCAAAGGAATGATAAGGCAAGTTGATCTCTTTAGCAGGCTGGCAAAAAAAGATCATGCTTCAGCCTTCATGGAACACTTCCCTTACCTTATGCTCTCTCTATTTCTCTCTCCTTGTTTGCAACTCATATCCTTTGCAATCCCTGGTGTTTACTCACTGAGGGAAGGACCTTTTCCTCAACCTCAGGGGGAAGCTGAACATGCCATCCTCATGGTTATATCTACGATGCCACAATAGCTGTCATCCAACTCACGTTGTTATTAATAAATAAGTCCTACTGAGATACTTTACCTTTTCTGTCAGAGGAATCCTGAAAAAACGGGGGAAATGGTATATATGGAAACATTCCTGATATGCGACAAATAACTGTAATTGCCAAATGAAAAATCAGAGTACTATAAAACAAGCTGTTAATACACCAACATGAATACATGTATCTGTATTTGGGGTGTGCAGGGAAAAAAAAAATAATTTATGTTTCTAAGTTCGTTTTCAGGAGGATTTTTCCCACAAATTTTGGTTTGTGGAATGTTTGATTCATTTCATTTGTGTGAAGAAATAAATCAAACATTTAAAAGAAAAAACCAAAAAGGACAAAAAAATGAAAATGGGGCCTCCGAAAGCCTCCAGTCTCTCTCTCCCACCCACCTGGAAAAATGCCAGGGCCAGAATCCACCCCAACCCCACTTACCCGGTCTGGTGGGGATCCGTTGGGGAGGCCTAAGGCCTTGCGTAAGCTGAGGATGCATTAGGTCACCATGTCCTCATCCTCGGTCTACACAAGGCCAAAACCTCAGCCTAGGCCAGAGCCTGGGCTCAGGCCCGATGCTTAGGTCGGGCCCAGAGACTGGTTCTTGACACCGGGGTCTCAGTCCAGATCTAGGCCCGACATCAGGGCCTTGACCCAGACCCAGGCCCGATGCCTGGGCTCAAGCCCAATGCAAGAGCCTAGACCCGGACCTAGACTTGATGCCGGAGTTCAATGCCTGGGCCAGGCCCACCACTGTGGCCTTTTCGAGAGGCTGAGTCCCAATGCTGGGGCCTCTGCCCAGACCCAGGCCCAAAGCCAGAGCCCAGCCCAGAGGCTGTGTCCCAATGCTTGGGCCTCAGCATAGGATGGAGCCTGGGCCCAGATTAGATTCCACGGTTCAGCCTGAATCCAGGCCCGACGCTGAGGCCTAACCTGAAGACCAGGTCCCAATGCCTGGGCCTCGGCCTTGAGTTAGGCCCAGGCCTGGAGCCCAGGCCTCGGACCAGCTCTGACGATATACCCTTCTTTCTTTTTTTTTTCTTTAACTGATGACATCCGCTGTGGTTGCACCAGAGTTAATTAACTCCAGTGCATTCACCCCAACAGACAGCACCATTTTGATATATGGCATCCAAGCTCGGATCCAGGTTGAGGCCCAGGCCTCAGGACCTGGCCTGGCCACTTCCGCAGATACCCAACTGATCAGGTAAGTGATTGTTTGGGGGGATATTGGATCTTGGCCTCGGCCCCAGCTTTGGCCTAGGCCTAAGCCAAGACCCTGGCATCACGATCAGGTCTAGGCCACAGTCCCTGCTTTAGGTCTCAGCCTATGACCTAACTGAGGACCCAGCTTCAAGTCTAGGCCTAGGCTGAGGCACTGGCATCAGATGCGGATATAGGCCACAGACCTTGCTTTGAGCTTTGGTCTATGCCCTAGGCCAGGCCCTAGGGCATAGACCGAAGGGCCTGATGAATTTATTTAAAACAAATGCAACAAATAAGGTTTGCTTCATTCAGGGGCCCTCAATTCATTTCAGGGTCCCCCAAATGAAATAAACTGCACTTATTCGTTGTATTTTGTGCATTTGTCTTAAACAAATGCACATCCCTAATCTATATGTATGCTGCGTCATGCAAAGAGCACAAGTGAATTCTTTGCAAGTCTTCTATGATGACTCTGGCCATCACCGGGGAATTCAATGACAGTAAGACTACTCATCAGGAAGACAGCTGAAAAACAAGTTGACTTTCTTTGGTTACAAGCAGCTAAGCAGGTAAATCTTTAATAGAAATGAGTGCCTATCAATATACTTGCTCCTACTTCTTGGTTGCCTTGAAAGATCTCCCTCATAAAAACAAATCAAAATAATGGAGGAGGGAAGATATATCACTAAGATGATAGATCAGGAAGAGGTTGAAAATGCATGCTATAAAACAGCATTTTATGATGAAATGCAAATAATTCCATTAGATGAGCCTGCACATAGAAAAATAAAGTTTTGCTATTTTATATTTTTCCGAAACTTTGGTTTCTGCACTCTCTTCCATCCTCTCTCTGACAGATCCACTTCCACACCTTCATTTCAGCCTTTCTTCTTTATGGGCTGCTTGGAGCAAATCAGAGAGACACATTCCTCAAGGGGAGGGAGGTTTACAGACATTTTAGCTTGCATTATTTCTTTTGTGCAATTTTTTTTCCCTTCCAGAAATTTCAGGAAATGAAATCTTTGACCAAATGACATGCTATTTCAAAAGTTGTACTCACAAACCAACTTTATGGGCTTTTTGCCCCTTTTATTTTACCTAATTTGCCCCTAGATTCATCCAAATGCTATAAATTTTGAATGAATAATACCCACGATAATGAAAAGGGGTGTGGTTAGGGTAATTTGCTATTTTAAGTGCTTTGCATAGGAATTTTATAGCAATGTGTGTTAAAATTTATCGAGAGAGAGAGACTCTCCTATAAAGTCAACTATTTATATCACTATAGGAGGGCCAGCTAGTAACTCGAGGTGAGGTTTTGGTGGTGGTCTAGGGTTTGGAGGCCAGGTTTACATGCACAGGCAGACGTACAAATAGCACAATACACATCAATGAAAATTTGATGTGATTTGGAATGAGGAAAGGTACGCAAAGATGAGATTTCTACAATGTTCTCTCGCCTTAGCTGGATGCACTCTCTATCTGGGTTCTATCAAGCTAGGGCGAGAGAACATTTTAGAAATCTCATTTTTGTGTACCTTTCCTCATTCCAATCAAATCTTCACTGATGTGTACTGTGCTATTCATTTTACATGCTTGTGCATGTAAAACTGGCCCCCAAACCCTAGACCACCACCAAAACCTCACCTCAAGTTACTAGCTGGCCCTCCTACAGTGATATATAGCATGAATAACACATGCATTGTGCTATCAAACACAGCATTATCACAACTCGTTTTCATTTACTACACACAAACTCCTTGCAAATTTCACCCACCTGAATAAATTTTGCAAATTTGCATACACAGCATGTACTGCAATAAATAACACATACAATATAGTGTTATCATAGGCATTAGGGCCCTAACATGATTTGATGAATGACCCTGTTTGCTTGGTCTTTAGATGTGGACCTAAGCAACCAAAAATCATTTACATTGTATTTCAACAAACTAGACCATAGACTCAGCCACAGTTAAATGAAATTGAATGCCATGGTTATGCTATGTATTGTGCAATAATTCTGTGGAAACCATAAATTAGTTATTTCTAATATTTTTAACCACACACACATGGTTCATTAAAAAAAAAAAAAAAAAAAGAAAGAAAGAAATGTAAAAATATGAGAAAAGTATTTTTTTTAAGTTCAATCATTTTACTGAGAGAAATTTTTTTTTACAAATAACAAGAAATACAAGCCACTAAAACTCAGTCAACAGAATAGGCTATAATAAAAGTTGTCACTTGGCTGCTAATAATCAAAATCATAAGGAGGAGCATGACTGCAGAACCACAGTATAATTTAGGTGAGGTTGAAGATGCAATCTATCGGGCCCCCCCGTGAATAGCTAATGTGCAATCCGACTGCTGTATTTGCTCATATTTATAGCATAAAGACAGAATTCCACCAGAAGTGTACATTCAGTAGTGCACTAGTCTTCCAATTAGCCAAAATCTTTTTCATAGCTATAGTGAGAAGAAAGAGTCTCCTGTGGCTTGTGGGAAGAGTGGAATATAAGTCCATTGATTTTAGAATTACCATACGATATGAGTTGGGGATAGAGAGAGTCAAAACCTCTGAGATTCTCTCCCATACAAACGAGAAGAGTCTTTTTAAAGTTTTGTAATAAAATATATGGTCTTTACTAGCTTTTAGGTAAATGATTAGAACTAGTGCCATAATGCTAAGCTCAACAGTGCGATAGCATACTTATGCATTACACCAACAGAAACATTTGATTATTTGATGCATGGAATACTTGGTTTTTATTTCAAGTTTTTTGCTGCATCATTTTTTCTTTAGATATCAATACTGTGGTTGCCAGCTCAATGAGGATAAAGCACAGAAGTTGATCCAGTTCTGGTTTTGTCCCCCATTATATGCAGGGAGTTGGAGTCCTGACTTCCTAAGAAAACAGGGCTCTATCTTCGCACATGCAAAAGCAAGGTTGGATCAGCCTATTTGAATTGGGTGGAATATCAACAATAGGGATGTGCAGCAGGGACGGATTCGTCCCATTCGGTACTCGTATTCTTCAGGACCTAAATCCATTGCATCCGTTCTCGGGGGACTCCGATCCATTCATTAGTTACATATGTATTTGTTTCATAAAAAAACCCCCATCCCAACCCTTTAAATTTAATTAACAACAACCCCCCAACCTCCTGACCCCCCCCCCCCCAAGACTTGCCAAAAGTCACATGGTAGGAGCACAAGATGGCACCGGCCGTCCATTGCTCCTACCATCCTACCATGTGACAGGGGCCGACCAATGGCACAGGTAGCCCCTGTGACATAGTAAGGGCAAAGGCTATCGGCGCCATTTTGAATACCGGCAGCCAACGGCCTGAGTGCAGGAGATCACTCTAGGACCCCCGCTGGATCACCAAGGACTTTTGGGGAGGTCAGGAGGGTGGGGGTTTACTCGTTAGTGATAAGTTGTATTCGTGGGGGTTTGCCATACATTTCGTGACCCCCACGAATACAACGAATATGGCATATATGTTGCGGATTGCCAATACGTTGCAAACGAATGCACACCCCTAATCAACAATAGCTAATACCCTGATTTACTTCCTCAGTTCATGGCAGCATGTATAGGCATGCAGTATGGAGTAGATTTTCCACTCGTGTGCACCGCCTCCATGGGCGCACGCTTCCTGGCACGCACACATGGACGCGCCGATTTTTTTATCATGCGCGCGCACGGTGGAAAATCCATGGGCTGCAAGCACATCTCGCCGGATTTTATAATCCGCGTGCATATGTGCGGGCAGCACGAGCTGGGGGGGGGGGGGGGATTTTTGCAATTTCCACGTGGCGATACATTCCGGCCTTCCCCAGTTCGCTCCAATTAAGGAATGGACTGGGAGGGATCTTCCCTACCCCCCTACCCCTAACCTCCCCACCCCCTAAACCCTACCTTTTTCTTTTTTACCTTTGTTTCACAACTTACTTCAGTTCCCAAGCTGAAGTAAGTTGTGTGTGCCGGCACCCAGGTTTTCGGGACAGCGAACAATGGTGCTGTCCCGGCCCGCCCCCGCCCCTCCCCACCCATAAAACGCCCCCTGGCCTGCCCCTTCAAAGAAGCCCGGCTCTTGTGTGTGTAACGGGCTTTACACGCATGGCCAGGCCCCTTCGAAAATAGGCTCGACGCATGCAAGGCCCGGCCACACGCCTAAAGCCCGGATTTTACGCGTGTGGGCAGTTGAAAATCTACCCGCTATGTGCCCTGTATTTGTCTGCGGTCATAAGTATGTACGTTCGAATGTGTACTTGCCTGTAATCATAAAGAGCTAGACCCACACTGGAAGAAGAGTGCAAAGACATAGTTCTTTTACTAAAAAGCAATTTGTTTTTCTTAGTCATGCCTAATTAAATTCCCAAGACAAACTGTCAGAGAAAACAGTTTTGCTGCCAAAATTCTAGTAATTTACTGCAGCACATATATAGATAGATGCATATATATATTTTTATTACCAGATTGCAAGTCAGTTCTTTGAGTGCTGGAGGGCGGGGTGGGGGTAGGCTGGCGGGATAGGGGAGAAAAATCATTACACTAGTTTCTTATTTGTCTGCTAAAGTACTGCATTGCTTGTAAGAAGGGACTATTTCAGTGAATCTAAGTTCAGGCTGCTAAAGGACTGCAAGTCTGAGAAATGTTTGCCCATCTTCAAGGCTGAGGTCAATAAAGAGATTTGCAAAGTCCATGGGGGGAAGCTGCGTTGCATCGGAATTCTGATGTTTGCTCGTTTCAGAATGAGAGCACTAGCTTCAGGTAGAGAGTGCATGGTACAAATCAACTCCTCTCGTACCTTTCATCCATTCAAACAGCGGAAAATCTTCAGCGATGCCCACTTTATGGTTTGTGCCTCCTACTGTGTATGTAAACCCCCCCCCCCCCCCAAAAAAAAAAACAACCCTACCTCCCTAAACCCCACTCCGAGTTAAAAGTGCCCCCTCTTACAGTGGTATAAATAGTAGAGTGACTTACTGTTTTCTCTCTATCTCGCTTGCATATGCCGCTAACACAGGCTAGGAGCATTATCTCGTGCATTAGGGCCCTAATGTGAAATGATAAATGACCCTGTAAATGTCTTTGATTTTATTGGACTCCTAGTGTTCACATTCAATTTTTTTTTTTTTGGGGGGGGGGGGAGGGCGGTGGTGTCAGGGGTACCTTGCAATTTGAAAATGTGCTTGTTGTGTATGGCATTAAAAGTAAAAGGGCTGCTTTACAGTTAGGCACCTTATGGAATATTTATCCCATTTCATATTTACAGGGTAAGACCTGTGCTCTACACCGCCAGGAGAAAATTACTGAAATCACAGCTCTGAAGTGCTCAGCACAGGTTCAAAAGCTACATGCACTGAGCTGTATGGATTCCTGACAGTCTGGACGTGTTCCCAGAGAAGTATTATATTACGATGTGAAAAATCAATGCTTGGATGCCTTAGTTCAGCTGGTATCAAGTAGCCTGCGCCACGGACATGTTATAAACTCTTACCCGACACAAATTCAAGAAAGCTTTCCATATAGCATTTCATTTTTAGTAACATAGTAGATGATGGCAGAAAAGGATCAGTCTGCCTGGCTAAGCTCAGGCTAAGGATATATCCCAGCTTGAAACGTATGAAAGGGAGGGCAACCTTCAGCCTCTCTTCGGACTTCATCTCAGTCTCCTTTTCCCATTCAACCTTCGGTCTCCCCCCCGCACACACACACACACATAAGCTGTTGCTTCCCCTTTCTCCTGGACCTTGTTTCTCTGAGACTATGGGGAAGCTGCTGGGGCCAGTCCTGCTGCCTACCAATGGCAGTAGCAATGGGCAGCGAGAACGGGAAAACTAAGGCAACTTATGCTCACAAGCCCCCATTTCACTCGTGGCTTCCTTGAACGAACGTAGGGCCTATAAGCATGAGAACCTTTTCTGAACCTTTTCTTGGAAGTGGCATACTTCTACAAGGGCACACAAATAAATTAATAGAGGGAGCTCTCTACACTCCCCTCCATTAACCCCAAGGTGTGGGTTCTTTCTGTGGGTGGGGGGAGGCTATTGCTCGTGACCCAGTCGGTTGGGATGCTGTCCTTATTAGTGTGTAGCTGGTTATGTGAAATGGTGCTGTGTGATGATGCTTGCCTGGGAATAAATGAGCAGTACACAGAGCTGGGTGTTCAAAATAAGAGTTTACTGATTGTTTCCAAAAAGTAATCAGTGTCCAACTTTTAAATAGCTGAGATTACAACTGAATATGCCCTCTTTCTGTGTACTTGGTGGTGACTCAGGTTCCTGGGGTGATTCCTAACATTTCCTGAAGTAAGTAAGAGGCCCAGTCTCTGTGGGAGATCCTGCTCTGCTTGGGATCCCCTCAAAACATGAAGTGGTCCTACCCGAGTTCCAAGTTGTTCTCTTCTACCCAGCCTGTGCCTGTGTCCCACAGGGGGAGATCCAGTGGTGGGTCTCCAATGTTGGTCAGCTTCCTTCGTCCTCTAAACTCCATTCTCTGAGATCCTCCAGAGGGAAAGGTCTATGGAAGCCAGAGGTCAGGCACTCTGCCCAGTTTCCGAGTGAGAAGAGGGGTGACAAAACCTCCTCTCAACAAAAAAGGGGGAAAACTACTTCACTTAGCTGTCCCAAAACAATTCTGGCAGTGCTACTGTTACAGCAGTCCTTCTCTGACCTAGAAGGGAACCGGCAGGTTTTCAGTGTCCTGGCCTGTGGATTTGGGGGAAGACAATCTCCAAGAGGAAACAGACTGCACTCCAGGAAAAACAATTCTCTGCATAAAAGATCTTCTTAATTAAAGTCTCTGTCAGCTTAAGATAGTCCTTTAGCAAGCAGGCAGTGCTCAAAAGGATTTCAATCCATAAATGTACT
The DNA here is from genome assembly GCF_901001135.1 of Rhinatrema bivittatum. NCBI lineage: Eukaryota > Metazoa > Chordata > Amphibia > Gymnophiona > Rhinatrematidae > Rhinatrema > Rhinatrema bivittatum. The sequence continues at coordinate 220,381,974 of NC_042616.1, read as the reverse complement.
GAGGGAGTAGACCTCACTCTAAACTTAAGGAACAAACACTGGGGCTGATGTAATAAGCAGCGCTAAAGCTGCCGTGAGTTTTTGCATGTACATACATGGGTTTCTGCACTGGTTTTTCCTGCGCTAGTCTCATGCGAGGTGTAATAATGTATTCAGCAGGGGAAAAACTTGCACATAAACCTGTTTAAAAAACCTGTGGCAGGTTCTGCGTGAGTGCATGCTAACGCCATGCAAAGGAGGCAATTATCTAATCATGGGCAATGCAGGGAGCCACGCTAACAGGGAGATCGGGTTAGTGCGGGCTTTTTTAATGCGGGCTTTTAGCACCTAGGTCAGGGCATAAATCAAGTGAAAGTGCTGCTGAGGAGACCAGTTTTTTGATGCTTTTGCAGGTCAGCCAAGCGGCAGACGAAACTGGTAGAGAGAAGGCAGCTTCTCGACGAGGCAGAATCGCCGATCTTCATGATCGGACTCCGCCGGCTGTCGGAGTCCGATCATGAAGGGGTTAGATATTGCTCTTCCTACCTTCACATCAACTTCCGGACCACTGATTTATTCATTTTTTTGAAAAAGAAAGGCTTTCGCCCCAAGAATCAATCATAGGTGTTCGCACGGGTTTCTGATCCACGAGCGCATGTTACTGTGTGCATTATGGCGTGAGTGCTTGGCTTACGCAGAATTTTTTTCACGTATCTAATTAGCATACCTGACCGTTATAATATCCCGTGCTGCCACTGTTTTTTTATCGCAGGCACTAAAATATTCCGTGCAGAAAAATCAGTGCGGATTTCAGCACAGGTCTTATTACATTGGCTCCTCTTAGGAGCTCCTTGCTCAACACAATCCTAACTTAAATGTCAAACCTACTTCTCTCCTCTCTCCTAGCTCCTACTTATAGGAGCCACTCAAGCAGCCTCTGGGGGCGGAGCTGACTGTAGTATTCCTTCTAGCTGGTTTGTGGGACACTAGGGACATCTAGTGGCTAACCCAGAGGGGTGCCACACTTCGTTCTACTCTTTCTCCCACCCAAGGCATTAGGATTGGCCCCAGCACCTTCCCCACAATCCAAGAAATGAAGTCCTCATGGAACGAGGACAGAATGAAGAGGTTCAACAGCAGAAGGAGCGGGAGCAAAGTATTTTTCTTTTATTAAAAAGCATGCATGGGGGGAGGGCCTGGCCTTCCCTTTTTTTAAAAGTAGGGGACCATGGCCAGGTTGCCCTCTGGTTCTAGCACCACTGATGTCAGTCATATTAGCTTGACTGCCTGCAGGATGTCATCTTCCCTCCTTGGTCTTCTTCCATTTTGGATTGATATGTATACAAATTCCCATATTTAAACCAACATCCAGGCCTCCCCCCCCCCCCCCCACCCCACATGTCTTTTGCCCAACCTGTTTGTATCCTCTGTATCTGTTCCAAGCATTCTTCAATTTTGTCATAGCATTTGCTTTCATCACAGTCACTGGTAGGCAATTCTAGGCATTTGCCACCCTCTCCATGAAGAAGCATTTCTTCATATTTCCTCTGAACCTCTCTCCCTAAGGCTAAATATGATAGTCTCTGGTCTTTGAATGTCTTTCTCTATGGAAAAATTCTTGTACTCTACTGATGTCTGTTAAAAATTTATGAGGTCAATATTCAAAAGCCATTTAGACGGATAACTGAAAAGTAGCTGAAACGTTATCCGTCTAAATGGCAAAATGGCGATATTAAATGCTGTATGCGGCTACATTCTACCCGCATATGGAGTTATACAGCTAGAAATATTAACCACATAAGTCGGGGGCAGGCGGGAAGCATTTTCTGGAGGAGCAGAGTTAGGCGTTTAACTTAACTCGGGCTAGGACTGTCCTAAAGTTAGCCAGTTAGACATAACTGGCTAACTTTAATATAGCCTTCTAATTAGCCGGATGTGTTTATTCGGCTAACTAGCCAAGTCACAGAGCAGCTGAAAATGGACCCCTAAGTATTTCAAAGCCATTTATGTGCATAAAACTCAATTTTCTGAACGCAAATGGATGTTATGAAATAGCCCAGGGATCACTGGACATAAAACTACATATGTAACCCGGTTTCGTGTGTACTTTTATGCAAACTGGAAAGAGATGTTCTAAGAGATGGAAGTGGGACTTAAGTATATACTTTTTAAAATAAAAAAATATGTACATAAGTTAACATGTCCAAATCAGGCCTTCCAAAAATCAGTTGAAAAGTCGTATGAGTTATTCTGTATGCCTAATTACCCACACATTTTCAAAGTGAACTTATGTGCACTTTCAGAATTTGGGGTAAAGTCTGCTTGTAAAAGTTACATGCAAACTTTACCTTAATGCATGCAGTTATAAAATTACCCTCGCCAAAGATTTCTAAACTGTCTTCATGGCCTTATTAAGGAAGCCCAAGTAGTGTATAAAATTTAAAAAATCCATAACATAGATTTACTATTGTAAAAGGGGTATTGTGCTTACAAACTCTTCAAAAGTTATTCGCAAGGGCCTGGCTAAAGATACTTGGAGCTAACAGGAGGAGGATCCTGCCTACATTCTCCATTACCCTGCTTCCTTCAACCTCTGCCTTCCTCCTTCCCCCTCCCATGGTGTTTATTCACCTCCTTGGGGCTTGTATGCCAAAGAAATTTACTCCAGCTCAGAGCAGAGGTTTGAGCAACCTCCTTTTTTCCTATTTTGCTTCCAGTATTTCTTATGGGAAGAAAAATGTATTTGTGTACTCTTCTTCTCCCACAGAAAATCATAAGAGCCAACCCATGCCACACTATTTCCTTTTATTTGATTCCACTGGAATGGAATAAGAAAACGTCCTGGGTCTAAATTGCAAAATAATTCTGTTTGTAGTTGTTTCTGGTTATTTTTAAGGAGAAAGTCCTGTGATGGCCACAGCACATTCATCGGGCGTTAAGATCAGCATGCCGCTGAATGCGCTAGACTTATGCCCGATGCAATACTGGGATTAGCATGTCCAAAAAGCAAAATGGCGACGGCCGTAGACAACACGATTCGCATGCAGGAAGTCGTTCCCGGACCCCCGCTGGACTTTTGGCAAGTCTTGTGGGGGTCAGGAGGCCCCCCCAAGCTGGCCAAAAGTTCCTGGGGGTCCAGCGGGGGTCCGGGAGCGATCTCCTATGCTCCTGACCTCGGGGGACAAAAAAAAAATGGCACCGGCGCTACCTTTGACCTGTCATATGACAAGGCAAAGGTAGCGCCGGCACCATTTCTACAAGCACCGGAGGTCCGAGAGTAAAAGATCACACCGGGACCCTTCCTCTGGACCCCAGGTAATTTAAGGCATTTTGGGGGGGTTCGGGTGGGTTTTAGGGATGTTTTAGTGTGCTGGTTTTTGATTTACACGATTTTCACGATATTTAAAAAACCCAAACGGCGACGATCCGATTCCCTCCCCCTCCCAGCCGAAATTGATCGTTAAGACGATCGATCACATGATTCACATCTCTAATGCCTGATGTAAAAAGTTACCACACTTTGGACGCGCATGTTTTTATGCTAAAAAATTAACGCCAGCTCCGGTGTTGGTGTTAAGTTTTGAGGTGCCCAAACCATGCACAGAAAAGCAGAAAATATTGCTTTTTCTGTGCTTCCTCTGACTTAATATTGTTGCGATACTAAGCAGGAGGAACCACAGAAGCTGCAAAAAAAAAGAAAAGGTCTTTAAAGTGGTCAGGTTAGGAAAAGAGATGCTCAATTTAAAGCATCCATTTTCCTAACCTGCACAGCCACTTCTCCTGGGTGCTCGATGCCATGGTCACGCTAGGGACACACAATTTATCCCTAGCGCACCCTTTTTAGTGTGGCGGCTCATTTGCCAATTGCATCGAGCGCCCAGGAGAGGTGATTGTGCGTGCGTAAAAAAAAAAAAGCGTGTCCAGTTTGGATGCACATTTTTAGCGTGTCAGAATTCTATCAGCCTGATTGTGTCACTTGTTTGTTGAAAAGCAGTGGGCCGGATTTTAAAAGGGTTACGCACATAAGGTACGCGCGTAACCCTTTTAAAACCCCCCTGCACGCGCTGAGCCTATTTTGCATAGGCTCGGCGGCGCGCACAAGCCGCCGGGACACGCGTAAGTCCCGGGGCTTGCAAAAAGGGGTGGTCGGGGGCGTGGCCAGGGGCCGTGGTTTAGGATCGGGGGCATGTGGGCGGTCTGGGGGCATCGCCGAGTGCCCCGACACAGCGGCCTGTGTCGGGGCCTGCTGCGCCGGTGCGCGTAAGTTACTACTGCCCGGAGGCAGGGCTCAGCGCGCAAGTTGCACAAATGTTCACCCCCTTGCGCGCGCAGACCCCGGATTTTATAAAATATGCGCGGCTTCGAGCGTATCTTATAAAATCCAGCGTACTATTGTTCGCGCCTGATGCGCGAACAAAAGTACGCGCGCGTGCTGTCTTTTAAAATGTACCCCAGTGTTGGCAGCTCCTACCAACAGCAAAAGTATCTCCATACACTATCCCTTCACAGTCCCCTCCCTGGCACGTCCTTCTCTATCCCCTTCCCCTTCCCCACCTCCATTCATATTTCTCACAATCAATCTCACAAGCATATGCTATGTGCATCAACCCTATACACATGCACCCATGTTCCTGCACTTACACCCATCATGCATAGAGCACTAAGTCTAGGAAAAACCACAAGGGACACAAAATATCAACATTTATAAAGTATGTATTTACACTTTTTTTTTAAAAGAATTTCTTCTCCATTCCTGGGTGTTTAATGAGAGTGTCAGTCTTCTAGAGCCTCAAGGTGGATGAAGGACCTCCTTCTGACTTCAGAGGGTCACCTCCTTCTCTTGTAGCCCCTAGAGGCAGAACATGAGCATGTCCAAGTAAGGCTGAAGGAGAGAAAAAAGGACAATCACTCAGGCTTCCTCAGACAAATTAAAAAGCAGCAGGTACAAAACAGAAAAGACGACAGCACATACAACTTCACTTCTAATAGAGGGTCATCTCTTCCTTTCTAAAGCTAGCTCCAGGACATGCATGCATGCATACATGCTTCTAGGGGTGGCTTGCCTGGATAACTGGACACTGGCGCTTTGCAGAGACTGCTGCATGCTCTGGGTAGTCAGGAGAAAAGAGAAGAAGTGGAAAGAAATTTGATTTGGTCAGATCCTCTGTGGGTTGTACTTACAGGTTCCCAAAACAGATAGGCAAGCAGGTCAGACATTTGATTCAGGTTATAATGGGTCACAGATACAAACAAGTCAGCTCTGATGTTAGCAATAGGTAACCAATAGTTCCAGTCCAGAACCAAGGTTTAATGAAGTTCACAGGTGGGACGTCCTAGTCCAGATGTGGGGCAACTAGGGTTGCAAGAAAGCAGGTCATGCCCAGAGTCAGAACACAAGACCATAATTCACTGGCAAGAAGCTGGGCGGCTTTTAAGTTGCTGGGAACACTTCGTTCTTAGCAGCCCCTTTTCACTGGACCTCCAACCAGGCCGGTTCCTCTAGGTCATTTCACTTGGGGTTTTGGCCTTTTCCTGTGTTCACAGGTTTGTCCACCAGTCAGGGCATCTGTCTTCCAACCCAAGCCATTCTGGATTCAAACCCTGAAGGGACCAGACATCACACATACAAGGAAGTAATGGTTACACTCAGATGCATGAACAGAAAATACAGAGCCATAGAAGAGAGAAGACTTGTGCAGAACAATTTGCAAAACTATTTACCTGGGTAAACTGGCCTGTCTGAAAATTGCCCTCCTCAGTCCAGCTAAAAGTAAGCTCAGGATTCCACAGCACGATTACCTTCGTAGTACCCTGCTACCTTGCTCTGTGTGCCTGACACCAAAGAAATGTCAGAGCACTAGTGCTTCACTGCTGCTGACCCACTCAACATGGTTGCTCTGACCTGTTATTGCATCATAAGACTGCACTATGCTTCAGGCCACCTGATTTTATGAACCAAAAAAAGAGGAGAGGTTTTTTTAACCAAGTGTTTCTATTGTTTTCAAAAGGAAATGAATTGAGATAGACATAAGCTGGCTCTGCCCTCAGCTGAGAAAAATGTGCCAGTCTCCACTGGAATCTGCTCAGGCAACAAAGAACAACTCGTATGTGGCTGGAAGTTGTTGCTGTTGGTCCTCTAGGCATCAGAGCTGGAACCAGACAACGTATGAGAACTACATAAGGAACTGCTAAGTCTGTTTAGTGCAGTGTAAGAAGTTGTAGGCCACTAAGGGATTCCAGGATCTGGAAATTGGCAGATTACCCTTTGGCCTTGGGGAGGAGTGAATACTTTTTTATTTTAACTCTTTATTTAGCAAGGCATGGGAACATTATGTAGGTACATTCCAAATGTAGACAATATACAATATCCATAAGTTACAATCCAATACCCCAACACTTATTAACACTCAGACCGCATGGTACACTATTTCCAATATGGAGACCATGTTACCTCATAGACGTCACTCTGCTCTCTAAGAGAATAAGTCAATTTTTCCAAAGTTGTAATATTTATAACTTTAGCCTCCCAACATTCAAGTGTAGGTTTTTGTTTCCACACATGTGCTATGGTAAGTCGAGCAGCATGAAGTAATTGGTTAGTCGATTTTCTGAACCCCCCTCATACTTCCCCTATCCTCCCAGTAACCCAACAGACAAATACCAGTTTCTCAGAGGAGATTGACCACAAATTTGACTTAAAATATTCAAAATTTGGTCTCAAAAGCTCTCTACCATTGGGCAGTTCCACCATATATGTAAATTGCCCCTTGTACCAGAACCCCACCAGCATAAAGGACTACTAGGACTGATTTTAGCATAAAAAAGAGGCATGTGATACATCCGATGAATCAGCTTAAAAAGCAATTCTCTACTCTTTGTACAGGAGATCGCTCAAGATGCTTTCCATATTTTCCGCCATTCCATCTCATCAAGATTCATATGCAAGTCGTCATTCCAGACTGACATTCAACCTGGTGAACTTTTCTCTGGATTTATCATAGCTATAATACTGAAATAAAAGTGATCAATCAAATGTCCCCACTTTTAACAGCACAAAAGCCCTTCCAAGCCCTCACCTTCCTCCACCGTATCAGCTACCCCATGCAATTGCCCCACATCCCTCCACAACTGGAAATATAAAAATTTAGAATAATGAAGGATTTATTCAGTCAATAGGTCTGTGAAAGTCCTAAATTGAACCTCCTCAAATAATTGACCTAAAAATCTCACCCCTTTTCCCAACCACTCATGCATATCTGGACAAAAAGTGATCAAAACGCTGGGATTCTTTACCAATGAAGTCATTTAGGAAAAGGCCGTACACAGAATGCTCGCACGCTTATTAACATCTCACCACACCTTAACAGTGGATTGTGGTGACAAATGATCTGGCTTAATGCAGAGGAAGTGGGCAACTGCAATAATGCTGGGGAGGAGTGAGTACTTTGATACACAAACCCACACAAAAGAGTTGTCCCTATTTCAGGGCTCTGATTAACTTCTAAGTTGTGGTCTATTGTGATATTTTCCATTACACAAAAGGCAGTGTTTGTTTCACCATTAAAATCTCATGATGTTTGTTCAACATACACCAGTGGTGATTGGGGCATCCATTTGTTCACTGCAGCTACACTAGCATCTGTCATATCAGTTGTTAGTCATGGCTAATTCTCAAACCATAGACCCAAAATGCTGCCCTAGTACGGAACCAAGAACTGGGACATGACCTCATAAAGTTTTTTGCTATTACTTACAACGATGAAGATATAAATGTGGCTTCATTGTATCAAGCTACTAATCGTGCTTCAGGGCTGGGAAGGGTAATACTAAGAGATAAGTAAACAAACCCTCAACTTCCACTCATTTATCTACTAATGGAAGCAGGGGGGTGACCTTAGATCCACAATGGGTTCTTCCTACCTTGAGAACAGCTGAAGAAGGTGAAGCTACTAAAGTGACCCTACCCACTATTACTCCAGGTCAACAACTGGCAAATAGAGACCTGGAGTTAACACACTAATGTAAGAATTGGGCAAGAAAGGAGGGAAAAACAGCAGAAGAAATGTTATCCCTGCTGTGGCCGTCCCCATTATTAACACAGTAGACTACTGTTGTAAATGCTTTGGAAGCACTAGCAGAGAAGTGTTACCAACCCTCCCAAGAAGGAAGTAGGTTTGGCTATTGTAAGCTTCGGGTGCTCTCTGGGAAAACGCCCACTTCCACTAGCGAAGAAGATTTTGAGCCCTGGTTGGATCAAGTAGGCCAACTTCTAGAGGAATAGAACTGCTCTGAATCTATGAAGTAATAAAGAATGATATAGAGTCTAAAAAGCCCGAGATTGTAAGAGCTCTGATACATCCTTCTTTTGCCGCTAGAGATTGCCCAACAGCTGTATATGGTCACACAGAAAATGCCACTGATCTGTTGTATCAGTTCCAACAGGGTTAGGTAATACTATCGGATTATATATGTCGCCTAGATAAAATGCTACCCCACATCATCTTGAAACATGGAACTGAGCCTCAGAAAGCAAATAAAATATGCCTTAACCAAACATTGAAAGGGTATCTGGGACAGAACCAGCCAACTTTGAGACTGAAGTTGAGAAAGGATGCACAAGCGGCACCTTCACTCCCTCGATTATTTAGGGAAGTTAGAGAAGGGGAAACACTATTAGAAGAAAATGAATTAAAGAGAGTTTCAGGAGCTCAGATTTGTTCTCTGGAGATACCTTAGTTCAAGGATGAATTGTCACAGCTATGATAGCAATTGGCAGCTCAGTCTGATATGGTGAGCCTATTGGCAAGAAGCACAACCGCCTCCTTCCAAACTGGGTCTGTTGACTCAAGATCTGAAAGAGAAGGCCAAGGAAGGTGAATGCCTGTGCCCGCCCCCCCAAAATAAAAAGAGCAAAAAGGGGAAAGATTTTGTCTTCATTAAGGGAATGATGGCCACTGTAAGCAAAAATCTGAAAATTTTCCTAAAGTAACACAAATTTATTTTCCTGCAAAAGAATAAGAGAAACTAAAGAGGGCCCCAGTGATAGTGCTAACAGAGTACCCTAAGACAGAATGCTCCAATGACGATATCCTACTTCAGAAGATGGAAACCTCAGGTAAACAGCTCAAACAGGTTCATAAAGCTCAACAAGGAAAGTTTAAAGACAAAAATGCACAGACCTATAGGAAAAAGAATTTCCCATAGGTGCAATCCACAATCCTGTCAGATAGGAAAAGGAGAAACAAAGGTGTAACAGGTGGCCCCAAAGGGACTGATAGTGCCTACATTCCACGTTCCAGTGCAAGTAGAAGAGATCTATACTTCAGCCTTGTGGTTCCCAGGTCACCATTGTCTATAGGGCTTTCTCTGACAAGTATTTATATCATATTCCCCTGGAAGAGATATGCAATCTAGGCTATGGGGATTGAGTCAGGAAAGGTTTCCTTATGATGGTTGCCTCAATCTGAAGATTACATTCCCACAATAGGTCACTGGGACTGACAAGACAATTTGAAAGTCTGGCATCGGTGAGTCTCTTGCCTGGAGGCTGGCTTGCAGCTCAGTTATTAGTGAGGACCAACATGGAGTTAGTAAGAAGAATGTTTGATCAATGTAAAGAGGGCTCTGGGGTGATCTGGAAATTGAGGACCAGTGAGCCTGATGTAGTGGCCATGTAAAATAGTAGAACCCATTCTTAAAAAGAAAATCACTGGCATATAGATAGACCTGGCTTAATGGGAATGGGCCAACATAGTTTTAGCAAAGAGATGTCTTGCCTTTCTAATCTATTAGATTTTTTTGAAAGTGTAAAAAATATGTAGATAAATGAAAACTTTCAGTCACGTTGTCTCTGGTATCTAAAGACTGGAGGGTTGCCAATATAAAGCCAATATTAAAAAGGGATGAAGGGGTGATCCAGGAAACTATAGACCAGTGAGTTTGATGTCTGTGCCAGGCAAAATGCTAGAAAGTATCATAAAGAACATATAGATAAGCAAGGTTTATTGGGACAAAACCAACATGGATTTAGCCAAGGGAAGTCTTGCCTCACAAATTAGCTACATTTTTTGAAGGCGTGGCTAAAGATGAGCCAGTTGATAGTGTTTCTGGATTTCCACACCACATTTGACAAAGCCCCTCATGAGAGACTTCTTAGGAAATTAAAAAAATCAGGGTATAGTGAGCAGTGTCCTATTGTGGATTACCAACTGGTTAAAAGATAGAAAATAGAGAGTAGGGCTAAATGGTAAATTTTCCTAATTGAGAAAGGTGCATAGAGGATTATTTCAGGGGTCTGTTCTGTGACCACTGCTTTTTAATGAATTTATAAATAACCTGAAAATGGGAACAATGAATGAGGTGATCAAATTTGCCGATGACAAAAGCTGTTAAATCACAAGAGGATTGTAAGAAATTGCAAGAGACACTTTGGGAAGAGTAACCTAAATTATAGCTACACAGTGCAAGGATCCACATTAGGAGTCACAACTCAGCAGCCAAGAAAGCAATTAGAATGCTAGGGATTATTAAGAAAGGAATGGAGGATAAAGCAGAGAATATCATAATGCCTCTGTATCACTCCATTGTACGACCTCATCTTGAGTATTGTGTGCAGTTCTGGTCACTGCATCCCAAAAAAGATAAAGCAGAATTAGAAAAGGTACAGAGAAGGGCGACCAAAAGGATAAAGAGGATGGAACAATGCCCCTATGAAGAAAGGTAAAGCATTAGGACTCTTCAGCTTGGAGAAGAGAAAGCTGAGGGAAGATATGATAGAAGTCTATAAAATAATGAGTGGAATAGAATGAGTAAATTTTAATCAGTTGTTTGCTCTTTTAAAAGTTACTAGGTGATATATTTTCTCTTATTAGTTTTAAATGTATTTTTACTCAACACATAACTAAGCTCTTGAATTTGTTGCCAGAGGATGTGGTGAAAGCTATTAGTGTAGCTGTGTTTAAAAAAGTTTTGGTCAATTTTCTGGAGGAAAAGTCCATTAACCATTATTAAGGTTGAGTTGCAGAAATCCACTGCTTATTCTTGGGATAAGCAGCTTGGAATCTATCCACCCCTTGGGATCCTGCCAGGTACTTGTGACCTGGATTGGTCACTGTTAGAAACAGGATACTGGACCTTTGATCTGACCAAGTATGACAAGTCTTATGTGATCCAGTTGATATAGTGTATTTGGATTTTCAGAAGATATTTGACAAAGTCCCCCATGAGAGACTCAGGAAATAAGTCATAGCATAGGATTAGGAACTGGCTGAAAGACAGGAGATGGAAGCTAGGACTAAATAATCAGTTTTCAAAATGGAGAAAGATCATTAGAGGAGTACCACAAGTATTAGAAATAGGACCTGTGCTATTTAACATTCATGAAGTATCTGGAATAGAAAACAATGTGTGAGTTCAGATGTGCAGATGACATGAAATTATTCAAAATTGTTAAAAAAGCAGATTTGAAGAACTGCAGTAGGAACTGGGAGACTAGAAGACTGGGTAACTGGGTGGCAGATGAAATTTAATGTGGAAAAGTGCAAAAGTAATGTACATAAGGAAAAATAAACCCAACTACAGGTACAAGATGCTGGGTTCTGTCTTGGGAGTTACCATCCAGGAAAAGAACCTTGGATTTCTTGTGGGCAATGCATTGAAATCCTCAGTTCAGTGTGCAGCAGCAGTCAAAAAAGCATATAGCAAATGTTGCTTACCTGATGTAACAGGTGTTCTCACAGGACAAGCAGGATGGTTGTCCTCACAAATGGGTGACATCGAGGATGGAGCCCACCACGGAAAACTTCTGTCAAAGTTTAAACAGAACTTTGACTGGCCCCTACTGGGCATGCCCAGCAAGGCACTGACCCTGCAGCCAGCAGGGGTCTCCCTTCAGTCTGATTTTCAAAGCTACAGGCAGTGCCTAGAAAGTAAAAATAAAAACGAACCCAACACCGCGGGGAGGCGGGCGGGTTTCGTGAGGACTAACATCCTGCTGTCCTGTGAGAACACCTGTTACATCAGGTAAGCAACATTTGCTTTCTCACAGGACAAGCAGGATGGTTGTCCTCACAAATGGGTGAGTACCGAGCTGAGGATGTCCCGACTTGCACCAAATGTACCCAATGGTGTGCAGCAGGCACAACAACTGAGGAGAAATTTGGGAAAGGGCATCCGCACCCTACCGGGTAGGTGGAAGGGTGTTGGTACATCAGGTTGGAAAAAGGTTACGCAAGACAGACTGGCCGAAGATGGAGTCCTGTCTTCCAGCCTTGTCCAAACAATAATGGGCTGCAAAAGTATGGAGAGAAGTCCAGGTTGCAGCTTTGCAGATGTCCGGAAGCGGCACCGATCGAAGGTGTGCCACTGACGTCGCCATGGCCCTCACAGAGTGTGCTTTAACATGGTCTTGAAAAGGAATGCCAGCTTGCTCATAGCAAAAAGAAATGCAGTCCGCCAACCAGGAAGAAAGAGCCTGCTTACCCACAGGTTGTCCCAACTTATTAGGATGGAAAGAGACGAATAATTGAGTGCTCTTCCTGTGGGAAACTGTACGGTCTAGGTAAAAAGCTAGAGCCCGTTTACAGTCTAGGGTATGCAGGGTCTGCTCTCCAGAGTTGGAGTGGGGCCTGGGAAAAAAGATAGGTAGTACGATAGATTGATTGATATGAAACTCCGAAACTACCTTAGGTAAAAGTTTAGGGTGAGTGCGGAGTACCGCCCGGTCCTGCAGGAGCTTAGTGTAAGGCGGATAGGTAACTAGGGCCTGTAATTCACTAACCCTGCGAGCTGAAGTAACAGCCAAAAGGAATAACACTTTCCAAGTGAGATATTTCAAGTCACAGGAGTGCAGAGGTTCGAAAGGAGGTTTCATTAGATGACCAAGAACCAGGTTAAGGTCCCAGGATGGGGCCGGAGGACGCAAGGGTGGCTTTAGATGGAGTAAGCCCTTAAGAAAGCGTGTTACTAGGGGTTGTACTGAAATAGGATTACCCCCAATACCCTTATGGAAGGCGGCTACCGCACTGACATGCATTCTGATAGAAGAGGTTTTAAGACCTGATTCAGAGAGATGCCATAAATAGTCCAAGAATTTGGAGATTGGACAGGAAAGGGGATCAAGGGACTGAGAAGTGCACCATGATGTGTACCTTTTCCATTTGTATGAGTAAGACTTTCTTGTGGAAGGCTTCCGTGAAGCTATCAGGACTCGAGAAACGGAATCTGAAAGGTTAAATGGTTGAAGGACTAACCTTTCAACATCCATGCCGTCAGGGACAAGGCTTGGAGGTTGGGATGGAGGAGGCATCCGTCGTTTTGAGTGAGCAGATGCGGGTCCATTCCCAGAGGAATGTGCCTGCGGATGGAGAGATCCTGGAGTATTGGAAACCATACTTGGCGTGGCCAGTAAGGTGCTATCAGGATCATGGTTCCTCCGTCCTGGCGTAGCTTCACGAGAGTCCTTGACACAAGAGGGAGTGGAGGGAATGCATAGAGCAGACCGGTTGTCCACTTGAGGGAGAATGCATCCCTCGGCCGAGAGTGCTGGCTCCGAATGAGAGAGCAGTAATCGTGCACTTTGTGGTTCTGAGGGGACGCAAAGAGGTCTATGCGGGGAGAACCCCACTTGTGAAACAGAGAGGTCGCTACCAGAGGATCGAGTGACCACTCGTGTGGGTGGAAGACTCGGCTCAGCTGGTCTGCCAATACATTGTCTACTCCCGGCAGGTAAGTGGCCCTGAGGTACATGGAGTGGGAGAGGGCTTCCGCCCAGATCTGCGCAGCTTCCTGACACAGAAGGAAGGAGCCTGTGCCTCCCTGCTTGTTTATGTACCACATGGCCACTTGGTTGTCCGTCTGGATTAAGATTATCTGATGAAAGAGATGATCTTTGAAAGTGCGGAGCGCATAGCGGATTGCTCGAAGTTCCACGAAATTTATCTGGTGTTCGGCTTCCTCTTTGGACCATAACCCTTGGGTTTGAAAGTCGTCCACATGGGCTCCCCAACCGATGTGAGAAGCGTCGGTGGTTAGGATTACTTGCGGATCCGGTGGAAGAAAAGGTAAGCCCTGAAGGAGGTTGACCTGAGTCGTCCACCAGGTTAAGGATAGGCGCAGCGCTTGTGTGACTGTGACTATGGAGGACAGAGGCTGAAAAGCTTGAATCCATTGGTGTCGTAGAGTCCATTGTGTTACTCTCATGGCTAGTCGGGTCATGGGAGTGACTTGAACCGAGGATGCCATGTGTCCTAGGAGAATGAGGAACTGGCGAGCTGTGGCAGTGTTCTGAGACTGGAGCTGGCGAGCCAGGGACATTAGGGTGTGGACCCTCTGAAGTGGAAGGTAAGCCTTTGCCTGTAAGGTGTCCAAGTCTGCTCCAATGAAGAATAAGGTTTGAGACGGGACTAAGCAAGATTTCTCGTAATTGACAAGAAACCCTAAGGAAAGGAGTGTTTGAATTGTCAATTTTAGGGAGGATTGAGCTATCTGTTGGGTGGAGGCCCTGATTAGCCAATCGTCCAGGTAGGGGTAGACGTGGACACCTTCCTTCCTTAAGAATGCTGCTACCACTACGAGACATTTGGTAAAGACTCGTGGGGCAGAAGCCAGACCGAAAGGTAGGACACGGTATTGATAATGGTCGTGGCCTACGAGAAACCGCAGATATTTGCGATGGGATTGTGTGATCGCAATGTGGGTATAAGCGTCCTTGAGGTCGAGAGAGCACAGCCAATCCCCTCTTTGTAGCAGAGGGAGCAGTGCGCCTAGGGTTACCATTTTGAACTTCTCTTTTTGAAGGTATTTGTTGAGGGCTCGAAGGTCCAAAATGGGACGTAGTCCCCCTGATTTCTTTGGTATTAGGAAGTATCTGGAATAGAATCCCTTGCCTCGTTGAGAGGGAGGAACGGGTTCTATAGCATTTGATTGCAGAAGAAGAGACACTTCCTGTTGTAATTGAGCCAAATGGGTGGATAGACTCCACGCTTGAAGAGGCGGGGAGTCTGCCGGAAGAGTTATGAAGTTGAGGTGGTAACCCTGTGCGATAATTGTTAGCACCCACTGATCTGAGGTGATCTGCAACCAAGGTTGTAGAAAATGGTACAGGCGACCTCCTACAGGAATGTCTGGAAGAGGGGTTTGGCATGTGTTCCCTACAAGGGAGTCAAAGGCCAGCCGCAGGCCCAGGTGGAGGGGCTACAGTAGGCCTTTGTTTCCTAGGCTGACGCGGCTGAGGCCTAGTAGAGGATCGAGCTGGACGAGGCCTGGCCGATGGAGGGTAGTAACGGCGTGGCCGAAAGAACGACTTCTTAGAGTCCTTCTTAAGTGGTTGTTTGGAGGAAACCTCAGACGGAACAGAAGAAAGTTGTTTCAACGTCTCGTGGTGATCTTTTAATTCAGCTACAATTTGCTGAATTTGTTCCCCAAACAAATTGTCCCCTAAGCAGGGTAAATCCGCTAAACGATCCTGGACTTCTGGGCGAAGGTTGGATGATTTTAACCAAGCCCAACGTCTGGCCGAAATGGCAGTAGCTGAAACCTTTGTGGAGGCATCAAAGATGTCATAAGCCGTTCTGATCTCGTGCTTCCCTGCTTCAAACCCTTTGTTAAGAAGGGCCTGAAGCTGTGGCTGGTATTGGTCAGGTAATGTGTCAGCAAAATCTTGCATCTGTTTAAGGATGGCTCTGTTATATTGCGTCATGTAGAGTTGATATGAGGCTATGCGAGAAATCAGCATAGCTCCATGGTACACTTTCCGTCCCACACTGTCCAGGAATTTATTGTCCTTGACCGGCGGAGTGGAGGAGTGTGGCTTTAGATGCTTGGCCTTTCTTTGTGCGGACTCAACCACAACAGAGCGATGATCCAGTTGAGGCTTTTGAAAGCCTGGTGCTGACTGGACGAGGTATGTGGAGTCAGCCTTCTTGTTAACTGGTGATACAGATGAAGGAGATTCCCAGTTTTTCTTTAAGAGATCGAGAAACACCTGGTGAATGGGGATGGAAGCGATGATTTTTGGAGCATCCAAAAATTGAAGCAGTTCCATCATCTGGTGTCTGTCATCGGTCTCAGATTGCAGCTGAAAAGGTACAATTTCGGACATCTCCTTTACAAAATTAATAAAGGAGAGATCCTCTGGAGGAGATCTTTTTCTACTCTCTGTAGGAGAAGGCGGTGATGGTAAATCTGTGTCAGAAGATGTATCACCCTAGGTATCATAGGGATCACTTGGGGGTTGAAGCCCCGATGGACCAGGTTGAGGATCCAAAGGCATCGAAGGAAACCTTGGAGGAACCGGTGGTACAATCGGTACTGGGAACGGCATCGAGGGTTTCGGTGCTGCCGATTGAGTCGGTGCCGGTCTTGGAACCGATGGAGTCAAAGGATAAATCGGTGGAGATATTCGAGAAGGCACCGATGGGACCACCCCGGAAGGGGGAATCAGGAACGGTGTTTCTCCCACCGATGAAAATCCAGTCGGAGACGATGGCGCTGTCGGTGCTACTGGAATCATCGATGGAAGGGCATGTACAAGTGCCTCCATACGTTGTAGTAGCGGTGCCAGCGCTTCCAAAGGTTCGGTGGTCGGTTCCTTCCTCGGTGGCGGAGTCGGTGCTGGGGGTCGATGCCGGAATCGGTGCCGGAGACGGTGCCAATGGAGGTTGGAATTTTTGCATCGCTTTCTCGATGGCCTCCTGGACCAGCCGGTCCAGTTCTGCCCGGAGACCAGGGGTAACAATACCCGGCTCGACGGGAGAGGGAGGCTGAGGCAGAGCCGGAGGGACCACCGTAACCGGTGGGATCACGGCTCCCACACCCCGAGAGGGTGAGGGTTTCCTCGATGCCTGCGAACGAGACGTGGACGGTGCCAAGTCTGATCGAGGCCTCTTAGTCGGTGGCTCGGCTTGTTCAGAGGTCGATGACTGTGGATCCTCGACAGGCCGAGACTTGTGCCGTCGATGGCGATGCTTGTCCTTCCGGTCTCCTCGCCCATCCGGGGAGGGGACAGGAGTCGACGGCCGAGAAGTCATCGATGGTGGACGGTCACCGGAGGGTTGACGATGGTGGTGCAACTTCGACGGTGCCGGTTCCGATGACGTCGATGCTATCGATGGCGTTGGGGTGGGTGCATGGAAGAGGAGCCCCATCTTCTCCATCCTGGCTTTGCGACCCTTAGGTGTCATTAGGGCACATTTGGTGCAAGTCAGGACATCATGCTCACTTCCCAAACACAAAACCCAAACCCTATGGGGGTCAGTGATTGACATAGTCCGGGTACAATCCGGGCATCGACGGAACCCCGTCGCCATGGCTTAAGGCCAAATTTAGTCGCGGGCTCGGTAATTGCCAACAGGCCTCAAGGGCCAAATTCGACGGTAGTCGAAGAAAAAAGGCAAAAAACTTACCGGTTTCCGCGGAGGTGACAAATTTGTCGAAGGGAGACCCCTGAGGGGCAAATTTTCTTTGGAAAGAAAAATACCGAATTCCTGTCAGGAACGTGGTAAGAGAGCTCCTTTCACCGCGTGGCAACTGCTGCGCGGAAAAAAGAAGACTGAAGGGAGACCCCTGCTGGCTGCAGGGTCAGTGCCTTGCTGGGCATGCCCAGTAGGGGCCAGTCAAAGTTCTGTTTAAACTTTGACAGAAGTTTTCCGTGGTGGGCTCCATCCTCGATGTCACCCATTTGTGAGGACAACCATCCTGCTTGTCCTGTGAGAAAGAATGTTAGAAATAATCCAAAAAGGAATGGAGAATAAAATGGAAAATATCATATTGCCAACTGCACCTCGAGTATTATGTGTAGTTCTGGTCACCCTATCTCAAAAGAGACATAGCGGAACTTGAAGATGCAGAGAAGGGTAACAAAAATGATGAAAGGGTTGGGACAGCTCCTCTATGATGAGAGGCTATGTAGGTTAGGTCTTTTTAGCTTGGAAAAGAGACAGCTAAGAGGGGGACATGACAGAAGTTTATAAAATCCTGACTTGGGGTGGAACAGGTAAATAAAGGATGGTTATTTACTCTTTCAAATAATAGTAAGCCAAGGGGACATTCCAGGAAACTAACAACCAACAGATTTAAAACAAATCGTACAAAGTACTTTTACTCAGCACACAATCAAGCTATGGAATCTGTTGCCAGAAGATGTGGTCAAGGCGACTAGCATAGCAAGGTTTAAAAGAGGTGTGGTCAAGTTCCTGAAGGAAAAGTCCATAAAACATTTTTATCCGGGTAGACTAAAGAAAGCTATTGCAATCCAGCCAGTAACAGGAAATAGGTCTACCTCATGGGCTCTGCCAGATATTTGTAACCTGAACTGGCTACAGCTGGAGACAGGATGCTGTGCTAGATGAATCTTGGTCTAATCCAGCATAGCATTTTTTATGTTCTTATGTAAATATCGCCAACTTTAATTAAAAGACTGAGGGGAATGAGATGGCCTGTGTTCCCGGGCTATGCTTTCCACAGGAAGCTGGCAGGGGGAGGCCATCATGGATCTTGTATGCACAGGCTCTTCAGTCCTCACATTTATTTTAAAGCAGCCCTGTGTTGGCAACCCTAGGACCAGTGCCTGCAGCTTTCTTCAGGCTGCTTCTTCAGCAGAGGTGACCCTAACGGTAGACCAGCCTGGGGGGGCAGTGGAGAACCTTGGAGGGTAAGGAGAGTGTGAAAAATGGCTATCCGGGGAAAGGACTAAATGAGTCCAAGTAGGGGAGGAGGAAGAGGAAGGAGTGAATGAGGGTTCATGGGGGGGAGAGAAAGAGTGCACGAGGAGCTCCAGGAGGCAGGGAAGGACTGAAGGTGGTTCCTGTGCAGAAGGTGTGAATAGAATCTGGCAGTGGATGGAGTGAATGGAGGTTTGTGTGGCGAGAGAGAAGAAAGAGAGATTGGGGGTTTGTGGGAGGAAGGATTGAACGAGGGGGTTTGTGTGAAAGGATTGAGTAGAATCTGCAGTGTGAATTGAGTGAATGGGGGTTCCACTGGAAGAGGATGGGGAAACAGTGAAGGCTGGAGTAATGAGTAAAGGGAAAGTAGGCTGCAGGTGCAGAGGGGAGAGAAAAAGGAGACTTTAGAGAGAATAGAAAAGGCAAAAGAAAATTAGAAGAAGGAGGGAGGGTTTGGGAAAGGAGAAATGATTTTCAAACAAGGAAAAAGACAGGAATTTCAAGAGAAAACAAAATTTAAATCAAAAGATGAAAAAAAAAAACCCAAAAAAAGGAGGAGTCGGAACAGACCAAGAGTAAAAAAATGTCAAGCACATAAAAATTGGAAAAATGTTTAATCAGTTCTAGTATTTCAGTGTAAGGATGTCAAAGTTTCCCTTAGCATTGATGACTTCAATGTCTCCACAGATACTGCTAGATCATGTAAGAGAGAGTAAGAGTGTAGTGATGTGTCTGACACTTCGCAGTGGGAGGTATCTATCCAAAGTGAGTGGTTTAACAAAATTCATGCACCCACTTGGCTCAGATTTCCAATCAGTTCTTGCTTCCTGTCACCTGTCCTGAGCGGGTGACTGGTGGATCCACGAGTGGAGTTCCCAGGCCCTTAGAATCAAGGAGATTTGTCTTATGGTCCAAAAGCAGACTTCTGAAATATCACCCAGGAACCAAATGGGGGCGGGGGGGAGGAGGGAGTTGTACCATATTCTTCGTTGGTCAGTGTTTTGGAGAAAGAGGATTTTCTTTGTGGGGAATCAGAGGGAAGACCGCCTTGCAGGGAGAAGTTCCTACAGAGTTGCTGTTTCAAGGAAAGCATCAAACCTAGGAGTTTCTGAAGTATATGGGAAGGAGCCTGCATCCAGTTTGCAGGTACCATTGAAGATGTGTCCAGGGAAGGTCCCTTGTCAAGAGTCCCCACTGGCAGGGAGTCCAGATTTACCAGTGACTGTGATGGGGGGCGGGGAATTTCCTTTGTGACTTGAAGTACAGCCCACTATTCCAAAATGCATCTGCTGTGATTTTTCATTTACAATCAAGTAAGCAGTAAAAGGATTTGATTTTTGAACAACCTCAACTTGATGTTTTGTCTTTGTTTTAATTGAAACTTGGCAGACCTCCTTGCATCCTAAGGGCCTTGAAAGACTGCACCCTTCCCCTCTCTTGGGAGAATAACCTGGCAGCATGGGTCAGAATGTGTCCCCAGCGCCCCCAAGTGAGCCCCGTAGACTTTCTAGCTAGTGGACAGGGGCTACATCTGTTTTCTATATGCTTTAGAATTACTACTCCACCAAAACTGTTGAGCTATTTTAGGAAAAACTATTGATCATGATAATAATTTTTTTTTATGTTGTGGCACTTCAAAGCAGATTTTCATGTACTGTAGGTATTTCCCTATTCCCCGAAGGAGTACAATCTAAGTTTTTGTACCTCAGGCACTGGAGGATGAAGTGTCTTGCCCAAGGTCACAATGAATGTCAATGGGATTTGGCTTCCTTGCTTTACTTTGTAAGCAATATTTATTTATTTATTTATTTTATTTATTAACTTTTATTTACCGACATTCGTGAAGCACATCATGCCGGTTTACAATGAACTCAGTTGGGAGATACAGTATAACAATATGACATTGAAACAATATGATGTTACTATTAATATATTAATTACTATTAATATAAGGGTATACGTAGCTGGGGGGATGTTGCCTGCTCCCCCTTGCCTTCCTTCTCTGGGGGGCTGCTGGCTGTACTACAGACACTTGCCACGTATTACCTTATAAGCCCAAGACAGGACACCTGTTTGTCTCAGAATCAGACTTCTTTATTTTCAGACATTTCAGATTTAACAATTAGAAGGAGGTAGACAGCACATGCCTCTACAGCCCTTACCACAGCATAGGCTTATACAGAGAAAAGCTCTGCATCATTAATGAACATAAATATCAGAGTCTTCAACTTGCTTCAAGTATGTTAACATAACTAACTAGCCTCCATGATCACTGTCAGTTTTCCCTGGATCTGCATTCCAGTTTGCAGATCTGTGGGAGACGCTATGGCTTACAGGGGATGTCCCTGGGCAGGCAGCACACATTGAAGTCTCTGTTGTCCCAAGTAGGACCTTCTCTTATGTGCAGAGACCTCCAGCAGAGGATCTGCTGGCTGTAGGGAGGGGCAGGCAGCAAATGGCTCAGGTATGGTCTTCAGGTGTTAATGAGTCTCTCTCTGTCGGCTGCTGCCCTATCTCTCTCTCATATGTAAACAACTCATGCATAGTCAAGCAAAGGGGCGGATGGAGACATTTCTTTATTTCAGACCACTGGACCCCCTTTTCCATTGAGGGGGTCACTGCTCCTGCTGCATGGCGCCCCTAGACAAGGATATGGTCTCCATCCTGTCACCTCTTGACGAGCACTGCTCTGCCATGTAAGCACTTTTCTGGGAGTTAATTTCTCTGATAAGCTCACCCTTTGGATTGGTTGTTTCTTGTTTTCAGGTAGACTTGAGTTGCACATCTCTGATCTGTCCCTGTCCTGAGGCCGCTTATTTCATTATTTGTTATTCTGTGCTGTCTCTGCATTTTCTGTGCTGTCTCTGCATTCCTTTGCTGGAACACTAGTCAATGTCTATAGAAGTTAGAATTCATATTTTGTTGCACACAGTGGTAAAAACTTCTGATATCTCCTACAACATCCTGCTGCTCTAACCTCTGGGCTATTCCTCCAGCCCAAGAAAAATGTTCATCTCAAAATGGGGGTGGGGATGGGAGATAAATCTTCAAATCTTAGGTGTGATTTAGGTTATTTATAGCTCTGGTAGCAATAGCAGAAGGTAGCATGGTGCTTGCAGGCGTGGAATGGATGAAGGCAAAGTCTCATCTATTATAACATAAATGCTGAGGATGCAGGGTAGGTGGTGCAGTGATGGAATTCTTCTGTGTGACAGATGAGGCTCCAATGGGCCAGTATCCCTAGCCTTGCTGGCCTGTGTAGAAGGAAGCTGTGAGATTATGGGATTGAGGATTGCATGGAGTGTGTAAGAGAACGTGGCTAGTGTTCTGTGAATGCTGCCCTTTCATACAGAGGAGAACTGTGAGTGAAGGATGCAGAATAGTGTATACATGGGAAAAAGAATGAGGTGGAAAGGAGTTTAATTTGGACATATGTTGGCCTTGCATGACAGCAGTTTCTCAAGCTTGTCATCTTGCTCAGGTTGATTTGTTTCTGACTTTAATAAGTATGTTTTCCATGTTTGTGAGTACTGAGGTTTCCATCTATGGCATTTAGGTAAATAAGTATTTCAGAGATAATTCTAATTTGGTAGTGTGGAGATTAAAGTGTGGGCAAGAGTTTTTTTAATTTTTGTTTTTACTTCTTGCCCTTAGATACTGCTGACATCACTGCCTGAGCATGCTCAGTGACATTTTTCTATCTTTTTCTACAGGTGACTGATGTTACCAGATTGACTTTGCAGTTCTAAACAGGAATAATGAAGCTAATGGTTTCATAAGTCAAAGTACAATGGGCATTAAATACCTTATTAAGTTTCCATTATTACCCTATTTGTCCCTATTTGATCTCCTGTGCAGCCTCTGGTCCAACTTTGAAAAGATGATATCTTTATTTTCTGGCCTGCCAGAAAATAAAGGTGCCTCAGCCACCTTTCTGGCCTCAAAAAAAGTAAATTTATCACTAACCAAAAATTACAACTCAAAATGAGCTTAAAATTACAGTTTAAGATTAATTTATTGGAGAAGCTCAATGTTAATTCTAAAGGCGATACCATGTATGGTGGTAGCCTAAACTTTGAGCTGTTTAACTCTGACATCATAACATTTTATGGTTTAATTTTGTTTGTATCCTAATGAGGATACACAACGGAAATGTTTACAGTTACACAGTGGAGCCCCCAGGTTCTAGAATCAACCTGATGGACTCATTGCGCCTGATATTCAAAATGGCACTTAGCTGGCTGAGCGACACTCTGAATAATTTGACTATATTCAGTGGGCACCATATGGCTGCATAAGTGGCTTAGCTGGTTATATTTTTAGCTGGACAAGTCAAGGATGGGGAATGGGCGGATCAAAGAGAAGTCAAGTTGGGTGGATGAATTAACTGACTAATTTGATATTAAGAGTTAACCTGCTGATTTAAACAGCCAACTTTAAGCAATATTTAATAGAAATTCTGCTTAGGCAATTTCACTTACATCACAGGAATATTATCTTCCCTCTGCCCATTATATGAAGGATACCCAGGGCTCAAAACCTGAAGGTCAACTGACAATGGATAGTCTTGACTATACTCAAATTCTGGAGGCCTCGCAAGGTGTAGAGATTTAAAAAGCTATGCTTATGATGTCTTAATATTTGAATCTGATAAGAACTGAATTCTTAAGTTGTTTCTTGCTAAGAGACTTGTGGGGCATAAGAGCAAGGTCTTTCTGGATGTGGCGAGGCCATGCAATTTAAAGGGGAAAAAATGTATAGTCCTTGGGCAGGAAGTTATAAATGCCACATTTCATCTTCAATGTCTACTTTGCATGAAAAGGTTATACCTGTAATATGTTCCTCTTCATGTTTGACAATGGTTCTTGCTACACTTTATTTTCTGATTGTACTGTGTCTTTTGCTTTCTTTGTGACTTGGTTTCCATCTTTTCTGCCTTGGGGGCTTGAGATAACATCATAAAGCAAGTACTGTATAAGGATATTTATTTTGTATATTATGTTGACCTAACAGATTCCTTCTGCTCCTTGGGGTTTCTAGCTCTGTGAGAACAGAGGCTAGGATCTGGGGCCATGAGCCTTCATTTGCAACACTTTCCCTGTTTTATTATCCAGTCAATGCAGCAATGGTCCTCGCCTGGAGTCAGACGCCAGGGTACCTTCCAGAACCTGGCAATCATAGGACTGAAATTCAGCCACTAGGTGTCACCATTGCACAATGACTAGGACTCCCTCTCCCCAGCGGCTGTGAATGCTGCCTAGGCACTGGAAAACCTCAGCTTGGAATCAGATTCGGGTCATTTGTTATGGCAGTGCATGCATTGACACTGAGTCGCTGTTTTGTGCTTGGAACTATGTTAAAAATTTGGATACACAAAATTAAAAATATGATCAGCCTCTTATTTTCTTGTCTCCCATAAGATAATGTACAGTATACATTTCCTTTATGCCAGATCTCTGGTTTATTTCTTGAGAAATGGATACTGGACTTTTGCATTTTTTTTACTTTACCATCTCAGACCTGTGCTCATGAGCAGTTCTGACGGAAGGCCCTATCCAGTAACTGGAAAGGTCAACTGATTGCAAATATAACCTATGACAAATGCTTTGGATACCTAATGCTTTGCTCGGTGTAAACCTAAAACCTCCTGCTTGCAGGCAGAGATGAGAATCTGATCTGCCAGGACTACCAAACCTTGTTGGTTTAGATTGCAAGCCTATTGGAGGCTAAGCTGTCCATTGCTGGCTAGTGATAAGAGACAAATGGCTACTTGTCTTGTTTAAGAGTCAGACAAATAGCTGAGGTAAAGGTAATGATACCCTAGCTATTTTTATACAATACTGTATATTGAGCCATAGCAATGCGCATTATGCATCATTTTCTATACTGAGGAATACTTTGAACTGTAAATATTCCTTATGTAAATTATAACCGTTATAAAGGTTACATTAAATTAATTGCAAAAAAACTAATACACCTATAAAATGACTTATCTAATAAAGATACGATGGAACAACTTCTAAGCTGTCCACATTGGGACAGAGACTGCATATATTTTTCACCCGTGCCTAGCTGCATCTGCTTTTTCTGCTGGTAGGATTTTGCTGGAAAAGTAGGTGCACAAATTTAAAATGCCATCTTTGATTATTATTATTATTTGAAGAGCACTTCCAGGAGTGCTTACTGCTTTGCAGACACACATAATAGACAGCAGCTTACAATCAAGTCAACACACAGCCAGAAATACAAACAAGGGCTTTGAAGTAAAAATCAGGCTGATATAATAAGAGTGTGGGGATATGGGCACTCAGTGGTGAGCGCCCGCTCTCCCAACACATGCCCAGCCACCTTCTCCTGGGTGCATGATCCTGTATTTAAATGAGGGGGTTGCGCTAAAAAGGAGGTGCTAGGGACAATAGTGCCTCCTTATTATCAGAAACACAGGAGAGGTGGCTGTCAGCGGGTTCGGGAAACTGACGTTCAATTTTACGAGCATCGGTTTTCCGAACCCGCTGACAGCCATGGGTCAGGAAAACAGACGCTGGTAAAATTGAGCATCCGTTTTCCTAACCTGACCGGCCAACAGCAGGTAAAACAGTGTGCTAGGCAGCAAGGTGGGATTACTATAAGGATGGGCAGCATGAAATGAGTTAAGCTATAGGGATTTACCACTTTACTTAATTGATGAAGTAAGAAGAAATTAAAAGTGGAAGATCATGCAACTCTTTATACACAGAGAGAGGACAAGTTTCATACGGTGAATTAACGTGGGTAAAATGATCGTTACCCTCATAAATCAATTTGGAAATGGACCTTGCTATGTCCATTCTTATCTCATCTACACATCAGAGTTAAGCAGGGTCTGATTTCATCAGAAGCTAGAAATGTTTTATTAACTTATGTTCTGTCAGACAGAATCTAATCCAAAGCAAACCAGTGGGCACTGCAAGAGGAGGGAAAATCTAATGCACAGTACACCAGCTGCATAGCAGTGACTTCTGATTGATTGGGGATGGAGAAAAACAACTCTACACTGACAGCCAGGAAATAAGACTGGACTGCTTATTGCCATTACACAAAGTTCAGTGCCAAAGAAATGCACACCAATAGCCAGGACCATCTTTGAGGGAGGGGGGGAGGAAGGAAACAAACTGGGGCAAGATCCCCAGGCTCAATTGCAGAGGGCCCCCATACTGCCACAGCATCCCGTCCCCCAGTTCTAACATTTCCTGTCAGTGCTACTGTAACCCTTACATCACTTCCCATTCCCAGTGGCAGACTAGGAGCTGTTGCTGCTTACACTGAGGAAACACCAGGAGCTATGGCAGCAGACAATGTTGTCAGGAACCTCCCCCCACCATCCCACACCATGCTTCAATCCATGCATGGACCTTTCCCTCCCTGGTCTTCATTCTGGGGGGGGGGGGCGGAGGTTCAATCTCAGTAAGCCACAATGTGACTTGCATATTGGAATAGTGCTTTCAGGGTCCTTATAAAAACATATCTAATACAGTTTGATAAAAATTGCGTTGTTTTGTGTATTACAGTATTCTCTAGATACAATATATTGCACCATTTACTACTAAAGTAACATAGAGGCCAAGCAATTAATTCTGCTTTTGAAGAGGATTATACAAATGTTGTCACATTCTTTCCATACTAAGTTTGTGAATATGATGGATCTAAGTGTTCGTACCTTTAATGTTCATGGAGTTTGAGTCTGTTTGGTCAGCTATTCATGGTTATTCTCATATTTCATTTGCATTGCAGGCACTCTAGACTGGGTTGGTTTTTTTTTTACCCCCAACAATATTTCAACGTATGTGAAAAGTACATGTCTGTGGGACATTCACATAAATGTTGGATAGTTTAGTATATATCCATATGTGAACCAAACACGAAATCTGCCAGAGATGTAAGGACTACGGGTTTATAAACATTTTTGGTGTTATGAACCGGAGAGTGGACCCTTGTTCTGAGGTAGAGTCTGTGCTGCCGAGAAGGAAGTAAACCCTCGTCGGTCTCTACTGTCAGATGGCGAGGCCTGTTGAAGATGTTGAGAGGATGACTTCACCCTGGAAGCTCGTGATCCCCCCAGGAGGAGCCCATAGGGACACGGCCGCTGGGACTTAGGCGACTCCCTGAAGAATGAAGATGGTCTGGATGCAGGCGCCTCCTGCAGGTCATGGGTTCCAGATGGCTGGCGCCTCCAGCAGGTCGTGAGAAGTCCGGGAGTATAGTAGAAGAATAGTCCCAATCCAGTCCAAGGGTCGAAGTCCAGAGGAGGGTCGAAAGCCGGTCCAGGAGCAGACAGGAGAATGGTCCAAAGCCGATCCAGGAGCAGAGAAGGAGAAGGGTCCAGAGCCAGTCCAAGTTGATACCAGAATACACCACCACCAGTCTGAGGGTCAGGAGCCAGAGAATCAGTCCAACAAGGAGAAGAGCAGGAACGGAGCAAGGAGAGGATCCGGAACACCAAAACAGGAACCAAGCACAGAGCCTCAATACCAAGGCAAGATCTGGGTGTCAGACCTTGCCTTAAATACAGGAGCCAGGAGGCGGAGTCTCAGGAGGAGCCATGACAATATCCGGTCATGGCTCCTTTAAATCTTCTGCAGCCACGCGCACAGCCCCTAGGGCTGAGGGGGAGGAGCCGGACCACCGAGAACCAAGCAGCCGGGCAAGATAGCCGGCGTTCCTAACATTTGGGAGGGGGGAGAGAAAGGGAGTCTTGGCAAATATCCTCCTGCTTTTCGGCAGTGCCTGCTCCACTGGAGCGTTGGTATTGTGAGCCTTCATTCACAGTTCTCCAGGGTTTCTCCCGACCCCCCACCCCTTTTTTTTTTAATCTCTGTACCTTAGTCCAGTCATTACAACTAGGGCTGAAATAGCTGTTTCCTCACTTTCATTTGCCCAATCAAAGAAAGTGATTTGGCTTGTCTGACCTGATTTCCCTTTGGTAAAACCATGCTGCTTCAGATCCTGTCACCTACCAACAGGTTCCTCTTTATGAGGTCGATTTTAAAAGCGTTGCTTGCGCAAAAATGCCCACATATGCGTGCATATGTGGGCCGCACATGAGCAATGCGGATTTTAAAAAGCCACAATTTACGTGCGTATATACCCGCGCGTGCACCACAAATAAGGGGGCGGGGCAAACGCTTTCGTGCGTAACTGATTTTTAACACTGGAGGCTGCAGCGCACATCGGCTTGGTATCCGCGTATCTTTACTGCTGCCCCTGATGAGGAGCAAGTCTGTAGATCTCGCATTTTAGGGTTTACAGGACAGGGTGAGAGGTCAACAGAGGGGTGCGTGCAGGATGAAGAACTAGAGAGGTCTGCAAGGACTCAATATTGATTGGGTAAACTGGTGGACTAGTTGGAACAACTGGGAATGTACCTCGCGCAAGCATGTTTTAAAATCTACTTGCATACGTGCGTTAAAGCAAAGTCCTATGGGAGACAGCCAAAATAGGTTTGCTGAAGTAACCTTTTAAAATTAGGAGCAAATGTATGTGTATGATTTAAAATTCCAGTGTATCTCCACTTGTGTGCCGATACACGCGTGTATGGGTGCACGCGCGCTTGTTTTAAAATTAGCCTGTGTATTTATTTTGTCTTAAAAAGCAAGTAAGACCCACCACTTTTTTTAAAAATGCAATTGGCCCTCATTGCCTAACCACTGTCTCTTGCAGAGGTCACTAGTGAGACACTGTCCTTGAGGACTGTGTTCAGTCTTGGGTGCCATATCTTTACATAGAAACATAGAAATGATGGCAGAAGACCAAACGGCCCATCCAGTCTGCCCAGCAAGTTTCACACTTTTTTCTCATACTTATCTGTTACTCTTGGCTCTTAGTAACCTTTTGATTCTATTTCCCTTCCACCCCCACCATTAATGTAGAGAGCAGTGTAGGAGCTGCATCTAAGTGAAATATCTAGCTTGATTAGCTAGGGGTGGTAACCGCCCCAATAAGCAAGCTACACCCATGCTTATTTTTTACCCAGACTATGTAATTCAGTCCTTGTTGGTTGTTCTTCATTCTCCCTGCCATTGAAGCAGAGAGTTGTGCTGGATATGCATTGAAAGTGAAGTATCAGGCTTATTTGGTTTGGGGTAGTAACTGCCATAACAAGCAAGCTACTCTCCGCTTTTTTGTGAATGCAAATCCTTTTTTCCACATTTCCTCATTGCCGCTGAAGCTTAGAGCAATGTTGGAGTCGCATTAACCGTGTGTATGTTTATTAAATAAGGGTATTATCTCCAGGTAATAGCCGTCATTCCCGCAAGCCACCCACTCTTCATTCACATCCTCTTGACTTTATGGATCCACAGTGTTTATCCCATGCCCCTTTGAAGTAAAGACAGTGAGAGGATGGAAGCAGTTCATAAAAAGTCTACTAAAATGATACAAGTATCGAAACATAAAACTTACAAGGAAAGGCTTAACATACTCAAAACGTATTTACTTATTGAAGGGATGGGGGTATCTGACAGAAACAGATAGAGTATTTAACAGACTTCAATAAAGCATAAGAAAATTACATTTTTCATACAAAAGGAAATTCAAGTTCAAGGGGTCATGATATGAAATTGAGGGAAGGGAGCCTCAAAGGAAAAAACTGAAAATACTTCTTTACTGAGAAACTGGTAGATGCCTCAAATACTAGGGATGTGAATCGTTTTTGAACGATTAAAATTATCGTCAGATAATTTTAAAATCGTCCAAAATCGTTAGAGTGCACGATACAATACAAATGCCCCCGATTTATCGTCAGGGGCATTTGTATTGTATCATTAAATAGGGTGCAGGAAAACCGGCACACCAAAAAAACCCTAAAACCCACCCCGAACCTTTAAAACAAATCCCCCACCCTCCCGAACCCCCCCCCCCCAAATGTTTTAAATTACCTGGGGTCCAGTGGGGTGGTCCCGGCGCGATCTCCAGCTCTCTGGCCACGGCTGCGTTGAGAAATGGCGCCGGTGGCCCTTTGCCCTTGTGTGACAGGGCAAAGGTAGCGCTGGCACCATTTTGAAGATTGGCAATACGGCCCGTGTGCAGGAGGTCGCTCCTGGACCCCTGCTGGACTTTTGGCAAGTCTTGTGGGGGTCAGGAGGCCCCCCCAAGCTGGCCAAAAGTCCCTGGGGGTCCAGCGGCGATCTTCTGCACGCGTGACGTCGGGAGCCAGGAACCAAAATGGCGCCGGCGCTACTTCTCAACGCAGTCGTGGCCAGAGAGGGAGATGCGCCGGGACCACCCCACTGGACCCCAGGTAATTTAACACATTTTGGGGGGGTTCGGGAGGGTGGGGGATTTGTTTTAAAGGTTCGGGGTGGGTTTTAGGGTTTTTTTGGTGTGCCGGTTTTCCCGCCCTCCCCCGATTTTAAAAAAAATAAAAACACGATCAGATTTCCCTCCCCTCCCAGCCAAAATCGATTGTTAAGACGATTGATCACACGATTCACACCCCTATCAAATACACTACCAGCAGATGTCATGACAACCAAAACCCTGACAGAATTTAAACATGCCCGGACAGATCATGCAGAAAATGGGGATAGGAAAAGAGCAGTTGTGGGTAGGGGGCCAGGGCAGGGGGTGTAAACAGAAGACATGCAGGAGGGGACCTGTGTCATCTATATGGAATTATATGGAGCAATAGAGGGCCAAAGAAGAAAGAATGCAAGCCCATGGGCAGACTGGCAGTATTTAATTTAATGTAATTTCATATTTTTATTCTGTAACTGGTCAGCTACTTCAAAGCAATATGGTTGCATCAGGTTCCCAAGAAGGCTGGGACAAGGCTGTAATCTTGATATCAACAAGCATAGGCTGGCCAGGTTGATTTGAATTACTGCTTTACTTGGTTTGGTGACTGTCTGGATTATTTCAGATCTTAGACATGGAGGAGACCTAGGTGTTTAACAAAGTGAGAGAAAGATGACAAGGCCTGAAATAGCCTATCACCAGAGGTAGTGGAGGCCAGTACTGTAATGGAACAAATGTAGCAGGCATGAGGATGAGACTCTGGTAAAAGACATTTCATGGGGAGAGCAGAGAATTGGCATGTTTATCGACTCAAAAATGGTAGCGGGCCAAAGAGGAAGACAACTGGGAGACTGAATGGGCCAACTGTTCCTTATCTGCTTTCATCTGTTGTTACCGTGTTCCATTTATCCCCACATATGCAATGACTGTCATGTTGATTCAGGTCTCCTTTGTGACTGAAGGCTTGAAATAAAGCCTGTACTAAAAGAAAGTCGATTCAGTGGCAGGTGTGTGCTGTTAGGCGCCTCCCCTACACTACATACATTAATTGATCTTAAAGAGTTTGTCACTGGTTTCAGTATAGACAGTTCCCCAGTTGGGAAGCTGGAGTGGTGGGGGAGGGAAGCACTAGAGGACATCATACTTGAACTTCAGAGTTCAACTGTAAACAGTGGTCATTGGACTCACTTTCCATTGTGACACGTATCTCCAATATGTTTTTGTTTTGTCTGTGGTTCATAAGTCCGTGCTGTAATGTGACAGCCAATGGAGCAGCAGGCAAATTAAATACAAAGGGCACATGCTGCAGGTTAGCTGACCTGTTCCCTTGAATTTGATTTGTAAGATCACTGGATTATGGAAATGACCTAAGGGCAATCATGTGGGAACCGAGAAAGGCAGAAAGAACTACAGGAGCCCTCCAGCTACTCTTGACTATAAGGTAACATGACACTATAGTTCCAATATTATCAGTCTATACATCTGCCCTTTCTAAGCTGAAATTAATCTTGTAACCTCATACCAGTTTGGGTTACCTGGGACATCAGACTAAGATTATTTGCTTATTATTCCAGGGGATAAAGTCATTATCCAATGCATTGTTCTGTAACTTGTCCTGTGGATGACTCTAGTAATTTATATCTATAGATGTTAAGATTCGTGCATAGCAACATTTTTCCTAATAATCTTGGATAATCATATAATAGTATTTTGTTCTATAAGAAATTTTGGTCAGTACATTCTGATCAGGCATTTTCCCCCCAATCCTCCAAGACCAACAAACATAGAAATATGGAGGAAGCAGGGTAGGAAGAGGAGGGTTATATACCCTAGGTGTCTTCTGCCTTTATGCATTTTGGCCCCTGCTTGGCCACTAGATGGTGTACTGGTTAAATAAAAGAATTAGGTCTATCTCTAACCATAAGATTTTCCAGCAGGGGCAGATCATTGGGAGTGCAGAGGTATTTTACAGTGTGTTCCATTCTCTATAATGGGGAGCTTGCTGGAAAGGGAAGTTCACTAAGCGGACAAGGTGCAAGAGGGCCATTAAGTTGAGTGACAGAGTGGTCCAGCCAAGTATGGGGTAGATACTAAGGGGGAGTATACAATATGCTTTCCATGAGGATTTTGATGAAAAAGAATGGAAAGAGGCTGAGAGATGAAGAAGGTACCACTGGGAGTGGTATCACTGTTGCTAAGGAGCTGAGGTGCTTCCAAAAGTCCTCAAAAGAGCTGAGACAAAAGGAAGTCAAGAGAAGGAAAAGACTGAAAAAGTAGAGCATGAAGTAAAGGAAAGGAACTGTGCTGGATGCCTACAGGAGCTTCATCGTAGAGCTGGGGATACCGCATCCACCTAAGGAAGAAGATAAGTTATCTTGGAGCCATTCCATGAGCTGTGGCAGAAGAGAAATCGATAAAGAGATGATGAGATGAGGAACTGGTAGAAGGGAGTATGAGGAGGAATTGGAAAAAAAAAAAAAAGCGCAAATGGGAAAGAATAAGTGGTTGGAAGAGAGTGGATTGTGACCTTTGTTTTCTGATTTTTACTACTGTAATGTACTGTGAACTTACGTGTTTGTGTTGCTGAACTAGTTCATTTTGGAACAATTTTTTTTTCTTTTGGAGCACAATTATAGTCTGGACATTTTTTTTTTGTGGGAATGTCCTCAGATCAGTTTGGGCCCTGCAGGTGATCCTGCCGCCAAACTCATGGTACCTGGAGAGTGGGAACTTTCCTCCCCCCCCCCCCCCGGTTGAGCTGGACCTGTGCTCCTCAGGACTGGGAAGGTGATCCCTGGAAAATGAGGAGTTTCACATCTATAGGAAAAATGTTTAATACATGTGGCTTATACTGTATTTCTGAAAGAAAAACTTGTATGCCATATAAATGAGCAAATCTCACAACAGGAGCATAAGTGTTAAGAGAAAGTAAAACCCTTTGTATTAGCTTACCTCAGCAGAAGTTCCAACCTGATAAAGCAGCTCAGTGAAATTTCATGATCTCAGATCCAGGGTTTCACTTGGGAATCCTTTGATGAAGTATGACAAAAAGCAGGAATAAACTAGGATCTAGAGTTGCGTTTTTTGATGGGAGAACAATGTTCCACCCAACCCATGCCCCCATTATTTCCAGAGTGAGAAAGGAGAGGATGCCCATTTGGTATAGCCATGGAGGAGAGGAAGGAGAGCGTGCCCAACATGGTGCATAACAGGAGAAGTAAGGTGAGGAGACTGCCCTGCAGTGTAGCAGAACAGAAATGGAGCATTGGATGTCAAGTACCTCGTTAAGGAGTCCAAGTCTGGAAACTGAAAGGGGGTACTGAGAGAAGGCAATAGTGAATGCACAGATTGAAGATATGGATTCACTGAATAAGTGGTCTTTATATTTTTGGCCTGGTAGTTCCTCCTTACGCCTTTTCCTTCCAACTCTGTCGGAACCAGGACTGGGATTCTGGTGCCAGGATCCTCCATTCACTACTACTACTTAGGGATTTTTCCCTTATTTTAATAGACCTTCTCACTGCTTTGATTCTGGCCTTTGCAGCAGTGGTAATGAGATCAGAAGCAATGTCTCAGGGCTTCTTCTGTAATCATGGGCTCTAAATCTGGCCATGGGATGTCATCAATGATGACCATGACTTTCTCCCCACCAGAGGCTGTGAATGTTGCCTTCACAGCAGTCCTTGCTCCAGTTGAAACAGGGTCTGGCAAACCAGACTCAGAGATCAGCTTAACCCCAAGGGCCTATAAGCAATAGCATAGCTTCCACCAAGCTTGAGAATGGACCCAGGACCCCCAACAAAATCCCCATTGTGTGGTCAGGATATGGGAAAGGGGTTACCCACATGCACTTCTTGATGTGGACAGAGTCATTCCCCTAGGCTAGTTCACAGTAATCTACCCTTGAGGGAGTCAGGGACAGCATCTGAGCTTGCCCTAGGTAAGTCCTCCTTTTCGCTCCTCCCTCTCAATCCCCTTTGCAGACCAGCATGATAGAGAGAACTGTTGACCAGAGTACCATGCACACTCTTCTGCCTACTCCCCATAGTGGGAAAGATTTGCGAACGTGTGAAATCTATCCTGACACCAACCAGGCCAGAGTTAATGGAGGGGAGGTGGTTGTTTGTTTTATTTTCATTCAAAACATACTGGGGTAGATTTTAAAGAGAAGTGTGCAGGCATACATGTGCGTGTGCTACCCGGTGCACACACATGTACGCACAATTGTGCACCTTGTGTGTGCTGAGCTCACTCCCTTCTCCTGTTCCCTCCCAGGCCAAAATCGGAGCAGGCTCCGAAGGAACTTCCCTACCCCCCCACCATCCCACCTTCCCTTCGCCCCCCTACCTTTGTTGATTTCTTTTTTTTTGTTTTAAAACTTGCTTCACCCCTGAGGCTGAAGTAAGTTGCATGCACCAGCCCAGCAGCCGTGCAGAAGCCTCTGGCCATGCCCCCACCCCTTTTGTAAAGCCCCGGGGCTTTACATGTGCCATCGGGCCTTGTTAAGGGGTTATTTTCCAAGCTGCATTATAGGCTTTTCACATGCATTAAGGTGTTTTTCGCATGCGAAAAGCACCATAACGCATGGTATGATGCTAATTTAGAAAAGGGGTGGAGTTTGGAGCAAGATTTCTGGCCAAGTGGGCTAGCTTCACAGGTTGCAAAGCCATATCCCACAGTTTTAACACAGCCAATAACTCCACCTCTGTCATTTGTGTTAAGATGTGCAATATGGCTTTATCACGTTTTGCAATGTTTTCACTCACAGCATTGTTAGTCTTTTAATTAACCTACCACCACAAGGGGGGGGGGGGGGGGAGGAGAGAGAGAGAGAGAGAGAGAGAGAGAGAGAGAGAGAGAGAGAGAGACTAGCTATAAGGCACTCATACTTGGTAGGTATTTATACCACTATATATGAGGCCCACCTAGTTAATCGAGGTGAGGTTTAGGTATTAGTGTAGCTTGATATTACCCAGGTAGAGAGAACACCGTACAAATCTCATCTTTGGGTGAGTTTCCTCACTCCGAAGGTCATTAAATCTTCACAAGAGTGTACTATTCTGTTCGTACGTTTCACTCTGAATGTCAAAGAGGCCCCTAACCCCTACACTAATACCTAAACCTCATCTCGAGTAAGCTAGTCTCTCTCTCCCTCCCCCCCCCCCAGTGATTATAGGTAGGAATTACAGCAGTCGTGGCACTTACTGCAAAGCGTGAAATGTTATTGCACTCTGTGGTAATACCTATGTGGAGTGCTATGATAGCTTATCACAAAGTGCGCTATTACCATAAAGCATGCCCCTCTTCCTATTGCATACAATAGTTTGATGAATCTATGCCTGGCGCGCGTAAGATCGGTTACATGCATAAATCCTCTGGATTTTTGCACGTAACACTTTGAAAATCTGGCCCACATTGTTTATGCAGAGTTAGAAATAATGGTTCAACTGTAATCAATATCATGGTGATGGTTACATTGCAGTTACAAAATGTCCGGTTACATGACAATCTACATGAAACATTTGTATTCTATAAATTAGATCATTGTTATTGCAGAAATATTCAGTCCTCAGCTTCCTCTCCAGCCAGGAACTGAACTCACTCATCCTGGTGCTCCTACCAGTATAGTAGGTGATAATACATTGCAGGGACAATGAACCTACCCACCAAAGTGATTCTTCACTTGCACTGATATTGATTTTGATGATCCTGTCCATATGGGAAATCACAGAACTCCAAACTACTTTGAACTGAAAGCTTTCGGTTTCTATTTCTTTTTTTAATTATGCCCATCTCATTATGGATCCATATCTGATGTTTGTACAGACTGATTTTGTAGACTCAAATCATCCCCATGTTTGATATTATGAAAGGGATTATACTTATGATGACAAACCATTCTTTGTGTACTATTTTACAGACTCTGCTGTATGGTTTTCATGCTTTCCTTTTCTGAAGAGAGGGTATCTCGCAAACCCTGAGCATTTTCTGCAGCCCTGACCTATGATTTGTAATGCTGAGCTTCTGCCACCATCAATGACAACAGAACAATGATGATAACAGAATGGAGTGGAGAAATGGCTGAGTGGTTAGAGCAGTAGGCTATGAGCTAGGGAGACCAGTATTTAAGTCCCAGTGTTACTCCTTGTGAGGTTGGGCAAGTCTCTTTACCCTCCATTGCCTCAGGTCCAAACTTACAGGGTCATTAATCAAAATGTGTAAGGGTGTTAATGCTAGTGTGAATGCAAATTTTGGGAAGGGGAGGAGTTTGGGTGGGATTTATGAAAATGAGGGACAATATCGCACTGTGCGATAGCATGCATAATGCTATCACATGGTTATAACGTGGGAAACAACATCTTTTTTCCTGGCGTTAAGCTATGTGAAGTAACCGAAACAGCCGTAACGCAATTTGCGAAAAAAGTTTTGAATTGCATTGTGGCTATTTGTGGGCTTGGAGAGGGCTGCACAGTGAGCAACTATGTATATGCCTATAGAAGGGGCATCTAATAGGTTGAGGTGAGGTATTGGTGGTAGTTTAGGGATTAGGGGCCAGTTTTTCATGTAAAGTGAGGCGTATGAACAGCACTGTACACCTCGGTGAAGATTTGTCATCATTTGGAGTGCGGAAAGTCTCACAAAGACGACATTTCTACTATGTTCTCTCACCCTAGCTTGATGGACTCTATAGGTATCATCAAGCTAGGGCGAGATAACATAGTACAAAATTTCATCTTTGTGAGACTTTCCGCACTCCAAATGATGACAAATCTTCACCGAGGTGTACAGTGCTGTTCATATGCCTCACGTTACATGAAAAACTGGCCCC
The DNA here is from genome assembly GCF_901001135.1 of Rhinatrema bivittatum. Classification (NCBI taxonomy): domain Eukaryota; kingdom Metazoa; phylum Chordata; class Amphibia; order Gymnophiona; family Rhinatrematidae; genus Rhinatrema; species Rhinatrema bivittatum. Next base: position 220,345,236 of record NC_042616.1, on the reverse strand, counting down.
TAATCCCTAAACCACCACCAATACCTTACCTCGAGCTACGGTATTAGATGCCCCTCTTACAGAGATATAAATACTTGACTATTAGGAGGGCCTTATAGATAGGCTCTCTTCCTCTCTCTCAACTCAAGATACAAAATAGGAATTACCATGGGGTGTGAAACATTTACCACAGAATACTACTGATGCAATGTGGTATGCTATTATATGGTGCAGTAATTCTAAAATTTCCATAAACACACCCCTTTTTCTTAGCAGGTGTTATCCATATATTATAGCATTTTGATGAATCTAGGTGTTAGATTGTAAGCCCTGTGGGGATACAGAAATACCTACAGTACCTGAATGTAATCTGCTTTGAAATGCCAAAAAGTGGAATATAAAAATCTAAAATAAATAAAATAAGAAGAGTATTGGGGCTTCCAACTGCACTAAAAGCTGCAGCTCCTTCAAGCGCTCAGCAGGAAGGGTTAAAGGGTAGCAATACATGCAAAATCTGCATAAAGCCTCACACAGTGCAGGGACATATATTTGCATTTAAAGTTATTTTATTCCTGAGGATGCATGGCACTAAGTTTTAAACTGTGCACTAGAGAGGTGTGGAAAATACAAGGTTGAACTTCAACCAGGTGAATTTTGCCCAATATTTTGTTGATAACATTTCTCAAAATTTCTCTAGCGCACACAGGAAAAGTTCAAGCAGATTTGCTGCAGAATCAATAATGCACATGAATCTGCACTGACTCTGCCTGTGATGGACCCCCTAGAAACAGGCAAATCTTCTGAAACTCTGATGCAATTTCACTGATTCAAGGGGGTTTCATCGGAACTTACCAAAAAAAAAGTTTGATATAATTCGACAAATCCTCAGACTTGTCAAGTTGCTACTGTACTTCATGAGAAAGTATTTTGACTTGACCAACTGTTAAGTAACTAAGCTGAAGTATTCCATTCTGCAACGGCTGCACGGCTTAAGCAGTGCCAGAACTCTAGTAGATGATAGAGGTGTGAATCGTGTGCCCTATCGTCTTAACGATCGAAATAGTCTGGCAGGAGAAGAAAATCGTGTTTGGCATGATTTTTTAGTTAAAAAATTGTTTTTTCCAATTAGTGCGCACTAACCATTGTTAGTGCGCACTAACAGAAAAGGATACAATTTGACACTTTTCAGGTCAGTTAAGGAATGAATATGTATTCCTATTGGCTGCCCTCTTATTTATTCATGTTACCAAGGTTCCCACTGACAATATATGGGGGATGGGAAATGGAAACAGTTGGTAGCTTGACAAAAAAAGTAATGTGATCAGTCAATGTGACTAGAACTTGTGCCCTAACCCTGATACCAGGAGTGTTGTGATCTTCCTGCACAGTGCCCTAACCCTGATACCAGGGGTGTTGTGATCTTCCTGTACACAGTGCCCTATCCCTGATACCGGGGGTGTTGTGATCTTCCTGCACGCAGTGCCCTATCCCTGATACTGGGGGTGTTGTGATCTTCCTGCATGCAGTGCCCTATCCCTGATACCGGGAGTGTTGTGATCTTCCTGCATGCAGTGCCCTATCCCGGTTACCGGGGGTGTTGTGATCTTCTTGCACACATCCCAGTATCTGGGATAGGGCACTGCATGCAGGAAGATCACAACACTCCTGGTATTGATAGGGATAGGGCACTGCGTGCAGGAAGATCACAACACTCCTGGTATCAATAGGGATAGGGCACTGCATGCAGGAAGATCACAACACTCCTGGTATCAATAGGGATAGGGCACTGCATGCAGGAACATCACAACACCCCTGGTATCAATAGGGATAGGGCACTGCATGCAGGAAGATCACAACACCCCTGGTATCAGGAATAGGGCACAAGTTCTAGTCACATTGACTGATCACATTACTTTTTTTGTCAACTACCAACAGTTTCCATTTCCCATCCCCCCAACCATCACCTCAATGGGAACATCAATAGATAAGAGGGCAGGCAGCCAATAGGAATACATATTCATTCCTAACTGACCTGGAAAGTGTCAATTTGTATCATTTTCTGTTAGTGCGCACTAACACGATTTTTAACGATAAATCATTAGAATTTCTATTGTATTATTTTCTTTAACGATTTAAGACGATATTAAAATTATCGGACGATAATTTTAATCATTGAAAAACGATTCACATCCCTAGTAGATGGACATTTTCAGCCTTCCATGTTAAAGAAATCGCCTGAATCTTTCTCACGAGAATTACACATTAATGTTTCTCATGCCAGTTACATAGACTTCCAAGCTATACCTACTGCCTGTTTTGAATTGCTGTTGTTGTTCGCTAAGCTATTTGTAAAGCCAATTGCTGAATTAATGTTCGATGTAAACCTATTAGATGTTCTAAATGATTATCGGTGTATAAAAAAAACTCTAAATACATTTATATTGTCTTATAATCTACTACCTCAACCACTTGTTTGGAGAGGATCATATATGATGCATCCTTAATTCGTAAAACATTCACGACATACAGAAAACAATAAAACAAGATTCTACAAAATACTAAAAATGTAAAATAAAATTATAACAGTTGCACACTATTATACACCTGTTGAAATGATTGAACAATGTAGAATGTTTTGAAACATTTCCTGAAAATCTTTAAATCAGGCCCAATTTTAAAAGGCCCGCGCATTTTACAATTGGCCCAGCCACGCGTGTAACCCCCCAATACATGCCAAAGTGCTAGGCCCTGCAAAAGGGGCGGGCAGGGACAGTGCCATTAAATGCTGTCCCGGGGTAGCACGTGCCAGACAAGACACTTCTGCTCCAGAGGAGCTGTAAGTAGCAAAACAAAAAAAAGAGGGTTAGTTAGGAGTAGTTTAGGGGTAGGTAGGATTATAGGAAAGTTCCCTCTCAGTCTGCTCCTTAGAGCGGACTGGGAGGGAACTGGGCAAAGGCCCGATCGCATCGCTGAGCATACTTTAGAAAATTCTCTCCCTGCACATGTGAATCGCGGGCCACTCACACATGCGTGCACAGATGTTAAAAATCCAGTGTGCATGTGCGTACAGATGTCATATTTTATAGCATTCGCACGCCAATATACGCATGTTATAAAATGATCGCTTCCATGTGCGCTTGCCAGACGCATGTACATACCTTTGAAAATCTACCTTTAATTGTATTCCATGGAATTAGCCCCATATAAGAAAATGCATGTGCCTGTGTTTTTGGAGTCTAAACTCATGTACGGTAAGTCTGGAATAGCTAATAAATTGTGGCCTAATAATTGTATAATTCTGCTAGGATTTTGTCTTGTTATCAATTGCCAGATTTCAAGGCTGCTCTGAATAGAGACGTTTACGAATAATTACAATAAACTTGTACAGCACTCTCCACTATAAAGGAAGTCAATGCAGCTCATGCAATGTTGGTGTAATATGCTTTTTGGTATAATATGATCTTTGACAGCCAAACCATTGAATAACCTTGAAGCAGCATTTTGTAGTACCAGCTGAAGAACACACACTAACCCCCACATGCATTAAGCCGTGGTAAAAATAGAAATACCACGCATTAATATCCTGCGATAAAAATATAGGCATGGTTAGGGAAATTTCCTAAATAATGTGTCATGATATATTGTACGATATATTCTCCCATCTCGTGATAATTTTTTATTTATATACTGGTTTCCTGCAGCTGCCTCTTTGAGGATGTGTCAAGAGTTAGAGGAGAGGAGTTTGGTGATGGTGGTAGGGGATTGGAGAGAGAGTTAGAGGTGTTTAGTAATCTATTACCTGTCTTGTTTCTCGTTTGTCATCTGTTCATCTTATCCTTTGTCTGTTGGGTTTATCTGTGTGTGAAAGAAGAGTGAAACTTTTTGTGCATTTGTCTTGTTTGTCTGTGAAAGAGGAGTGGGTGTGAGGATGGAGTGTGAAAGGCATGTGCATGGAGGTAGGGAGGAGAAGCGGGAGGAGAGGGGAGAGGAGAGGTGGAAGAGAAGGCAGGAGATGAGGGGGGAGGGGGAGAGTAGGAGTGGTAGGTGAAAGAGGAGGAGGAGTAGAGACAGGGGGTGGAAGAGATAGGAGAAAGAGGGAGGAGAAGGGGTCTAGGCAGGAGAGTGCATAGGGAGGAGGATGCCCTCTATGCTTTGCCCGTACTCCTGCTTCCATGCTACATTCTCTAGTCATGGTCCTACTGGTATCTCTTCTCATCGTGCTGCTGGTGTCTCATCTCATCGTCCTCTAGTCATGGTCCTGCTGCCTCCATGATGCATTCTCTAGTCATGATCCTGCTGCCTTCATGATGCTTTCTCCAGTCATTGTCTGCTGCCTCCATGCTGCATTCTCCAGTCACTGTCCTGTTGTCTGCTATGTCACCTTTGCTGCCCTAGCCCCTTTGAGTGCACTCTTTCAACATGGACTATCTGGGCCTTTTCACAAAATGTCCTGCCATGACCTTTTGCAGTCGTAGTCCCCCCCTTTTAGTGCACTCTTTCAACATGGACTATCTGGGCCTTTTCACAAACTTTGCTGCTGTGGCCTTTTGCAGTCCCCCCTTTGAGTGCATTCTTTCAACATGGACTGCCTGGGCCTTTTCTTGCCATCATATTGTTGTGCTTTACTATAGAAATTGGGTTGCCACTTCCACTTCCTAGGTTCTTTGCTGTAATCATCATTTTGTCTAAGGATAATATTATTTTACTATACATGTAGTGTTGCCATTTGTAACAATGTATGTATGTTTGCACAAAATGTGCTGGTTATTTCAGTTACAATGTCATGTGCTATTTGATATCTTGTCCTTGCAGAATGTGATTACCAAATATGTTTTATTGTTTTGAATGAGGTGACTACAAAAGTTGTTTAATAAAGTGGTCACATATTTTGATACTTTACTCTGTTGTGTCTTTTTTTTGTGTGATTATTTTCTTAAAGTTTAACTAGGTGACAGTTTGGGACCTACATGCCCTTGCATGCTAGAGTGCCATTGGTCATGCCAACTAGGCAAATATCTCACATGCAAGACTATGTGGCTTAGCCCTTTCAAAGGAAAGCAAATAGCATGCTCACAAGGAATAGCAGCAAGAGCAGAACATGAAACTCCTTACCTTGCAGCTTCAGAAGTGGCTTGTGTTGCCTTCTCCAGAGAGCATATTCTTTGCTTACTACTGGATACCTGAGTATGTATATGAGATGGCCACTAGCTAGCTAGTGCTCACCTCCATACACCATCAAGAGAACAAGATGTTGAAATGCTTGGCTAGAGGAGATGTTAGCAATGTCCTCATTTTCTTGATGACTGATAGTGTTGTTACACCACACATGGGACACCAATACAAAACCATTGGCCACCTCCATTGTGAAGTTATATCATGTCTGACCAAACAATGGGCCTTCTTTTTCAGTCTAGCACCTAATGCTGTTATCATGTAATAGTCAGAAAGCTACTTGACTTTTAAAGTAACCACTTATTTAAGGCTTTTATATACCAACTTTCTTGATACAAATCAGTTTACATCGAACAAGCAGTAACTATAAACAACCAACAACAAGAGACAATTTGAAAGGACAATGAAAAACACTTGGTGTTGTTCATTGAAAATTACCATTACTTTTCAGCTGCAGGAGCCAGACCCATAGAGTAGACAATGTACATGTAACCCTTGTCTGGTCTTAGGTGGAATGACACAAATGATCCCACAAGAAATAAAATTGGGTCCCTTAAAGGTATGAGTTACATTAGCTTTTTAATGTGTTTGTGACACTTTCACTGGTCTGCACTGTGTTAATTGGGTCCTTTCCAGGATCCAATCCCTGAATGAGCTGCCCTGGTCACTCAGGAACTCCAATAGTTGTTAAAGTTACTTTTCTTTACAAAGTCCTCAGGTGGGGTTTGAACCTCCTCCACCTGGATGGGAGGCAGATGCCTTCCCCACTGAGCTAGCAACTCAGTTTCTGAAGTCTATCTTCAAAAGTCCATCTTTAAACAACAAATCCAATGTTCAAAAGTCTGGCCCTGCTGGGCCTAACTGCCACTACCCACCGTATCTCTTGGGATGGTTTTTCTCATCCCAGGATACAACCACCCACTTGGAGTTCTCTAGGTAAAGTGTCTTTATCGTAAGTCCAAACCAACAGAAGTCCCCGCACTCACCTTCCTTGTGATAGTGGTTGCAGTCCTTCACACCATCGGGGATATCCAGTGTCCAAGTTTCCCAGAGCAGCCAGGCAGCCTGTTCCTTCCTCCTCTGTCCCCGGCAGGAGACAGAGACTGCTCTCCCAGGTCGACCTTTTTATCCTCCAGAGACTCCTCCTCCACTCACAGCTGGTTGGCTCGGAACAGCCCCTCCTCACTGTGGCCCTCCCCCTGAAACCATGGATTGGCCTCACCAGCTCCACCCTTAATTTCCCACACCTGTGGCTCCTCTGGATCCACAACCTCAGGGGGAAGGAACCAAGGGACGTCTCTAGCCAGGTGTTGCCCTATTTTCCTTCCCCCCTTCTCCTGAATCTTTGGTTCCTGGGTCTTTACCTGACGGTTCTGGTTTGGGACAGAGACCCCGTCACAGTGTTACAGAGAAAAATGCGTGTTGTGTAGTTACAGCCTCCTGGAACACAGTGTTATCCTTGAAAGTAGCTTATATGTAAAGCTTGTATAGGCTGCTGTGTGACATCAGAAAAAGCAAGGAGGTATGGAGCATAGAGAGGACACATTGCCTCAGAGCATACAAAAGGGGTAGCCAACTCTAATCCTCAAAAGCCACAAATAGGCCAGATTTTTAGGATGTCCACAATGAATATGCATGAAATAGATTTGCATACAATGGAGGCAGAGCATGCAAAGCTGTCTCATGCATATTGATTTGTTAGTTCTGAAACCCCTGCTTGATTGAACTCTTAACTAATGAGAACCGTTAAATATTTAAAGTACAAGACCATAAGCTATGCCTTTCACTTCTTATTGGTAGCCACAGTGTTGTAATAACTGCTCAGTATATTAAATAGACTGTTCTTCATCTGTTTACCAAAGCTATACCTAACTTGGATGCGTGGCTACAGTTTAACAAGGAGTTATAAAACTATGTTACCTTCTTAACCTGTTGGAAAACTTTTCAAGTCTCTTTGCTGGAACTGTATTTGGAGCAGACTTCAATGCCTCTTTGCTGTACAGAATCTGTGATGTTAGTGTCAAACAGGGCTCTTAGCTGTTTGTTTGTATCTGGTGGTCATTTGTATAGAACTTTACTGACCCCTGTGGAAAGCTTCAGACACAGGGCTCCTCAAGATCAATTTGTATAACGTTTTCTTGACCCCTGTAGAGAGCTACAACTGCAGAAATTCTTGCGAGTACTGTCTTCCATTGTACATTCCTAATTATGCTGATTTGGACTTCCAATGTTCTAAGAATCTTTTCTTGTCTGTAGGCAAGATTTCCCCAGCCATCTTTTTGAATAGTTTTGATATTCTTTGCCATTGTGTAATAAAACTTGCAACATTAATCATCTTTCAAATCATTTAAAACATTAGTGGTGTTACTTACCCTATTTTAGGGTTCTCTGGATATACCATTTTAGGTATCCACATACCATTTTTATTTCATTTAAAGCCTAGATCCAATATACTGTATAGTGACATTTAGTGGCATTATGGCAAACACCCCTGAATTTGACATGTTTAGTTTTTCTAAACAAGAAGCTACCACAGTGTTAGCAGGAATTAGGCTTTTTGATACTGATTTGGCCGAACACCCTGGCGACACTAATTGGATGTCAGTTAACCAATTACAGAAAAGAATTATAAGGGCAGAGCTCCATTCAGCTACATTAAATGAATACTGTAGGGTCAAAAGGATTCCCAGAGGCTTACGTATTCACAAGGAACCTTTTCTGCACTTAGCTAATGAATCCTTTATATCCAAGTGGACAGCTATACTTAATAAACGCTCATATGATTTAATGATACTAATTATTTCTACCACAAATGAGACTATTATAGACATGAAAAATAAACTACTTCAACAAATTGAGAAACTCAAGTCAGGGATAGGACCAGATAATTTCACCAATAAGACAGCTCAGATCCAGACAAATCTAGATTAATTTCACAATCAGCTTAAGAGCAATAAAATTAAAAAGATCAAGAGAGATGAAGCAAATTACACTAGGGGATTCGCGTATAATTGGATGAACAACAGCAAACTCTCTGTCCTTTAGATCTTTTGACACTTCTGGTGACTCCTCAGAGACACACTCTGTAGATCGCTCTGCACACAGCACAAATAAGCAGGTACGCTTTAAGTTTACCCATAATGACAATAATCTTATCCACAATGCCAATAGACAGGAAGATTTTTCTTTTTTAGAGACAGCTACCAGTTTGAGGAGTGGCACAGAGATAAAGAAACCAGATGGAAAGATAGGATCCCGGGGAAACCGACACAAATAAGTCAGATGACTCAATCATCCCAGTAAACAGTGGCTCAGTTTTCAATTTATCTTCATGTCCTTTATCCTCAGTAGAAATTAATGTCTTACAGAAGGGTTTATCTTTTGTCCGCACTAACGTATATGACCCATGTACAATGTGGTCTTATATACACAAATTTATTTGTAAATTAAAAGTGGCAAATTTATTTGCCAATGATGTCAATACATCTAGAACAGAACGCTTTGCATCAAAACCAGTCTGGGGCCCTCCCGGAGCACCGGACCCTATGATCCACATTTTTTAAAAACTAGTATTACATGATTTAGGGCAGAAGGAAAAGAAAGTGTGCAAACCTTTTCACAATTATAGCAAACAAGAAATTATGGCATGCAAAGCTTTACAAAATGACAACTCTATTGTGATATGCCCAGCAGATATAGGAGGAGGAGTGGTGGTTATGGACCAAACTAAATACGAAGCAGAAGAAACTACGACAACTTTGGGATGAATGTTTCTATATTCTATTAACAGAGGACCCAAGTGAGCAGCTAAACCAAGACATCTCAGTTATTCTACAATCAGGTAAACAGCAAAATTGTATTAATAACAAAGAGTTTGAGTTTCTGCTTCAAAAACATCCAGTTACCCCTAATTTTTACTTGGTACCCATGATACACAAATCTCTACAAGATCCTCCTGGAAAGCCCATTATATAGGGCATATATATGGACTCATTTTTTAATCCACTGATGTCTCTACACAAATTATTAGAGATTCCACCCACTTCATTCAGAAACTTGATGAGTGCCAGAACGGAGTGGTTGGTTGGTGACAGCAGATAAGCAGCACTGTACACTAATATTCCACAATCGGCAGTCATATAGATTATCAAAGAGTCATTACAGAACACTGACTTATCAGCTGGCTATCAACGATTTGTGACAGATTTTGTGGCTATAGCCCTAACAAAAAACCTTTTTCAATTCCAGAACAGTTTATTTCATCAAATCAAAGGCACAGCAATGGGCGCCTTCGGTAGCATGCCTTTATGTATCGAAATTTGAAGAAACACACGTCTATACCTCTTCTTTTTGGCAACACTTTAGGTTGTGGGTCAGATTCATTGATGACGTTTTGTTCATTTGGACTTCTTCGTTCGAACATCTTCTAGAGTTTGAAGGGTGGCTGAACCAGCAGGATGCAAATCTGCAGTTTTCATTTTGCAATAATCCACAAAAAATTTCTTTTTTGGACATGATCGTTTACAAACAGGAATAAAAATTGCAAACTACTATTCACCACAAAGAAACAGACAGAAATTCACTTTTATCATTTTAAAGCCACCATCCTACACATTTGAAAGAGAACATCCCAATGGGCCAATTCGTCCGCCTCCGGCGGATATGCTTCTCAATGGAAGAATACATCACTGAAGCAGACAACATGAAGAACAAATCTTTACAGAGACGTTTCCTCACCGAATTATCAAATGACCATTCAAATGAGCATTGTATGCCAATAGAGAGTGGCTACTACAACCATCACAGAAAGAACCCGCACTTAGAATGGCATGTGTATTGCCTTATTCCACCCGCACAAGTGAAGCCCAAAAAATCATTAAAAAAAAATTGGAATATACTATCTGACCATACTCCTTTTCAGGAGACCTCCATTTTTGCGAATCTAAGAGGCTGAAATCTACGGGATATGTTTATAAATACATAGAGACACCCACATCCAGTTGGACACCTAGGAGTCAATTCACATGTGGCAAAAGTGTCATGTGCAGTCTCACACAACACAGATCCAACAACTTACTTTTCCCAATAGCACCAGAACCCATTACCTTCGTGGACATTATACATGCAACTCCAAACAAGTAATCTATGCAATAGTATTGCCTCTGCGACAAAATTTACTTTGGCCACACCAAGAGAGCTATAAAAACCAGAATGATCCAACATGCAAGTTGCATCCATACCAGGACAATGGAAGTCCCGATAGTTCAACAATGGACTGAGCACAATCATTCTCTCCAAGACTTAACATTTTTTGTGATACAGCAACTCAGTTTGACAAGTGGGGGCAATATTTCCCTTCAGTTACAAAAAAGGGAACAAAGCTACATCTACCAGTGGGGCACAGTGTACCCTAAAGGTTTGAATAAAGCCATTGAATGGGAGGCATTTTTGTTTTTTTAAATAAGTCTGCTCCTTACAGTAACCCTTAGGTATAAGAAAGTCCACATTCATTACCATTACACTTAAAGTGCCAACTCATTTGCTGGGTTGTTATCACTGCATTGAAACAGTATAGATGGCTGGGGAAATCTTCTTGCCTACAGATATACAGAACTTAAAAATATTTATCAATGACACCACTAAAGAATGTTTCTACAAACTGCACATCCTTAAGAAAATAAGACCACTCCTCCATTACAACGATTTCAGGACTGTCCTCCAAGGGACTCTATTTTCTAAGATTGATTACTGCAATACTCTTCTCCTAGGCCTCCCTCCTGTTTCCATCAAACCGCTCCAAATGCTGCAAAACACAGCAGCTAGAATCCTCACCAATTCTTGCAGAATAGACCACATCACTCCAATCCTTAGAGACCTACTGGCCGATACAGTAAAAATCGCAGGAGAGCGGGTGAGCGCCTGCTCTCCCGGCGCATGCACAGACCACTCTCCTGTGCGCGCGCTTCAGAAAAATAATTTATTCAAATTAGGGCCCACGGTAAAAAGAGGCGCTAGAGACACTAGTGCGTCCCTAGCGCCTCTTTTTGGACAGGAGCAGCGGCTGTCACCGGGTTTGACAGCTGACGTTCAATTTTGCCGGCGTCGGTTCTCAAACCCGCTGACAGCCACGGGTTCAGAAACCGGATGCCGGCAAAATTGAGCGTCCGGTTTTCAACCCGCGAGCTGCCGGCCAATTTTAATTTTTTTTTTTATTATTATTTTAAACTTTTGGGACCTCCGACTTAATATTGCCATGATATTAAGTCTGAGGATGTACAGAAAAGCAGTTTTTACTGCTTTTCTGTACACTTTCCCGGTGCCGAGAGAAATTAATGCCTATCTTTGGGTAGGCGCTAATTTCTGAAAGTAAAATGTGCGGCTTGGCTGCACATTTTACTTTCTGTATCACGCATGAATAACTGATAGGGCCATAAACATGCATTTGCATGTTACGGGCGCTATTAGTTTCGGGGGGGGGGGTTTGGATGCACGTTTTCGACGCACTATTACTCTTTACTGAATAAAGGGTAAAGCTAGCGCGTCGAAAACGTGCATACAAACGTGGGTTAACAGTGCACTCCATCGGAGCACACTGTACTGTATCGGCCTGCTACATTGGCTCCCCATCCCCTCTAGAATACTCCACAAGGCCTTCACACTTATCCACAAATCCCTTCACAATCAAAACTCTTACTGGCTTAATGACTCCCTACAATATCACTCCTCCAATAGACCGACTAGATCCGCCAACAAAGGCTCCTTGTCTATTCCCTCGCATAAACTCACTCAGCACATCTCCACCAAAGAACGTGCGTTCTCCACAGCAGGCCCAACGATTTGGAATTCTATGCCACCCGAACTACGCCAAGAACAATACATCAAAACATTAAAAAAAAACCTAAAAATGTGGCTGTTTAAACAGGGGCTATAACTAACTTCAACCTCCATCCCTCTTTCATAACATCCCTCCCCCTTCCCCTCCCTCCCCTCACCCTGCAGCTCATTCCTTCAAGACCTAGCTCTCCCCTATCCTCATCAAGCCCAACTCTATTTATTGGTTAAACTATCTAGTTATGGTTAAACTATTCTAGTTATGGTTAAGTGATCTACTTCTATTTATTGGTTATACTATCTTCTACTCTCATTACCTAGGTCCGCTTGACCCTCTAATACTCCCTACTTGTTCCTTTGACCCCTTGTTAATTGTAACTTTATAAATCAATTTCTCATCTTTTGGTTTATCCCCATTGATCTGTAAACCGATGTGATTATGCTTATGAATGCCGGTATAAAAAAGTTCTAAATAAATAAATAAAATATATGCACATAAGGAATTTTCTACAAATATATGAGACATACTTAACCCATATCTACATATGTACAAATAAAAGCAGTGCAAGGGTGGTAGAAAGTATGACGATGTCCACCTGGTCATTAGGGATGTGCATTTGTTTCAAACAAAATTTAAAAACGCTACAAATAAGGGCAATTCGGGGGCCCCCACTGAATGAAACGAACCATATTCATTGCCTCATATGTATGTACATCTCTGCGTGTGTGGCACTGTTCACAACCGACATTATTGGAGTTGTAATGACCAGCCCACATGGTGACAAATACAGCCAGATATCCAGAGAACTCCCTACTCATTCAGCAAAGTGGAACTGGATGCATAGCTCATACACTGGCTATGCCATCATCCACCTCCCTTATGGATAGCAAAACTTCATAAGGCCAAAATGTAATCTCATGGTAGAATGGGTGAGCTTTTGTTCTAAAAGGCTGCACATTAGCTGATTGGTTCCACATATTATTAAGAGTGGAACCCCATTATAGATTGTAGATAAAGCAAGTGTGCACTATTTAGATGCACACACTTTGAATACTCAGGTTTCTGCATTGGCATGCTCATGAGGAAAAGCCCAACCCATGCACCACACTCAGACACATATATAAATACAGACTTACATACCACAGCACTTGCTGAGACATACACCACACATATATACATAAAGCATGCCAGACAGACACACAGACACAGACACACACACACTTTCCATGACCCACCCTACCACAGAGGTCTCACTCCTATATAAGTGGGCCCAAGTCTTAGGTACTTGCTGGCATGACAAAAATCTGTCAGCTGACAAGAATAACATAATACCATGCACAAAAATGTGTATTCTTAGGTGTTACTTTGACCTCTCTGACCTCCATATCACTTTATTTGTGTATGTGTCTTGGTGGCTGGCCCTCCTTGGGTCTTCTCTGTGTAGCCCTACCTTTGTTGAAAGTTAGACATGTTAGCCCAGTTTCCTCTTTTGACATCTCTTCCCTCTTTTCAACCCTAGTCAATATTCTCATAGGCCTTTTGCCACATTCTAGACCCCCTTTGTCTCCATGATATTCCTCATGGAAGCACAACAGCTGTGCTCTCTGTATGCTAGCTCTGTCCCAGGACATGGGCCACATAGCAGCTGGGACTGTTCCCTGGCACAGGCCAGAAGGTTGGTAGTCTTCCTGGCTTGTGTGCCAACATACAGCATCCTTCCATCTCTGGGCAAGCTGCTGAGTAAGCCGCACCCCCCTTGGTCCATCCCAAGTTATACAGCTCCTTTCCCCAGCCCACCCACAAAGAAACCTGGCAAAGGGTATTGGATCTTGACACTGATGTGGGTCAGGAACACAATGGGCCTACCTGAACAGCTTGCAGGACACACACAATCATACTAATCCATCAGGATAACCAAATTTGATATTTGATATTTGAGTATTATAAATATTTCAATAAATAAATGAATGAATGAATGAATAAGTGATGTGCTGTATAGCTTTGGTTTAGGCCTCCTGAGGCTACAAGTCTTTCTTGCCATCTTTGACACTGTACATACACGATTTGTCAAGAAACAGCACCACTGATACTCCTAGCATAGGAGTAGGTGACATGTAATGCTATGCAGCACTACCATACAAGTATTCTATTAACAAGACACAGTATTTTGATACAAAGGGCATTCATAAATAGCAATGGTACATCAGCAGCACAGTCCTTCTCTTATAGAAGGCACTCAAACATATGTTAGTTAACAGTTTACAGACTTTCTAATGGACTTTGGAGGCCTATAAAGGCTATCATTTACAGTTTGAGGCCAGGCTATCATGAAACGTCGATGATGTCCAGGCCAAGCTTGTCCTTACCTACAAATTATGTAGCCGAGAACTAACCAGATATTATTTTCTACACCATTCAGCCTGACAAACATCTGTTGCAAGCACATAAACTAGCTGATTCTTTCTTGTAATGAACATAGTCACCTCCAGTGAATCACAAAAGCAAGTATTTCAATAATACATCAATGAATGTGCAGAGGACATCACACTTTCCACATTATACTGTACGCATGAGAGCTTTTTGCCAATGCATGTATCATTGTGGCAATCCTCAGAAAGAGGCCTGTTGTCCACTCATTAGCTTAGGAGTTGAACAGTCCTTCTTTTGCCTTAACACTAGATATAGAGCTGATGTATAGTCGATCAGCGCATTTGCCATTGTTCCTAAGATGTACAAACACCAAAGAAGACACATCCTACAGGGCTGCCAATCTGCTATGTTGGCACAGGTTATGTAGGAACCTTTCCAACTCCTGTGTGCCAGCCACATGCAAAACCAAGGGCCTCAGATATATATATCCCTAAAAATGTCCACCTCTGTTTGGATGATGCTAATGATGATGATGATGAGAGCATGCGTCCCCTGGAGTCCTCAACTGATACAAGCCATCGGGCTGAAGAAACTACTCTTGCCTTCTCTCTTTATGTACAGGAGCTAGGAATATATGCATAGCCTTGAGATGGGCTGGCAAAGGCCCTAGCATGGCCCTAATATCTGATTATTTCCCACTGGGTACCTGTTACATATTTGGGATGTTTTCTAGGTTCTCACACTGCTTTACCATTGGTTCAATGAGGTGAACCTTTTTTCTGCCACATATGGGTGCCATTATTGTTAATAAACTATGGCCTTTACATTGAAGAGGTTTCAATACAGAGAATGTAAAGTCATGACACCATCCGATTCCCAATTCTGGCTTCAGATGGACAGAACAGCAATATACGCTGTGCAACTAACATTACACATGTCAGACTAACGGCCACGGCACTCTGGATCTATACATAAGACTTGACTGTTTGCTTATATAAGTGTAGCTGGGCCCTGCTGTGCATGGTTATGTGCAACCCACATGAAACATGAAACATGTTGCACTCACATAAAACATGTGAGTACAGCGAGACTGGAGATGTGCTTTGATAAAGGGTATAAGTGAAGGACTACTATGTGTGCACTCAGATGTCATCACTGTCTCAGAAACTGATGTATACATTGTTTATTCTATGTACATGCCATTCCGATCTGCGCATATGATTCAGATGTCACATGTGGATTAGTTCGCATGCACATGGCTGTCAGCTGGTGAATCTGCATATAACATATAAGGTCAGTGATTATCAGCTTTTTCCTTAAACTTATACCATACAAAGTAAAGATTATCTCTCCCTATGAGGTGGCGATACTAAAATCACCACAACTAAACTTAGGAATGGTCTATTGCCCACCAGGAATACTTCAGAAAGACTGCTCACCTCTAATCGAATTATTCACTAAAGCATTTCCATCACCTGATTCTACCCTTAAAGTAGGAGACTTTAACCTACATGTAGATAGAACACCAAAAACTACAGTATGTAAAATAATTTTAGAAACAATGGAAGCAATGGGATGGTCACAGTTTGTTTCTAACCACACTCATAAAGCGGGACATATCCTAGATCTAGTATTTGCCAGTCACAATAATTGTCTTATCAATACTTCTCACACTACATTGCCCTGGTCTGATCACCAACTAATAAGCGGAAATAACCTTCCTCAACCCAATGAAAAAAATTCTAAATAATAATCAAACCTTCACTTTCAGAAAAAAGATTGAATCAGATATACTTGCAGAAGCAATTAAAAATAAGCTAATTGATTTTAATTAAGCTAATGTCTCTTCTGCTTTTGATACTTGGGTTATAATACTCAACGAAATAGCTGAAAACATAAGCCCAATATAGATAAGAACATTCCAAAAAGAACAGAACACCACAAAACAAAAGAAGCCATGGTACAATGACAAATTAAGACGCACTAAACAGAAACTGAGAAAAACTGAGAAACAATGGCAAAAATGTCTGACTGCAGAATCCCTAGGAAAATACAGATCCCTCCCAACAAAATACTGAGCACTAACAAAGCAAAAAATGACTACTATGCTAAACAGATTCATGTGGTAATGTTTAATTCCAAATTGCTTTTCAAAGTCATTAAACACTTAATCAAGAACCTGTCTTTCACCATAATGAGTAACCACTACTTCTCAAAGAATGCCTGCAATGAATATGCCATTTATTTATTAGACAAAATCAATAGGTTAAAAATACAATTCTCCACTGGCCCACCAATAAAAGAACCTGAAGAAAAACATGAACAGGCTAAATGGACCACATTCGACAGAGCATCTAAACTTCAAATCAGTCAAATCATAACAAAAATTAACCCCGCAATTCACCCACGTGACCCAATTCCAGCAAGTTCCTTGAAACTAGTACACAGCGTAATCACTCCAACAATTGCAACCATAATCAATCACTCGCTCTCTGAAGGATTAGTACCAGATGGGGCAAAACAAGTTGTGATAAAACCAATCCTAAAAAATAAAACAGGTAGAATTGATTATTGGGACAACTATCGACCAATGTCCAACTTGTCTTTTCTCTCAAAAGTCCTTGAAAAAGCAGTGTTATCTCATCTGGAAAACCACCTAGAAGACCATGATATTCTATATCCAAACCAATTCGGATTCAGAAAAAAATCGCTCAACCAAGACTTTACT
Organism: Rhinatrema bivittatum; assembly: GCF_901001135.1. Classification (NCBI taxonomy): domain Eukaryota; kingdom Metazoa; phylum Chordata; class Amphibia; order Gymnophiona; family Rhinatrematidae; genus Rhinatrema; species Rhinatrema bivittatum. Next base: position 220,328,155 of record NC_042616.1, on the reverse strand, counting down.
CATATCTTTAATGGCCCCTATACTACGGGGATATAACAATGATGAATCCTATATTCTGGTTCTAATTGACCTTTCTGCATCCTTCAACACTGGAGACCATATCTTACTATGCTATCAACTGAGAAAAACTGAAATAGACAGTAGTGCTCTCGAATGATTCTCTTCCTTCCTATCAAATAGGACATTTCAAGTCAAACTGACACATTCCCTATCAATACAGGTGTCCCCCAGGGTTTAACACTATTGTACATTTATATGCTTCCTCTGTGCAAATTGCTGGCAGAATTAGGACTAACCTTCTTCTTATATGCCGATGACCTTCAGTTCTACATTTCACTCACCAAATGATTTGAAAATACAGCATTGACACTCTCAAAATACATGAATGCAATACAGCAAGAACTATCCCAACTCAAACTAACACTAAACACAAAAAAAACCCTTCAATCATTTGGTTAAGGAGAAACTCCTCTATAGTTAAACCTCCACCCCTAGACCTGGGTCATTTTCAAATCACACCCGCTAATCAAGTGAGGGACTTAGGAATCCAGTTAGATGAAAACCTCACAATGAAAAAGAACATAAATAAAGTAATTAATTCAGGCTACGCAAAGCTGCGCATACTACATAGACAGAAAACTATGCTAACTTTTGAAGATTTCCATACGGTCCAAAAAACACTCATCTTCTCAAACACAGACTACTGTAACTCCCTATTACTGGGAATTCCTAATTGTCAAATAAAAAAACTCATTTACTACAAATTGCCGCAGCAAAACTATTAATAGGAACAAGGAAATTCGATCACATCACACCCTTGCTGATATCGTGATCTGGGGGTGAGTCCCTCATTTGGCGCAGACAGTGGGAAAAAGATGTTTATGACATACCCCCATCAACTGTTGTTTGGAATGAGCCAGAAGCCATGAAATGCAGGGTGGCCAAAAGTTTGGTTAGGCCTGGTATAGCATGGGACCTTTCTGTGAGCAGATCCAGATCCCCTGGAGTTGTTCATATAAATCCCTGATGGCCTGAGAGCTCAGGCAATTCCTCTTCATGTGGTCCTCTGGCATCCCCAGCAATGTGATGCAGGGATGAAATACATGTGTCCTGTACAGCCCTCCTGCACAGCAAGCCATGACGTGGCCCATCCTGCTCTACCTGCATTCTAACCTCCCTTCCCTGTTGGTATTATAGTTGAGCTGTCCGAAGCAGCTAGTGTCCCAATACAATTAAACTGCCATCTAACATTCTGGCTTAGGAGACAGGGCAGGTTGCAAAATGTTTTTGTATTGATTCAGCAGGCTTGTGTAAGTGTGTCAGAGAAGGCCGCATTTTATCGCGTCTGATAAATTCCTCAGTCACGCAATAAAATGTATTTTTTTCCAGCGTATTGCAAATGAAAAAGGTGTTATTTCCCACATTAATTCTGTCTTTATTACGCAATAATTTATCGTGATCTGGGGGTGAATCCCTCATTTGCATACTTTTACATAATTTGCATACTACTTTGCATATTTTAATACCAACGCATAGTGCGATAAGCATCACATAATATTACTCATTATCACATTTTAGCATGCGACAATGCCCTAACATGGCTTTATGCATCTCCCTGTAAGTGATTTGGCAATCCTATATAAGGAACATTACAGTAATGACTAAATCCTGTAATACTGTTCTAAAGTTGGCCACTGACATATAATATTTCAGATGTCTCAATATCATCAACTTAAAAAATGCCGCCCTGGCAACATTTTTAATTTGGGACTTCAAAGAACAATTTGAATTACGTATTATACCCAAATTTCTCGCTTGAAATGAAATGGACAATGTAAAATCATCAAATGCTATTTCTGTTACATTTCTGGTTAGCACTCACCAATCCATAAAACCACAGTTTTAAACTGTATATGTTCAGAACCAACTTATTTAGATGCAGCCAGTTATTAAGAGTCTCAAAACAGTTTTGCAGAACCATCTGTATTACAAGGAATTTAAAAAACCTGAATGCCATCAGCACAGAAGAAAAAGGTCAATCCCAACATTACAGCAATTCCTCCTGGGGTCGAATATAAAAGTTAAATAGCACCGACGACAATGCCGACCTCTGAGGCACCCCTGAGGTCAGGCTGAAAATGTATTCCCCATCCGGACTTGTGCTTTCTTTCCTAAAGGAACAAGGTAAAAACCACCTGAGAACTGCTCCCCCAATTGCACGTGAGCGAAGACAAGTGAATAATATTTCACTCACTATGTCAAAGGCTGCTGATATTTCAAGTTGCATTAGTACATCCGACATGCCATTATCTAAGGTTCAATACAATGCATCTGGAAATGAGGTCCCTAATGTTTTGGTCTCATGGGCCTTCCTAAACCCATACTGTCAAAGATCTAAAATATTATGTTCATCTATAAGATTTTCCAATTACTTCAACACACACATTTTTAGCACCTTCACCAAAGACGGTAGGGTAGATAGGGTGATAATTTGAGACCACATCCACAGAAAGCACTAATTTCTTATGAACTGGTTTCACTGTCAACATCTTCAACATATTTCCAATATGTCCTTCATTCAGGGATTTATTAATTATTTGGCTTACATAGTCACAGAAAACATCCTTTCATCCCCTCACTATACCAAAAGGTCATGGATCTAAACATGAACGTGTGGATTTCAATTGTGAAATAGCTGACTGCACATCTTCCTGTGTTACCTGCCTAAAGTCAGGCCAAATAATATGCAGATCAGTGTTTGCTGGACTAACATTATTCTATTTGCTACATTCTGCAAACCTGTTTTGGAGCTTCTTCACGTTCTCTTCAAAATGGCTAGCAATAGTATCACAATCAGTTGGAATATCATTATCTGATTTTGGTGCAGAAACTAGATTTTTCACAATATATAATAACTCTTGAGAATGAATAATTGACTTAGAAAACTTAAAGGTGAAAGAATCCTGCCTTGTATGTTGGCATTTCGCCTTGTAATCAGCTAACACTGTTGCTATACAACATCTTATTCCTAGAATCATAGTTTTTTCACCATCTTTCCAAATTCCTAAGCATCTGCCTTTCTTTCTACAGATCTTGAGTAAACTAAGCTGCTTGCTTTCGATTTTCTTTAGCGTTAACTATTTTAGATGAGGCCACCATATCATATGTGCTCGAAAGAGAAGCATACCAATTATTAACAGAATCTTCAGCATTCGCATCATCAGGGCAAACAGCCATTAAATCCCAGCACTGATGAAACTCATCTATATCAACTCGAGACCTGTCTTTTTAGTTTTATAATTTCTATTTTTTTTAACTGAGCACATTCTTACCTAAATAAAATCGTTACATAATCTATCCATGGAAATCTTGGTTTTGAGATTCTTAACAACTTTCATAAAAAAAGAACAGGTCCAAAGTTTGACAAGCTTCATCTGTGTCTGTATCAGTTGTGTCAAGTCTGTGGCAATCATAATAGTTAACAATTCCTTTGCATATATGGAAACATTGCAATCTACATACAGATTAAAGTTGCCAGTTATTATTAGATTTTCATAATTGACCTGTAGACCAACTAAAAACTAGGCCAACTTAGTAATTTGTGACATTATACCACCTGAAGGATGGTACAATAGATTTATTGTCCAATTAAGCACCTTGACAAATAAAGCTTCTGTAGGCAACTCAGTCTCGAGACTGAGCTGTTTTACCTGGATGGTGATCCTATAAAATAATAGCAAACCTTCTCCACGCTTTACTGGTTGTGCATGTTAGGATCCAAGATCATGTACACCTACTATAGTGCTGACACCTGGTCAGACATAGATGGTGACCACTGACCAACTATGTTCGCCAAAACTGGTCACCTGTGAAACAAGCAGCCCTTTTTCACCTGTTTCCAGCTTCTCCTTGCAAATTTGATTTGCTAATAAAATACCTGGAAACAAGCCATGTCAGTATACAGCTCCACCAAGTTTTACTGCCAAAAAATGTTTCTAGCAGGCACTGTATTGTAGCTATTTGCATTCAGCAGTACTAAACTCTCTACAGAGGTTAAAAAAAAAAAAAGATTTGAGTGTGCCACAGCAACATACCCGTTTGCTGTTCTCTTCCTCTTGTGCCTTCCTGAACTCATGCTCCAGGGAGCAGTCAATATCATTGAAGAGGCCCACTTCATCACAGTTCTTCAAGAACCGAGTTGGTGTAGGCGTCTGGTCTGAGGATAAATAATACAAACCATGATGAATCATCCACAGTAACTAAAGATAACAATACAGCTCAAAGCATGAATTCCTGCTGTGGGTATGCGAGCCGAATATCCCCCAGCCACCAAGTTCCTTCTTCATGGAAAGGGTTACTTTCTTACGCAAGAGAAATAAAGCACATGACAAAAAAACATTATGCAAGTAGTCTGACCGCACACACACATAAAACCTATTCTTCCCAGTTATATTTTTCAAAATTATTTGTAAATGTGAAATGAATACTGAGAATCAGTGGAAATAGAGAAACATCTGACTTTTGAAGGGGTATATAAAATGGCCAAATAAATAGATAAATACATAAATAAATGCTATGTTTTCAAAGGCTTAGTCTTTATCTATGTAAGTAAAAACAGGGGTTAAATGGATAGAATGGCTGAATATGTCCAGAGTGAATTTTCAGCCATCTTAATTCATGTGCATTTGGGGGGGAGGGGGCTAACTTGGTCGAAGGAGAAAATCATGCACATACATCAGTTTAAAAAAAAATGTGTTCATGTAGCCAGCTTACACACTTTACACTCTCATTTGAGATGACTTAAGAGTATGTATGTGTGTGGGGGTTGTTTTTTTTTATCCGCCTAACAATCCTAACTATATGAAGTTAGCTTGTGCTTAAAGATTGGTCTGGTTTGTGCAGGCTGAAAATGACACATGTGCTTCTATAATTAGATGCCTTCTTGAAAATATACCCTGAAGAAGGCAATTTTCTAATGAGTTACCTGGCTAGATTCCTCCAGGTAAAAACCTGTCCCCCTATCCCTGCCTAGTGAAACCAGCAAAAAAGAAAGGGGGTGGAGGAAGGGCTGTCCCAGATACAGGGCTAGATCGGAGGAGGGAAAATACATGAGCTGATTTACAAATCTCCGCATAGGATTTTGCTCTACTTCCTGCCAGCCGCAGACACAGCAGGTGCAATGTGCATGACTACTTACTTAGGTAGTTTTCTTTGGAAATCTGCCAGGTTTATGGGTGCAAAGGTACCTTGTGTATTTTGCACCAACACGAGCAAGAGGGGAGGAGTAGCCTAGTGGTTAGAGCAGTGGGCTATCGATCAGGGTTTGAGTCCCACTATTGCTCCTTGTGACCTTGGGCAAGTCACTTTACCCTTCATTGCCTCAGGTACAAACTTAGATTGTAAGCCCTCTGGGGATAGAGAAATACCAACAGTACCTGAATGTAATCCACTTTGAAGTGTTGTGAAAAGTGGAATATAAATTAGAAAAATGCTCCCAAAATGTACAGATATAAGGGTTCAGCCATCTCTTTTTCTAACCTCTTTAGCCTTTCCTCATAGGGAAGCCATTCCATCCCCTTTATCATTTTGGTTGCCCTTCTCCAGTGCATCTATATCTTTTTTAAGATACAGTGACCAAAACTGAACACAATACTCTAGGTGTGGTCTCACCAGGGAGCCAAACACAGGTATCATGACATTCCCCATTTTATTCACCATTCCCTTCCTAAAAACTCCTAACATTCTGCTTTTTTGACTGCTGCAGCACACTGAGCCAATGATTTCATTAAATTGACCACTATGAGGCCTAGATCTTTTTTCTGGGTGGTAACTCCCAACATAAAACCTAACATCATGTGACTATAATATGGGTTACTTTTCCTTACATGCACCACTTTGCAATTGTCCATGTTAAATTTCTTATGCCATTTGGATGCCCAATCTTCCAGTTTCGCAAGGTCCTCCTGTAATGTATCACAATTCACTTCTGATTTAACTATTCTGAATAATTTTGTGTCATCTATAAAGTTGATCACCTCATTCATCATTCCCCTTTCCAGATCATTTATAAATATATTAAAAAGCACCTGTACAAGTACAGATCCCTGAGGCACTCCATTGTTTGCCTATCTCCACTGAGAAAACAGACCATTTAATTCTACACACTGTTTCCTGTCTTTTAACCAGTTTACAATTTACAAAAGTACATAAATGCCTATCCCATGACTTTATAATTTTCTTAAAAATCTCTCATTGGGGACTTTATCAAATGCCTTCTGAAAATCCAAACATCTACCAGCTCACCATTATTAACATGTTTATTAACTCCTTCAAAATAAATATAGCAGATTTGTAAGGCAAAACTTCTCTTGGGTAAATTCATGCTGGCTGTGTCCCATTAAACCATATCTATCTATAATTTCTGTGATTTTGTTGTTTAGAATAGTTCCATGATTTTTCCTGGCACTGAAGTCAGGCTTACTGGTCTATAGTTTCCTGGATTTCCCCTGGAACCCTTTTTAAATACAGAGATTACATTGGCCACCTTCCAGTCTTCAGGTACAATTGACAATTTTAATGATAGGTTACAAATTACTAATAATACATCTGAAATTTAATTTTTAATTCTTTCAGAACTCTGGGGAATATACCATCTGGTCTGGGCAATTTACTACTCTTCAGTTTGTCAATCTGTCCTACTACATCTTCAGGTTAACTGCAATTTGGATCAGTTCATCTGAATCATCTCCCTTGAAATCAGTCTCTGAAACAGGTATCTTCCCAACATCTTCATTTGTAAACACTAAAACAAATAATTCATGTATTCTTTCCACGATGACCATATCTTCCCTAAATGCCCCTTTAACCCCTCAATCATCTAATGGTGTAATCGACTCCCTCACAGGCATCCAGCTTCAGATATATTTTAGAAAGTTTTAATTATAAGTTTTTGCCTCTAAAGTCAGATTCTTTTCAAATTCTCTCTTAGGCTGTCTTATCAACATTTTATATTTAACTTGCCAGTGCTTATGCTTTTTCCTATTTTCTTCAGTTGGATCCTTCTTCCAATTTTTGAAGGAGTTTTTTATTTAGCTAAGATATCCTCTTTCACTTCACCTTTTAACCAAGCTGGCAGTAATTTGGCTTTCCTTCCACCTTTCTTAATGAGTGGAATACATTTGGACTAGGCTTCTAAGATGGTATTTTTAATCAATATCATACCTGTTATAAACTCTTAACCTTTGTAGCTGCACCTTTCAGTTTTTTTCCACTTTCTTCATTTTATCAAATTCTCCTTTTAGAAAGTTTAGTGTTAAAGCTGTAGATTTACATATTGTCCCCGTGAGGCAGTGCCCATAGGGTTCCCCTATTTACCTGTGCAGGACCAGGTTAGACACCTGGACCACCTTAAATTCCTTAAGGAAAACATGCTGTATAGGTGGGATCCTACAGGGCAGGTGGGGCTCAGAGGGCATAACCAGAGACAGGGAATAAGAGCTAAAATCTAGGTGGGGATAACCAGATCAGGCCCAGGTCTCCATGAGGAAGGCAGCTCCTGTAACGTAACACTGTCCAACTACTGAGCTGAGACAAATTTGAACTGTGAGTACAGAGGGAAGCATTAATTTATGTGCCTTATTGTGAACCATTGTGTTGGCATATAGCTTAACGACGGTATAGAAAAGACTTTAAATAAAATAAATACTGAATTGTAAGTAAAGAAAGAACACTGTTCTATAGGGTAGTCAGTCTAATGTTTTGTGATTGTGAAGCTATAAGAAATGCTAGAGTCAGTCCAGGTTTGTGTCAGAACATCAATGCTCGGTCCCATATATGGTGTCATGCATGGGATTTTTTCTCTAAACCTACTACAGAGAAAAACCCAGCCTCTAAAAAGAGAGTTGTGAAGAGGACCTATGGTTTTAAATGAAGTATAGAACACAAGGGGCCTGTGAATCTAAGGCAAAGTACAGAGCACAGGGGTATACAGAGCAGCAAGAATGTGCTGGGCAGGGTATGGCCCTGAAGAAGTGGGTTGTGAGTGCAATGAATGGGAACAGGGCATGGCCCTCTTCCACCAAGCAAGCTGCTCTGCAATTCAAGGAGTGCAGACACAGGAAAACCTGGAGTGGAGCAGCCAGGGTACTGCAGCACCAGAATGCAGCACTCTGAGAGCATGACTAAAGAAAGTTGGCAAGCATTATTGCAGAGGAAGTTACAGGAGAGCCTCATAAAGTGCCAGCTTGCCATAGTGAAAGTAAAAAATAACCTGGAAACAGGCCAGGCTCTTATTGATTCCTGTTTAGAGAGGAATGTACATGGCCTGGGAGCTTAGAAAGCAACCACAGAGAACACAATGGAGGCTCAGCAGCTGAGTGGCACTACAGGAGGTCCTGAGGAAGACCCTGTAGGGTGCCCAAACACTAATGGAAGTCTAGAAACACATCCTATGAGAAGCCCTGAGAAGAGGGTGGTAAAGAACCCTGAGAGAGGGGGGGTCACAGAAAGCTCTGGAGAGAGCAACACAGGCTGCCCAGTAGGAGGCAGTATTGTGAAGTTGGACCCTATAGGTCCCAAGGAAGATCCTGTAGGGTGTCCAAACACTATCCATGAGAAGCCCAGAGAGAGAGGGCATGGAAAGGCAAGTGAGAGATGCTATGGAGAGCTCTGAGGTTGGCACTGCAGAGGCACAAGTGAGTGAGGCTGCGGAGGAGCAAGTGACCAGTGTGGGCAAGTGGCCAGAATGTACAGAGGTGGAAACTGCGGAAAGCCCAGAGGGAGGTACTACAGAGTTTACAGATGAGGAAACTGCAAAGAACCCAGAGGGAGATGCTGCGGAGAACTGGGAGGAAGAATCCGTGGGGAGCCCAGAGGATGGTGTTATACAGTCTCCAGCAACTAAGGAAACAGAAGAGCCAAGGAGGGGCTCTACCTCAAGGATACAATATGCCAGGAAGCAGGCACAGCTGGTTATAGAGGAACGAGCATTGGTGGTTTCCTAGTCAATCCATAAAGCTCCATCAGGGTAGGATTCAAACCCAGAGTCAGCAAAGGACTTAGTTAAAGGACTGGGGATGAGCACTGTGCATGTGCAAATGGCACACTGGATGGTGGTCATAACACAGTTGAGGGTAACCCTAAGAGAAGGGGTGAGCATGTCATTAGGTCCCTGTTCCCATGGAAAGTCAGAAGAAGGGAAATGGGATGTCTTAGACTCTCCTAGATGGGATCCAGGAGGGAGTAGGGATGCTTGGCCTGATGGGTCCAAGTTGAGGGGAGGGGTAAGTGAGGCAGTCCTCCTAATGTTCCCCTATTTACCTGTACAGGACCAAGCTAGACATCTGGACCACCTTAACTTCCTTAAGGAGAATATGCTCTATGGGTGGGATCCTGCGGGGCAGGTGGGGCTCAGGGGGCGTAACCATAGACTGGGGAATAAGAGCTAGGATCCAAGTGGGGATAACCAGACCATGCCCAGGTCTCCAGAAGGAAGGCAGCTCCTGTAAGGTAACAATGTCCAATCACTGAGCTGAGACGAAGCTGAACTGTGAGTACTGAGGGAAGCAGTAATGAATTGTAAGTAAAGAAAGTACATTGTTCTGAAGCGAAAGTCTGCTGTTGTGTGAGTGTGAAGCTGTAATAAAGATAAGTGTTTTAAGAAAATATGAAGTCAGTCCAGGTCTGTGTCAGGAGATCGCTGCTCAGTCCCACAGTCCCCCTACCAGTCATTAATTCAAATGTTATCATGTTATGATCACTTTTGCCAAGTGGCAATCATTTTGATTTAGTGAACACTATTCAAGTTCGTGTGCATTGTTACAACTCAAATAGTATACACTATTTACAATAGTGCGCACTAAATTAAAAATAAAAAATATAAAAACTTAATGAAAAAAATAAAAAGACAAAAAAAGGGAGAGAAACAAGATGAAATAAAATGAACCAAAAGTTTTATTGATGCACACCCTTACGTTTTCATACATTTTTAACCTCTCAAACTTCTATCTCCAATCGTATTTCTTCATCACCCTATCCATGCCTACCCTTTCCTGCTCCTCACTCCCACCTAGCTATCTATCATTTAACCCTCCCGCTCCCACCTATCTATCATTCCCTTAACCCTCCCAGCTCTCTGTTGCCTCTCTTTTCCATAATGCTTCCTAACCTTCCAGCTGTCTCCCCTCATGCCCCACTGGCTCTCTCTTATCCTTCTACATACCTCTTCCCTCTCTCTTTCTGCCCCTTTTGTCATTCTCCCTCCCTTTTCACTTGTGCCTTTTTTGTCCTTCTTTACTCCCTTCTATTGTTCCCTGCCTACCACTCTCCTGTCCTTTCCCCATGGCTCCCCTCTGCCTCTCTTCTCCCTCCCTCTCTTCTGACTTCTTGCTCTCCTGCTCTCACCTCTCCCTTTCCTCCTCATGCCCATCATTCATTCTCACATCATTCCCACATGGGTCCCCTCTGTCGTTCTCCTTCCTCCTTTCTTCCTGTGCTCCATCTGTCCTCCTCTTTTCCTCCTGTGACCCTCTCTGTCCCCTCCTCTCCTTTCTCCCTTCTTTCCTTGTGGTTCCCTACAGTCCCTATGGTTTCCCTCTGTCTCTTTTATCTCTCTTCTTCCCCCTCTGCCTCTTTCTTCCCCATGGATCCTCTCTGCCTCTCTTGTGGCTCCCTTCAGTCCCTCTCTCCTCCCTCCTCACAATTTCCTCTGCCTGTTCCCCCTCCTTCCCCATTACTCTCCTCACCCTCCAGGATTGCCAGGTTTCTCGGCAGCAACAAGCCCTACTGTAGGTCTCTTATAAGGCTTTCCTAATACAATGCACCAGTTCTCCTGGGAAGCCTCTGAGGCTGCAGGAGTTAGGGCACAAAGCAAAGAACAATTTATGGGAATGTTAAAGCAGAAAGGCGAGACTAACTAGGAGAAGCACTATAGTTTGTAAACACTTCCTTATCCAATGACTGTGGCTGGCAAAGGGAAGAGAAGCAAGGACCATAAATTAGAAGTTACAACTTTATTCACTTCCACTTTCCAGAAGAATTGTAGAGTAACTTCCTAAACTTTGGGAACAGAACTAAAACCTAACCTAGCCACTCAGGTCCTGTCAGGGGTGAAGCTACAACGAGCCTGCAGAAATTACTCTCTAGAAATGTGCACAACTGATATACACATAAAATTATGCACATTCAGACCGCATGTGCATAATTTTATACCCTAAAGGGTAGAGGCATTCTAGGAGATGGAGTCTAGGTGGGATTTGGAATTACATGCATACTTTCTGATTTTAAAAAGTGTGCACTTCTCTTGACAAAACTATGCACACCAAATAGCAGGTATAATTGTGTGCTTGTAGTTTTTCAAAGAGAACTTACTCATATACATTTGTTTTTAAAGCTAGTTTAACTTTAGCACATCACGGCCCGGAAATTTATGAGGCCTGTTCTAAAATTACCACCTAAAAGAAAACGATGCCTAAAAACCAAAAAAAAGCCATGGTGAAAAGCAAAACTTGGTGTGGCTGTTTATTTTTGTGCTTAAAAGACGGGAAGACAAAATTATTAAAAACACTGATGGTTGTCAGGACCTATTGTTTTGCTGTGACTGCTATTGCTGTCATTGCCACCCCCCCAAAAAAACTGATACTCTGAGCAGATACATCACAGTATCCGCATTCCCCAACCCTGGCTGTCCCAGAGAATGGAAGACCTGACCCAGGAATAAAACCAAGTCTTCTAATATGGCAGCATGCAGCACTGCCATGTTTTACTGCATTTCTAATTAACACGCTATAATCTTATTGGGAGGCTCCTGAAAAGTGCCTCTTGTTTGGATGGCTAATTAATCTACTGCCTGGGTTACATTTAGAAACCAGCTCCTAAGATTAAAATCACAGCTATCAAGAAGGGCTTCTGCACATAATATTGATTGCATTTGCCCTGGAAAGAATGTTAATTTCTGTCAGCTTGATACATTTGATGCAATTAGAAGCTAGTATGCATTGCTTAATTACCTACACAACTTAAAATACCTAATATACAATACACTGGTTTGATAGCCACCTGCTGTGTTAACGCATGATAGATGTGACCTACAGAATCGGGCTGTGATTAATGAGCTCAGCTGTGATGAATGGTTAACATTATTATATGCTCGGAAGTCACTCCTCTCAGTTTACACTCATAGACTTACTCAAGGAAGAAGGTATGCATTTTGCTCCGTTACTTTTTTTTTTTTTGCAGTTGATTTCAGTGGTGTGTTTTATGGTAAATATTTTCTTCTTGATTTTTTGTAACCTAGCTGCAAATGTGCAAGATCTGCATGCTGAGCTAAAAAGTGTACAGATAAAAAAAAAAAAAAAATTATCCATCTGGGGGTTTATCATGTCTCAGCATTAGTTTCATATTGCATCAAATCTGAACAAACATATGGAGTAGTTCCCTGAAAAACAGAGACGAGGCCATCGAATGGAGATGAGTTAATGACTGTACTATAATGACTCGGAAAGATGCAATGCCTGTAGGATGCCTTCAACAGAGAGCATATTCTCGTATCTACTGGCTTATTGGACAATAGTAAGCATTTCATTCCTGTGATTCACGCTGCTGAGTGTGTGAGTGGAAATCTCACATCACACAATTGGTGGAAGAGTAGTACTAGCATATGCTGCTATCCAGAAAACTTGAAAGCATACTTTTTTTTTTTTTTACGGGTGGTTTATGAGGAGGGGAGTAATTCATGCTTTGCTTTCCAAAGTGCGACTTGGCTCAATGCAGACCTCGAAACCATGGCAAATGTTATTAATCAAAAACCCTACGACTGAAGCTCTAAGACTGAAACTGTATACCTCATCTAGGAAAAAAAAAAAAAAAAAAGACATATTTAGCCTGCTGTGCATTTAACGGCATGAGTTTACATGGTTCAGTCTTGGAACTTCCCTGAAAGTTTCATTTTCATGCGGCTCTACCGAGAGCAGAACGACAGAAGCAGTGCTCCAACCACAGCTTTACCGCCATTGCTCAGCACAGAGGAAAGGAAGTGGTTTGATTTGTCTCCTACAAAATAAGGCACCATTTCCAGGGTGGGTTCTTAAGTCCAGTGTGGTATGACTCAATTATATCTGTAAATCTGAAGCAGCTTATAGTATGCCTTTCCTAAACTCTACTGTGTTGTGAATAAATTAGAGGAGGTGCCACAGTTTATTTGTTTAAAACAATTTATTTTCCACTTTCTCTTTGGTATATTATACTATGGGGTAGATTTTTAAAAAATGCGCGTTCGCATACTTTTGTTGGCGCACCAGTCGCAAACAAAAGTACGCTGGATTTTAGAAGATACGCGCGTAGCCGCGCGTATCTTCTAAAATCCAGGATCGGCGCGCGCCGAGCCGCGCAGCCTGCCTCCGTTCCCTCCGAGGCCGCTCCGAAATCGGAGCGGCCTCGGAGGGAACTCTCTTTCACCCTCCCCTCACCTTCCCCTCCCTTCCTCTACCTAACCCACCCCCCCGGCCCTATCTAAAAACCCCCCCTACCTTTGTCCACGGATTTACGCCTCCCAGAGGGAGAAGTAAATCCATGCGTGCCAGCGGCCCGCTGGCGCGCCGAGACACAACCCGGGGGTGGTTCCGGAGGGCGCGGCCACGTCCCCGGACTGCCCCGGGCCGAAACCATGCCCCCGGGCCCACCCCCAAAACGCTGCGTCCCGCCCCCAAAATGCCGTGTCGATCGGCCCCGCCCCCCGACACGCCCCCGACAAAAAACCCCGGGACTTACGCGAGTCCCTGGGCTCTGCGCGCGCCGGCAGAGCTATTGGAAAATAGGCGCGCCGGCGCGCAAGGCCCTGCTCGCGTAAATCCGCCCGGATTTACGCGAGCAGGGCTTTTAAAATCCGCCCCTATATGTTCCATGACAAAGAGCAATTTCATTGACAGGGTAGGCAAGCATAAGAACACATTATCTAGAGAGAGAACAAACTCTACCTAAACTGCCCTTACAACCCCTCAGAGATGAAAACATTTACTCAGGAAGATAGCAATGGATCCTGCCTGTGTATAGGCGGATGGGAGAGATGACCTCTGGAGGACAATTTCAGCCCCAAAGTTTCTAAGAGTATGAGTCTTCCAGATAAACCTACTGCCTACATAGCTTAGAAATTTACAGTCCCACATACATGATACTGACAGCACACTGCAGCGTTTGATGACTAAGCACAATAGGATCCATTTTCTAAGGGTTTAGGTGCCTAAGTTTGAGAACTGGAACCTAAATTGGCTGCTCTGAAAACTGACTAGTAATGAATCCCTAAATTTAGGGGCCTACTTTCATTAAGCAAATAAATGTAGGTCTTAAAACGTGAAGGAGTAAAGGGCAGAGTTAAGGCAGGGAATAAAGTTAGAAGCTTAACACTAATTTTTAGCACTATGCACCAAACTAGTCGTAACCCTAAATTTTGGCATCTAAATTTTTAGGGAAATTTTCTGCTGAAAACAGGTTCCTACATTTTGCTAAAAATTTCACCCAAGTTCTACTATGGGGGGCTTAAGAGATGTTGGTCTGTATGGGTGTAATGGGGGGATTTAAGCTAATATCTTTTAAAGTTAAAGGTCTGAATTTTTATTTGAAAAGACAGCTGCTGTTCAAAGAAATTGGTCGGCTGTGTGCTGATGTAGTGTTGCTGCAAGAAGCTCACCTAAGGAGAAGGGTGCTCTTACATAAATATTTTGATCAAGCATCACAAGGTGGGGAGAAAATGCTGTGGGCTGGCTATTCTTTTCAGGAAATGCTAAATGCTGTGGTGAATGATATCAGTAAGGATCAGAAGGGAGGTATTTGATTCTCAGTGTTACACTGGGGGCACTATGATTACGTTGTGAATCTATATACTCCCAAAGTTGATCAGGGGAAATTTTATGATCATTTGACTGAAAAAATAATGGATAGAGCTACGGGGCCTTTAATGGAGGGGGAGGGGGGGTATTTTAAGGCCAGAATTGGATAATTCATTTTCCAAGGGAGAATCCATGAAAGGGCACAGGGTAAATTGCTGTATATGATAAAGCAATTAAATCTTATTGATGTCTGGAAGGTGCAAAATGTATGGTCTAGGGATTATTCCTTCTACTCACATTTGCATGGCACGTATTCTAGGGTAGATTTCTTTTTGGTGGAGAATACATTGATGGAGGATGTGAGGGGAATTGGAAATGAGAGCCGCACATGCTCTGGTTTTGTTGTCCATGGCTGGGGTCTCAGTCCAAGGTAGGACAACGTTTTGGAAACCTAATGATGCCTTGTTAAGAGATGGGAATATTGCACAGAAAGTGAAGGATGCATTGAGGAAATATTTAGAGCTTAATCAGGATGGAGAGGTGAAGCTTAGTATGGTCTGGGATGGGCATTGTGGGAGAAGAAAGAAAGAGAAAGAAAGTGGAGACTTTATTAGAGCAGATTAGGCACTTAGAAGGGAAGCATAAAAAACGGGATCACAAAAGATATGGCAACAATTAGATAAGGCGAGAAGGGAACTGAAAGATTTACAAATAGATTCTATTCAGCATATACTTATGTTGGATAGAATCTTGGTTTCTTGGTTTCTTTGCACTCATTCCATGTTCTTGTTTTCATCCACCCCCCTTGTTAATTGTAAACCAGCATGATGTGATTCTTTCATGAATGCCGGTATATAAAAACCCAAAATAAATAAAAAATAAATAAAATGTTAGTAAAACAAGAGCATTTCTAATTTAATAACAAGGCTTCAAAACTTCTAGTGAGGAAACTTAAAAAGAAAATTGTGCAATCCCAGATTGTGCAGATTAGTGAAAGGAGGGGAGTCCCAGTATTTTCCTCAGGGCAGATTAGGGAAAGATTCCATCAGTTCTACCAGGAACTATATATGGGTGATGAGGATATTAAGGCAGATAATATCAAAAGCTACTTGGATAGGGGATAGTTTCCATCACTGAATTTAGACCAGAAACAGCGGCTGAATAGGGATATCTCTACACTAGAGATTTTGTAGGATATAAAGTCTCTGAATGTTGATAAGGTTCCGGGCTTAGATGGCTTTACAGCTAATTTTTATATACAATTTGGGAAGGTTCTGGTTGACCCTTTAAAGAGAATGTTTAATGCTGTGCTGGGGGGAGGATGATATTACTCTATCCATGAGGTAAGTAGGTACAGTGGAATTATTCAAGGAAGGAAGAGACAAGACAAACTGTGGATCGTATAGGCCAATTTCATTGCTCATGAATTTTATGGTCTGGTAAAACAAGCTTGGGGGTAAGTTGCTGATGCAGCTGTTAGTACCCTCAACCAATAAGCCTTATACTTGTGATGTAACTCCAACATTGCTCTCTGCTTCGGCGGTTTGGGAAACTAAGTATGGAGTAACTCGTAAGGCACGGCAGTTGCCATCCCCTGATGATACCTTTATGGAGGAGACTTGTATGGTGCAGCTGCTGCTACCATAAGCTTTCTGGGCAGACTGGATGGATCATTTGGTCCTTTTCTGCCATCATGTCTGTTTCTATGTTTCAATATTGATATAAAAATTTTGGCGAAAATACTGGCATCCAGGTTGGCTAGTGTGATTCTGAATTTGGTTCATGAGGATCCATCAGGATTTATCCCCAGAAGGCATATGGCAGATAATATAAGGAGGTGTTAAACCTGATATGGAGGGCGCAAAAGGATAAGATCCCAGCCATCTTGCTCACGATCGATGCTGATTGGGTACACTGGGATTACTTGTGGGAGCTATTGCAAAACATGGGGCTGAGGGACAATTATTGAAAGTGGGTTAGACAGCTTTATAATGGCCCAATGGCTAGATTGAGGGTAAATGGGGGTATTTGGAGGCATTTATACTGGGTAGAGGTGCATGTCAAGGTTGCCCTCTTTCTCCTTTGCTTTTTGCTTGGTTATGGAACCTTTTTCCTCTAGCATTTGAGAGTCACAGGCTCTTCGAGCGATTAAGTTAGGGGATAAGTAATACCGTATATCATTATATGCAGATGATGGGTTATTTACACTTTCTAATCCTTCAACTTCTTAATATAAGAAATTGATCACTATGTTAAAGTTTTGGGTTTCAAAGTAAATCATACAAAGTCAGATAGTTTAAATGTTATAGTCCCGAAAGAAGAGGTGGGAAGACATCAGGAGACGTTTCCTTTTAAATGGCTGCTTTATCCATCTGGTAACTGGGCATTAATCTTTGTGTGAATAGACATAAATTACTAGGCCTCCTCTACACCCCGGTGTTGAAGAGAATATACAAGGATTTGGAGCTCTGGATGAATGAACCCATTTCCTGGTTAGGGAGAGTGGCAGTGTTGAAAATGAATGTTGTGGCTTGGCTATCATATCTATTTCCAACACTTCCATATCTATTTAACACACTTCCCAAAACTCATGCTTAGTCAAACTCAGAAAAAGTTTTTAAGCTATATTTGGAGGCAGTGGCCCCTGAGGGTAGGTTAACAGGTCCTTTATTGACCTAAGGGGCTGGGAGGTTTGGGAATGCCCCAGGTGGAGAAATATTATGTGGCTTTTTAACTACGGGCTTTTATAGAATGGTAGCAGAAGGAGGACATTAAGCAGTGGGTATATATAGAACAATTGGCTATACATAATTGCCCTGTGAAATAAATTAGGCCTTTTGTGGAGATCTCTAATCCTTATGTCAAGCATACTTTAAAAATTTGGGATAGGCATGCTTGGCTGATGCTGTCATGGAGGAAGCTTTCCCCTCTCACATCCATTACATATAATAGAGGGTTTGTGCCGGGGTTACAGGAGGGGATGTTTCAGAGATGGGAAAACCTGGGCTTAAGGGTGTTGGGACAATTATTAGTGGATAGTATAGTGGTAAGGTTTGCGGAATTGAGAGATAAGTTTAAACTAGCTAATGGGGATTTATTTGCTTATCTTCAAATTAGGCACTATATTGATTATAGCATTGAAAAGGCTATTTTGGGTAAGCGAGCAACAGAGATGGAAGCACATTGCACTAAACAAAATAGCCTTGAGGGACTGACATCCTAGGTGTATAAAATCCTCATGTAAAGGCCTAAAGGTAAATTAAGACATGAAATAGAGTGGGAAAAGGATCTACATGTCACTTTAGAGGTTGAGGGGTGGGAAGCAATTCGTGAAAGGGTGGTTAAAGAAGTCCTCTGTACATCCAGCAGAAAATAGCCTGAAAGTGAATTATAGAATAGATAGTATCTTGCTCCATATCGATTATATAGGATGTATGGTAGGGGGTCAGTGCTGTGTTGGTGGGGCTGTGAGGAAGTGGGTACTATGGGGCATATTTGGTGGAGATGCAAGGTGATCATGGCATTTTGGAGGAAAGTTCAAGGTTTCATCTATTTTTTGACAGGGTGGTGGGTAAGTTGGGATGCTCTGGTGTATCTGTTTGATGCGAAGGAAGGAGGAATCTCCATGGGAGGTTCAGATATTAATTTCTCACATTCTTATTGCTTCTAGGGCTGCAACTGTGGCCAATTGTAAAAGGATGATTGCTCTGTCAATGGAGCAAGTGTATAAGCGGTTGGAAGGGGTTTATAGTATGGAGCACCTCACTGCTATTCGGAAGAATAGATTGAAGGCCTTTGATGTTATTTGGCAATCATATGTGGACTGGTGGGACCTGGGGTGGGGGGTTAGGGGAGTTGGAATTGGGAAAATTGGAGGCTGTTTGTATATTAGGTGTGGGTGATGGTGGGGAGGCGATGATTGGAACTGTTTGTTACTTTGAGTTCTATGGTTCTCTATGTTGACAATTTCTGATGTAAAGTTCATATGGCCTCTGCTTGTTTGCGAACTTCTAATAAAATAGAAATTAAAAAAAAAAATCACCCAAGTTTAGGAATCTAAAATTAGGGACCTAAGTGACGCACATAGCATTTTCTGAAAATTGACAATGTTTCTCTCTCAAATTTCTCTTGATCCTGCTTTCTGTTGAGAAAAACATAAAACCAGAAGTGGTTTGCTCAGAGAGAAAATCTTCAAGTTAGCACAGCCCAGGCAGTTGACTCATCTCTTAAGTTTATTCTCTTGAATTCAGCAACAAGTGCTTCCATAATTATCTTTGCCATGAATAACTGAACTCATGCATCATAAGCTTCAATGAACAGCACAGCATCTTGGTCTACCACCTTCCACCAGCACTCTGTAGCTTCCTTAATCTTGGTACAGTTAATGACTAATTGATAACAACTACTTGTAATCTTAACGTTTTTTTATTCTATCTCTCTTCTTTCAACTCATAATTTTAAGGTGCTTTATAATGCAAATAGCAAAGGATAAGTAAAATAACATTCAAAACATTTTTATGGCAATTCAACCTCTTAATGTATCAACATTTTCACCCTTTTTTGAAATGATGTAAGATAGTTACTGAATACATTTTCAAAGGGTTTATGCAAGGAAAATAAGTATATGCGCGTGTAAGTAGCCTGCATTCAGTTTACAAATATCAAAAGAATGTGTGTATATTAAATTTAATATGAAAAAGGAAATATCACTCTCCCAGCAATATTCTAACAAATATGCCGCTTCCCAAGATAGGTTATAGGTGTTTTAATTTTTGTTTATTATTTTTTGCTATCTAGCCGCATCATCAAGCCTGACAGCGTGTTCTCTTATGATTTCCTTACACATTTCACATACACATTTACTGGCACAAAAAAGGGAGCGGTCTAGGGGAATTCCAAGGTGGAGGTGAAGGGGTACCCATGGAAGTTGCTATTTATAAGAGATATTCGCACATACATTATCAAACGTATTCATGCACTTTTACACCTGCTACTTGACTAGAGCAACTGAAATCAGACTTGTCTGTCGCCTGCAAGTTTTGGATGGGAGGTCTGAGTGAACTGCTGGGGGTTCAGGAAGAAGTGCTAAAGAGTCTAAGTGAACTGGAGATGGATTGGGTGATCTGCAGAGGTATCAACAAGTTAGTGATTTCAAGTACGTGCGCCAGAATGTTCTTTCTAACAGTATACGAGCCAACAATATAAAATACCTGTTTGTACGCATGCATATTCTATTTTTTTACACACCTAAATTATACTGGCGTATGTTTATAAAATAGGTAAGAAAAATAAGCACTTTCAATTTTTGGGAATATATGCATGTTCTGAAACGTATGCATGTACTTTCAGAGCATTGGTACCTGGTATTTTATAAACTGCACAGCTACTGCTACACAGTTGATAAAACACTAGGATAAACCTCCGCATATGCATTATTGCATGCGTATGCAATAATGCGAAAGTTTGAATGTTATCCTCCCTATGTGTAATGCGGTCCTTTGAAATGCATGCAGATATCATATAGACCAGTGGCCCCCGACCCTGTCCTGGGGGTCCACCAGCCAGTCGGGTTTTCAGGATATCTTCAATGAATATGCATGAGAGAAAATGTGCATGCAGTGCCACTGATATAGACCATTCAATACAGAAATTGTTAGGAAGGATACTGCTTTGGGGGAATGGCCAAAAACTGCCTTCATGGACACAAATTTGCACACACAGAAGGTGGGGGGAGGCACCCTGTGTAAATAAAATAAGACACTTGAAATTAACATGATCAGATGAAATGAATACTAATGGATTCAAAGAGATTGGTTTTCCCATGTATTACCAGACATTATCTTCTTTTAGCTGCAAATAATATTTGTTTCTCTCTCTGACCTATGAATAAATCAGTTTCCTAACCCTCTCCTGGAGGCATACCTAATCAGTCAGATTTTCAGGATATCCATGATGAATATGCATGAGATAGATTTGCATACACTGGAGACTGAGGGTATGCAAATCTATGTCATGTGTATTCATTGTGGCATTCCTGAAAACCCAAGTGGCTAGGTGTGCCTCCAGCAGAGGGTTGGAAAATACTGCAATCAACGTTTCATACATCAAAATCAAAATAGACTTTAACAAATGTAGTAACCACAAGTACACTCAGACCTCTGTTGTGCTTCCCTTGTTCCCATCACAGAAACCCATAAAACAACAGCAGATAAAGGCCCCCCCTCCCCTCCAGTATACCCAGATCATTCTGGGGGCAATACCTTAAACCTCAGTTATTATCTGGCTTTCCCTTCACTTCTTCGCAACTAAGCATCCTCTGTGCTTACTAGGGGTATGCATTTGATCCCTACGTATTGGCAATCCGCCACGGATGTGGCCATATTCGTTGTATTCGTGGGGAAGTGAACGTATCGCGATTCCCCACGAATACACGAATCTTCGCCGAATTATTCGGCCGCCTAAAGAAATCAATTTAAACAACGCCCCCCCCCACCCTCCTGACCCCCCCAAGACTTACCAAAAATCCCTGGTGGTCCAGCGGGGGGTCCGGGAGCCATCCCCTGCACTCACACCTTTGGAGCCGGTTTAAAAATGGCGCCGATAGCCTTTGACCTACTATGTCACAGGGGCTACCGGTGCCATTGGTCAGCCCCTGTCACATGGCCATCGGCGCCATCTTGTGTTCCTACATGTGACAGGGGCTGACCAATGGCACCGGGAGCCCCTGTGACATAGTATGGGCAAAGGCTATCGGCGCCATTTTGATTACTGGCAGCCGATGGTCCGAGTGCAGGAGGTCGCTCTCAGACCCCCTCTGGACCACCAGGGACTTTTGGCAAGTCTTGGGGGACCCTCCTGACCCCCACAAGACTTGCCAAAAGTCCAGCGGGAGTCCGGGAGCGACCTCCTGCACTCCAGCTGTCGGATGCCAGTACTCAAAATGGTGCCGATCGTCTTTGCCCTCACTATGTCACAGGGACCGACAGTCGGCCCCTGTGACATAGTGAGGGCAAAGGCGACCGCCGCCATTTTGAATACTGGCAAGCGATCGCCTTTGCTCTCACTATGTCACAGGGGCCGATGGTCGGCCCCTGTGACATAGTGAGGGCAAAGGCGATGGGTGCCATTTTGAGTATTGGCATCCGACGGCCGGAGTGCAGGAGGTCACTCCCGGACCTCCGCTGGACATTTGGCAAGTCTTGTGGGGGTCAGGAGAGTCCCCCAAGACTTGCCAAAAGTCCCTGGTGGTCCAGTGGGTGTCCGGGAGCAACCTCCTGCACTCGGACCGTCGGCTGCCAGTAATCAAAATGGCGCCGATAGCCTTTGCCCATTCCTTTGTGTCACAGGGCCTACCGGTGCCATTGGTCAGCCCCTGTCACATGGTAGGAGCACAAGATGGCGCCAATGGCCATGTGACAGGGACTGACCAATGGCACCGGTAGCCCCTGTGACATAGTATGTCAAAGGCTATCGGTGCCATTTTGAAACCGGTACCAAGGGTGTGAGTGCAGGGGATGGCTCCCGGACCCCCCGCTGGACCACCAGGGAGTTTTGATAAGTCTTGGAGGGGTCAGGAGGGTGGGGGGGGGGTTTGTAGTTAATTGAATTTTAGCGGGGGAACGAATCGAAATAGACGTATTAACGAATCGGGGCACCATAAGGACGAATGCAACGTATCTGCCCCCCGACGAATCCGAATCCCGAATGCAAAGTATGGCGTCCCTCTGCACATCCCTAGTGCTTACTCCATGCTTTCCTGAATTCCATGACTGTTTTTGTTTCTGCCTTCTCCACTGGTGACCATAGCATGCATCTACCCCCTTTCCATGAAGAAATATTTCCTGATGTTGCTCCTGAATCTAATCCTTCCATTAATATTTTTACAACTATAAAAACCAAACATTGCTCTGGTAACCCAATATAGGATCCCACTAGGATCCCTCCTAATGGGTGTGTCTCAGGAGCAAGGTCATGCTGGGCAGAGTAGATTAGAGCAGAGCTTCTCAGCTCTTTTTATATCAGGGCAGACTTTCATGTTTGCTTGATCCTTGTGCCGCACCAAATTAAATTTTAAAATGTCACATTAAAACAGCTAACAAACATTCAATAACTAAAAAAAACAAAACCTTGTTATAAATTTCCCAAAACACCAATAAAATATTTCAAAACAGCAGAAACATCAAACACCAACCAATAATTAAAATAAAAAGGATTTTAAAAACTCCTGCTCTCCATACCTGGGATATTTTGAATTCTAGTCACCCTGAGATTTTCATGTATTGGGGGAGAGAGGGCCACACAAACTTTATCTTTTCTCTGTCTCACACACACACACACAATAACACATTAATTATCTTATACACACTCTCTCGCTCATATACATGCCTATGCTCTCACACACACTCCTATCTCACATATACAGGCTCTCTCCCTCACAGATACATTATGGGGTAGATTTTCAAAAAACGCGAATAGGCGTACTTTTGCTGGCGCATCAGGCGCCAGCAAAAGTACGCTGGATTTTAGTAGATACGCGCGGAGCCGCGCGTATCCACTAAAATCCTGGATCGGCGCGCGCAAGGCTATGAATTCTGTATAGCCGGCGCGCGCCGAGCCGTGCTGCCTATTCCCTCCAAGGCCGCTCCGAAATCGGAGTGGCCTTGGAGGGAATCCTCTAACGCCCTCCCCTCATCTTCCCCTCCCTTTCTCTATCTAACCCACCCGCCCGGCCCTGTCTACACCCCCCCCCTTACCTTTCTCCGGGGATTTACGCCTCCCGGAGGGAGAAGTAAATCCCCGCGCGCCAGCGGGCCTCTTGCGCGCCGGGCCGCGACCTGGGGGCGGGTACGGAGGGCGCGGCCACGCCCCCGGACCGCCCCGGGCCATAGCCACGCCCCCGCACCCGCCCCCAAAACGCTGCTGACACGCCCCTGAAACGCCACGACGACCGGGCCCGCCCCCCCCCGACACGCCCCCGACACGCCCCCCCTCGGAGAACCCCGGGACTTACGCGAGTCCCGGGGCTCTGCGCGCGCCGGTAGGCCTATGTAAAATAGGCTCACCGGCGCGCAGGCCCTGCTCGCCTAAATCCGCCCGGTTTTGGGCGGATTTAGGCGAGCAGGGCTCTGAAAATCCACCCCTTTGTGTGTATGTCTATGATAGCCTGTATATGACGCATAGGCTTTCACAGGCACATACGCTCACAAAGGCACATAAACACAGGCTCTTGCACAGGTACATACACAAATCTGTCTCTCACACACAGGCACACACAAAAACGCTCACAATCTCTCCCTCTCTCTCAGGCACAAAGAGAAGCAGGCTCCAAATCACTCTCTCACAGGCACACACACAAGCAGGCTCCCAATCTCTCTTTCCCTCTTTCCCTCTCACAGGCACATACACACAAAAAGGCTCCCAATCTCTCTCCTCTCTCTCTCTCAGGCACACACACACAAGCAGCAGGCTCCCAAGCTCTCTGTCACACAGGTGCACTCACAAATAGGCTCCCAATCTCTGTCACACAATTGTACCTCTGCTCAATCTTTGTCCCCGCTGGCCTGGGCTCTGGTGGCAGCCTGCAGCGAGATTTCTATTTTTTTCCACTTCAGCCCCGCTGGCCTGGGCTCCGGCGGCAGCCTGCTGCAGGATCTCTGTTTTGTTTTTTTTTCATTTTGTCCCCACCAGCCTGGGTTTTGTCAATGGCTTGCAGTGGAATCTCTCTTTTTTTTTTACTTCATCTTCGACGGAGGTCCGCAACCACTTTCTCCATCATAGCTGTGTGCACTTGCGGGAAAAGTTGTGGGTGAGTGCACAGCTTAAAGGAAACATCGTTTGCCTCCAATGAGGCTGTGTTGCACCTGCAGCGGGTGCACATTGAACAACCAGCCTATTGGAAAGCAGGCTGTGGCAGCGGCAAGAGGACATTGGCTGGTAGATTATCACAAGCAAGGTAGGCTGGTTGAGGACTTGTGGAGGATCAAAAATTGCAGGTTGCATTGCAAGCCTACCGTGGGAGAAAGGAGGGGGAAGGGCAGGATGGAGCAGGTCCCAAGTAGAAATGGGGAAAGAAAGGAGATAAGTCTACCATGAGCTGAATCCCCTTTTTGCTTTCTCTCACTCTGCCCTAACACTTCCAAGCTGGTCAGGCTGCAACTTAAACACTGGCGCCTACTTCCTCCTGCAGTCCCACAGTTAAACAACCCTTGTTTGATCCACAGGGCTCTGTATCTATGGAGCCTGAGCATGATTCAAACATCAGCTATTAGAACCATGCGGCCCAATGCAGTTCTAAGAGCTGAGGTTTGAACCATGTGGGACACCATAGATACAGAGCCCTGTGGTTCAAACATGGGATGTTTCGCTGTGGAGTTGTGCTTGCTGAAGGAGAAGCCAATTTTTAACCTGCAGCCCAACCAGTTTAGGAGTGTTGGCTGACTCAGGCTGGTGTGGCAAAGGGGTAGTAAGTGATTTTTTTTTTGGTGTGTGTGTTGAGGAAGCTCTTGCCTCTCCTGATCAGAGGGATCAGTTCTGGGACATCTGCTGTTTAAATGATCTTGAAAACAGAACAACAAGTGAGATGATCAAATTTGCAGATGATACAAAATTATTCAGTGAATTGCGAGGATTGGAGAACCTTATGAGACTAGGAGAGTAGACATCTGAATGACAGATGAAATTTAATATAGAAAGTGCAAAGTGATGCACATAGGGAAAAAGAATCCCAATTACAGATGCTGGCTTCTATATTAGGAGTCACTACCTAGGAAAAGGACCTTGGAGTCCTTGTGGCTGATATGTTGAAATCCTCAGCTCAGTGTGCAGCAGCAGTCAAAAAAAATCAAACAGAATATTAGGAATGATCTGAAAAAGAACAGTGAATAAAACAAAGAATGTCATATTGTAGCAAATTACTATAATCCATATTCCTGTCCTCACAAACGTATGTGTTGGAGCCTTACAATGTGAACTGAGTTGCATCTGTATCTGAGTGTTGTGTTTTATACCTGTTAAATAGGGGGTTTTAACCCTGCGGAGACTGCAAGCCGCCACAGTCAAGATGAAGGAATATTAAAAATACATAAAAAATTCCTGTGGGCTCTTCTGTGAATGACAAATGTTCTGTAAGAACCAGCATCCAGCACTCACAGTGTTAACAAGTTGGGTAAAGGGCTGTACTCTTTAGCTTGCCCAGAGAACAGTACTACATAGCCTGCAGAGGAGGAAGCCAAAGGAAAGCCGGTAGACCATTTAAGGTAGGAAAGGTGCAATTTGGCTGGCTCTGTCAGTGTGTGCAGGGTGGGGAATGGCCAGGAGTTGGAGCCAGGAGCCAAGAAGAGAGGAGTGCATGTGGCAGCTCTGCAATCAGTTCTTTGCCCAAAAAATGAATTATCAAGAGGGAGAGACAGAAGTCTGCACTCTGAGGAAATAGAGAGACAGATAGCTATGCTTGCTTCATAGCCAAGCCTCATATAAAATCCCAACAAGGGACAGGAGTCAGGAGCTGAGAGACTGAAACACTTCCTTTCCAGAGATATCCAGGACCAGGAGTACATGGCTGGATCACCCTCATAAGAGACTGAGTTAAGTAATCTAAACTTTGCACAGAGAGCATCATATGAGAGGAGGGAGAAAGTTTATTTCCTTGCCTTTTGTCCCCAAATTCATTATCTCATCTTAATCATTTCAACCTTTCAATCGAAGTCAAGCATAAACACTTGCTGACAGGACCTGGGAAAGAAAAACTGGTGGATCATGGTCTTTCTGTGAAAGACTGAAATGAGGCCAGCTTTCTCTTTAGTAGCAAATAAAGCATTTGGGGATGCTCCCCAGTAGAGAGAAATCTTATACACACTGCAGGGCTCATCTATTTGGTCTGTCATCTAGCCAGCTCCACCATCAAAAGGGACTTGATTGTTTTTTTCCACACAATTTTGGGTTTGGGACAGGGTACACTCTTTACAAATTGGTGACACTGAAGTGGATCTGTTTCTACCCTCCCCCTTTTTTCAGTACTCAGGAGTAAAGATAATTTTTGAAAGCTGTAAACTTTACTACTTTTCCCTCTAACCTTTCTCTATTAGTGTTCCTATTTTTTTTACACTCCATATGAGTATGTTAGTTGTCCTGGCTAACAGGCCATACCCAGTGTTATTTTTGCATTGCTTGATATAAAATAAGAAAACTGCAAGTTTATATTACACTTCACTACTGTACTTTTCCCATTTAATTGTCTGGGTGGATTTACTGTCTGCTTACTTACATACTAGTAAAAAGGTTAATTACTCTTTTATTCTGGTGGGATAATTTTATCTAGTCTGTGGTACCACATGTGAGAGGTTGTTTGGGAAGGGTACAGAATCATGGTATTGGGGTGACTGAGATCCTGTCTCATCCCCCACTCAGGGGTACGAACCCAGGATAAATCATATTAGTAAATATAATTTCTCATGTGGTACTCCCCACCCCAAGCAGACCAAGGGAGGCCACAATATCTCTGTAGTTTCTATAGTGATCCATGATGCCACCATACCTTGAGCATTACATTCATCTGGTCACCTATCTCAAAAAGACATAGCAGAGCTAGAAAAGGTACAGGGAAGGGCAACAAAAATGATAATGGTGTTGGAACAGCTCCTCTATGAAGAGAGGTTAGAGATTAGAGCTTGTCAGCCTGGAGAAGATATGGGTTAGATGAGATATGATAGAGGTTTATAATATCATAAGTGCAGTGGAGTGGATAAATAAAGGACAGTTATTTACTCTCTCAAATAATGCTATGCATGGATGGATCTGAACAATACTAAGGAGACCTTCATGTCAGCAACATGCTGCAACTGCATTTGGATGTGAAGATATTTTTCCTCTTATAATTATTTTTCCTATTCTTTTGTTTTGATGATAATTTTGCATATCTGAGCTAGTGGGCACCAATGGTTCAAGAATGTATTGTAACCCCAATCACCAGGCACATAAAATGTCGAGAGAATCTGACCCAACAGGATGAGGGCCAGGCTCTCTAATTTATTTTGTGGATTCAACAATTTGGATCATGCAGATGGTAAGGTAGACTCTGTTGGAAACAATGGTGTAGACTACTTTTCCTTGGCTGGTCAGGAAGGCCATTGCCTATCCACTCCTCCTGGAACCCAATCTAATAAATAAATAAATCCCCCTATTTCATCATCAGTGCTGGCATAAATGAAAGCTCCAAAAATCAAATCATTCCACTTACAGGCTTAACCAAAACTCCCAACTTTATTTTTCCTGGATTTTTCGGGCCAGCAGCTATGTACATTTTTGCAACGGGTAAAACTGTCAGTACTGAATAATCAGAGTGTTATGAACCCTGCCCGCGGGTCCCCCCGCGAGCAGTCTCCGCTCACCTCTCCTTGCTTTCGCTGCCGTGCTGCTTTCCTGACGTGGCAGGATGCGGCCGTCGTCGGGCCTTCACCGCGGCCGGAGCTGGAGACCTTGCCTGCCTTCCCGTGGTCCGGAGGCCGCCCTTCACAGTCCTCTTCGCGGCTGGTGCCGCCACTGTCGTCCTTGACATCTTCGCGGCTGAAGGCCGCAAGCCCCGGTCTTGCCTGGCGGTGGAGCCGCCCTCGGTGCTTCCTGCAGTGGCAGGAGCCGTTGCTGACATTGAGGCCTGCTTTCCAGCGCAGCCCTGCCTCTCTTATGCTGACGTCGGTGCAGGGCCGCTGTCCACGGTCCTGCACAGCCTGTTTCCTGCTTCTCCTAGGTGCGCGGCCGCGCCTCTCTTCTATATTTAAAGGGCCCATGGCCGGATATGCCCTGGGCCGCACCTAGTGACTATTTCCTGTTGCAGCCCTATAAAAGGGCTGGTCTTGCCATTGTTCTTTGCCTTGCATCAGAGTGTCTTCAGTCCTGGAGGCTCTTGCCTGCTAGAGTTCCGTCAGGTCATCTGTCTTCCTCGTGGAGCTCCTCGTCTTGTCTTGTCGTCTCGTCATGCCATGTCTTGATTGCCTGAGGTCCCCATCCAAGTGTCTTGGTGTCTCATCTCCTGATGTCTCGCTTCCTGGTGTTCTAGCCCTCCTTGGTGTTCATTCTTGCTCTGGAGCCTTCTGTTCTGCCAGCCGTGGATCTCCAGGTGACGCAGCTTCATCATGGGAGATGCCGGCAGTGGACTGGTGTCCTGTGCTCCTGAGCCGTCTTGTCCTGCCAGCCTTTGTGGTGCTTTGGATGACATCTGGCTCCGTCGTCGAAGTTCTGCCTCAGCTGGATTCTTTCCTGTGCTTGTCCCGCTCTCCTCATGGTCCATGACCAGCCTCCTTGGGCTGTGTAGGGCATGTAGTGGGACAGGGTGGTCCGCAACCAGCTCATTGGGTCCGCCCGTGAAGGTGGGCTGAGTAGGGCGCCCTGAGAGACAGTGCCAATGTCTACCTGCCCAGCTTCTCGTCTCGTCTGGACGTTGTCAAGTTCCTCGTCTCATTTCTGATGTCTTTGCATCAGCCCTGGTGTCATGTCTTCAATAGCCTTGGTGTCATGTCTTCGCTTCAACCCTTGTCTGTGATGCCGTCCCATCAACCTTGGTGTCATGTCTTCGTGTCAAGGCCTCTGTCTACCCTCATCCTCAGGCTGGCCTGCTCCTCTATGCCAATCCAAGTGGCAGGTCCAAAAGGGCTCGGAGCGGTCGGAGGACCGTTCACCTACCAACATCATCTTGTTGTTGGCGCTGGGAGCTTACAGGCCTGGCAGAGGGTAAGACCGTGTCTCTGCCATCCTGGGACACGTCGCCAACCCTTGGTTCGGTCCTGGATCTGTCTGGGGTCGGGCTGAGGCCCAAGGGCACACTAAAACACCCGTTACACAACACAGAGTTCATAGGATACACATTCAGAATAAAACATACACTATAATAAAACTATCTGGTACCCCAAGGGTTAAAATACCATGCTACCAGTCCACTCTTGAACAGAAATTAGATCTTTTCCATTTTCCATTATTTCCCTTGTTCCTCCCTATAACCTCTGGGACATATAGAGGTCAATATTCAGCACCACTTAGCCAGATAAGTTTTGATTTCTTCAGCCAAGTGGCAGTGGATGAATATCTGACCAGGATCAGCTGCCACCATTTAGCTGGATAACCACTTATCTGGCTAAATAGTTAGCTGCTAAGTGGTGGGCGGGGCATGAGCATAAGTGGAAGGAGTTCAATTAGCCTGATAAGTTATATAGCTAATTCCAATATTCAGAGTTAGCAGAATAACTTATCTGACTAACTCTGGTTGTGCTATAGAACTGTCCTAAAGTTAACTGGATAAACTTATCTGGGTGACTTTTAGATATTAGTGTGTATTCAGTGGTGCAGCCATGCTGCTAAATATCACAACTAAGTTAGCCTGTTATGTTTATCAGGCTAACAACTAGCTCAGCTGAATAGCGACTGAATATGGACCTTAGAATGTACATCCCCAATACTCCTCTGGTTGCCCATACCCGAACCCGAGGCCTATTCACAACCTCATATCCTCAGGAACCTCTCTTCCTTCATCCTGGGCCTTACACTAGAAATATTGTTTGATTCACAGTTTTACACAACTGTCTGGGAGTTCACTGGGCATGCACTTAAACTCTTGTTGGTGAATATTTTCAAACACGTCATTCTCTTATTAGTCAACCCTGATGCAGACAGGATTCTTCCATGGAGGAGGAAGGAGGGTAACCGCCTTGGCTCTAGCCATTATCTTCAACTTCTCTACAGACAATGTTAATAATCATACTGAAAACAGATTGGTGTTCCAGCACAACTTTACTGAACGTTTTCTTCAAAAGTGAAACATGGTATATCCTACGATTTTCCTTCCTTTCGCATCATCAAGATATCAAAGTTACTTGTGGTAAATTTATGACTCTAGAGGTTCTTCCGTAATACAATCTCAAACAGATCCCTCTCTACTCTGGTGGTAGTTGGGGGTCCTTCCTGACGTGTCCACACTAGTAGGGTAGCTAACAATAATTTAACTCTCCATTTACCATACCTTGACACAGATGTCCTATATTAACACTTTACTCCTGGTGTACTTGAAGGGTACTTCTTTACTCCAATTCCTGGATATAGAACAGATAATTACAGTGTTTATACTCCTGAGGATTGACACTTCACTCCTCTTCTTTACTTCTTTTACTCCTCTTGGACAATGGATTCATGTCCAAGCTCTCGCCCAGATTTTGGATGTAACTCTCAGTAGGAGAGAAACGGATGAACAAGATGACATCACTCCCAATGTTCAAAGGGAAAGAAGGGTGGAAAAGTTTTCCTCAAAGAAAGTCCAACATAAGCCAGTTCTTCCCTCCTCAAAATGAAAAACACTCAATAGTCTCTGAGTTCTTCTCCAAATACAGACCCCCAAGGTGAAAGACACAGTATTTCTTCTTAAGCAAAAAGCGGGAACTCAAAAAAACACTCCTCACTCTCTGATGTCTAACTAAAAATCTACACATCCACAAGGGTTCCTAACCTTATACAGGAACAGGCAGCAACCACTACAGCAGTCTCACAAGGGGGTGCTGGCCCTAGATCCTTTAGTGAGATATCCATTCCTTTTCTGCCCCTCCAAACTTGGTGGGCTGCAATTGGTTGTCTCAGGACACTTAGGGGTAGATTTTAAAAGCCCTACGTGCATAAATCCTATGGATTTAAGCACGTAGGTGGGGTTACGCGCTCTAGGCCTATTTTACAAAGGCCCAGCGATGCGCGTAAAGCCCCGGGATGCGTCTAAGTCCCGGGGCTTCAAGAAAGGGGTGGGAAGGGGGCGGGGTGGTTCGGGGGCAGGGCGGGGCCAGAGGCCTCTGGCACAGCGGCCATTTGCCGCTGTACCAGGGAAGGGTCAGAAGGCGTGCGCAAGTTGCTACTGCTCCATTGGAGAAGTAAGCAACAAAATAAAAAAATCAACAGGTAGGAGAAAGGTTTAGAGGGTGAGGAGAGGAGGAGAGGAGGAGAGGGGAAAGGGAAGGAAGGTTAGGGTAGGTGGTACAGAAGTTCCAATTAAGGAGCGGACTGGGAGGGAACTGGGGAAAGCAGGGATGCATCGCCATGCAATATTTGTAAAACTGTATCCCCCCCCTTGCGCGCGCCGCACACACATGCGTGGATTACAAAATCCAGCGCGCATGTGCATGCAGCCTGCTGATTTTATACCGCACATGCTATAAAATTGGCGCGTCCATGTGTGCGTGTGCGCGTGCCTATTAAAATCTACCCCTAGGAGTAAAAGTGGTAAGCTAAAACCCCAAGAGTAAGAGAGAAAGGACACCTACCCAGGAAAGAGAGACATCTGCAAACATCACAGCTCTACAATCACCTATAAGATAAACTGATTTAACTTTAAAGAATCAGTCAACTTTTATTTTAACATCCACTACCTTGTCCCAGGAGCAAGCATTACACTTACTAAGGAAAAAGGAGCTAGAAACACACCACTACCTGGGCCTCAAGCTTAAGCTTTCCCCCACAAAAAGGACGCCTACCCCTTGGGACAAAGCGAGAAGGGAGAAGCACTAGCAGGAGCAGCCCCAGAGAAAAAATGGTTTGTGTGCCCTTGGGAAGCAGAACTCCCCAACAAAGGGTTACAAATGGTTTGCTCTTCTAATACTACTCTACCTCCATAATCTTTTCTATCAAATACACTTTACGTAGGGAACCCTATGGGGCCCCTACATGCAGTATTGTGTTTAAACTGGAACTGGAAGGTCTTCAGTCTGACAAACTGCTTAAATTTGCAGGGATTCAGCGAGTTGACTACAGTAGTAGTATTTTTCTCCTTACACAGCATCCCTAGTATCCTTGCTGAAAATATGTGAGACAGGTGGGGGCAGCGTTGATGTTAACTTTTTTGCAACCGAGGGGAAGACATTGGCATCAGCCATGCCCACTAGAGATGTGAATCGGAACTGAAATCGGAACCGATTCTGGTTCCGATTCACATCTCTAATGCCCACAGCCCAGGAGCAGGGGATATTCTAAACGGAATGGTAAGGAATGCTGGAGGAAGGAACAGAGGTGTAACTGGCCTACAGCAATATCTACTATTACATTAACGTCAGGAGTGTGAAACATTTTCCTAGTGTAGTCCTGTGGTTAAGTAATATTATGCCCCAGAAAGACCTGTGAACAGTGATCCCCTGTGGTTGGTCCAGGGTGTAAGGGGGAAGAATGTGAGAAAATCTAGTCTTCCTCAGAAGAAACAGAGAGGGGGGGGAGGGGC
The DNA here is from genome assembly GCF_901001135.1 of Rhinatrema bivittatum. Classification (NCBI taxonomy): domain Eukaryota; kingdom Metazoa; phylum Chordata; class Amphibia; order Gymnophiona; family Rhinatrematidae; genus Rhinatrema; species Rhinatrema bivittatum. Next base: position 220,295,107 of record NC_042616.1, on the reverse strand, counting down.
AGAGAGAGAGAGAGAGGGGCAAAGCCAAGGGAATCTGAGGAGGGAGAGGCAGAGAAATCAACACGGAGCTGGTTGCTGCTGCCACAGGCACAGGCTGCAAGGGAGAATCATGACATCCCTAAGAAAAGTAACTCCATGCCTTGAAAGGCATCTCAGATGTCTGCTAGCCCGGAGACGTATGGAGTTCGATTGGAACCTTGGGAATTAAGAGGTGGTCAACAGCTAATAAATGTCAGTATGGACTATGAACCAAGAATCCCTTGAGGGCACAATGGTTTATTAATGGAAGTAGGGGTTTGAACCAAATGCTCAAAATCCTCCTAGATATCTTCACTGGTGCAGCTGGTGTGGGATACAGGAGGGGTGATAGTACCCTAGAACTCACCTTTTTTCAGTGGGGTTCAGATCTTTCTGTAAATATTATAGGATATTTCTGCAAATAGCCTAAAATAGTTGCAAGTGCTACACTTTGGAAGACGCAGAGAAGTACTTCATGGATGAATCCTGCTATAAACTATGTAAATAAAAACAGAGAATTTGGGAACAACCCCACTGTATAGTTTACCATTTTGGAAAAATCCAACAGTATTGTGATATTGGGTTTTTTTCCTGAAGAGGATGCACTCTATTTATTTATTTATTTATTAGAAATATTAATTTTTTACCTATAACAAAATGTGTAAGGCAAATTGTAATATGATTAATGAAATACCATAATACAAACATAAAATAAGAGTGTGCACTGTTGTTTTTTATGTGTTGTTTTTTGCTTTGTTTTCATTTTTAAAATGGTTAGTTGGAATTTTTTTCATTTTTCCCTAATTTCATGGTTAGTGCACACCAAGTTCTGTTAATGTGCACTAACTGGACTTAGTGCACACTAAATCCAAGTTACTGCACACTACGTCCAGTTAGGGTGCACCAAGTCCAGTCAGTGTACACTAACATGAAACTCAAAAATAATGAAATGTTTGTGTTTGTTTTTTGTTTTTTTTTTTTGTTTTCATAGTTCCAACGAAATAAACAATGTCATTGACATTGTCTATTTCATTTTAAATGAATGCACATCCCTACAAATAAACATACATTAAAACACATGTCCAAGAATAAACATTTATCAACACCTGAGATCCACTACACCATCTGTTTGGCCTAATGTTTTAAGGACGCACATAGCCATGTCAGAGACTGTACCAAGAGACAGGTCCACTCAGATAAAACTTTCTTACCAAGCCTTTGAAAGCCATTAATAAAATGAATGAGCAGGCAGGACTTAGGATCAGTGCACCTGCACTTGCTGAGGGGTGAGTGCTGCTACAGTTCTTTAAACGCAAAGAAGATAAAAGCTACTGCAAATCTGTCCAGAAAAGAGTAGAGCAAACACTTTCCTTTCATGTCATTTAATTTTAATACAAAATCTTAGAAAAAAGCATATCTTACTTTGATTAAAGGATGAGGAGCTTGTGTTTCCCCAGGGTCGCATAGAAGATGTAAAAACTACTTTCTCATATCACTTTCCATCTTTGGTGCCAAAAGGTGTTGTTCACTTGTTAGTCATAGAACATATATTTTTGTCTCACTTCTTTATGCTTGAAATTTGACAGATTCCAACAATTACTGTAGGCTGCTATTCTATACTGACTGCACACTTCTCACATGGAAATCCCTGAAGTATTTCTCTTTGACTACCTATGAACAGGGAATAAAACCAACGGGGCCTAAAAGTCTTTCACAAAACTGCAGTAACTTTGGGACTGGCCCCTGTGGCTCAGTCTGAGGCTCCTGTGCAACAGGGCAGGCTGGGATCAGGTGCGCTCTGTGGGGGTGGGGGTGGAAAGCAGATGAGGGGCCTCTCTGACTGCCTGGCAAGGAGTCCTGCTGCAGCCCATGGGGGCAAGGGAGTCTATAAAATGAGAAGGGGAAAAAGGGAGGGGAAAAAAAAGCCGTGAGGTGCTTTGCACAAGCTATGCTTGTGGTAGCTTCAGTCAACTACAGCTACTTCCAAGTCCTCTTACCTGATAAAACATTGTCATTTTTTATTGAAGGGAACTTCAAAGTCATTTCATGCTTGTGCCTGTGAATCATCAGGTGATCCTCAGTGCGAAAACGCTGTCAGGCAAAGAAGAAGAAAAAAAAATAATCATAAAACCATGCACATAAAGAAGCACTACTGAAGTGTTCTCATAAATCTTTGGTTTGAAGTTAGAGTGTTAACTAAACTATTTACATAAATGCCTATAGTTGTCAGTAAATAAGAACATAAGATTTGCTATACTTGACCAGACCAAAGATCCATCAAGCTCAGTATCCTGATTCCAACAGTGGCCAATCCAAGTCATACGTACCTGACAGGATCCCAAAGGGTAGATAGATTTCATGTTGCATATCCCAGAGATAACCAGTGGATTTCTGCAATTTCACCTTAATAATGGTTTAAGGAGTTGTCCTCCAGGAACTTGTCCAAACCTTTTTTAAATGCAGCTACACTAATAGCTTTCAACTCATCCTCAGGCCACAAAGTCCAGAGCTTAATTATGCATTGCGAAAAAAAATATTTTCTATTAATTTTAAATGTACAACTTAGCAACTTCATTGAATGTCCCCTAGCCTTTGTACTCTTTGAAAGAGTAAACAGCTGATTCATGTTTAATTGTTCTACTCCATTCATTATTTTATAGACCTCTAACATATCTCCCCTCAGCCATCACTTTTCCAGCTGAACAGTCCTAACCTCTTTAGTCTTTCCTTATAGGGGAATTGTTCCATCCCCTTTATAAGTTTGACTGCCTTGTCTGTACCTTTTCTAATTCTGCTGTATCTTTCTTGAGATGTGGTGTCCGGAACTGCACACAGTACTGAAGATGAGGTCACACCATGGAGTGATACAGAGGCATTATAATATTCTCTGTTTTATTCTCCATTCCTTTCCTAATAATTCCTAGGATTTGTATTTTCTTTCTTTGCTGCTGCTGCACACTGAGCAGAAGATTTCAATGTATTATCAATGATGACGCCTAATGTGACTCCTAATGTGGGACCTTGCATTGTGGAGCTATTATTTGGGTTTCTCTTCCCTAAGTGCATTACTTTGCACTTGTCCACATTAAATTTCATTTGCCATTTGTATGCCTAGTCTCCCAGTTTTGCAAGGTCATTTTTTGTCATCAGTAAATTTGATCACCGCACTCATTGTTCCCATTTCCAGGTCATTTATAAATATATTAAAAAAACAGTGGTTCCAAAATAGATCTCTGGAGCACTCCACTATTCACCTTTCTCCATTGAGAAAATTTACCATTTAGACCTAATCTGTTTTCTTTCTTTTAACCACAATACGACATTGCCCTATTATCCCATGACTTTTTAATTTCCTAAGAAGTCTCTCATGTGGGACTTTCTCAAATGCTTTCTAGAAATCCAGATACACTATATCAACTGGCTCATCTTTATCAACATGTTTATTTATCCCCTCAAAAAATGTAACAGATTGGTGAGGCAAAACTAAATCCATGTGGGCTTTGTCCCATTAAACTATGCCTATCTACATGTTCAGCAACTTTGTTCTTTATGATAATTTCTACCATTTTGCCTGGCACAAAAGGTATATAGTTTCCTAGATCACCCCTGGATCTCTTTTTAATAACTGGCATTACATTTCAACCCTCCAATCTTCAGGTACCAAGTTTTCTATACCTACTGCGTCAATGCATACCCTGCTTGATCTGTGATCATCTTCAGGGCTGTCTTTATGGGGACAGTGGTGTTGGGGAGGGGGTGGGGGGGCAGAAATCAGGGAGATTGCCTTGGGCCTTATGCTTTCAGGTTGGGTGGGGGGGGGGGCTCTGCACATATGAGTTTCACCCAGAGACTCTGAGATTTTGTAGAAATCTCTAAATCTCCAGGTGCAGGGCCAGCTGAATCAGCTGCATGGGCTGGAAGGAAGAGGTGTTATCTCATTGGCCTGCATGAGCTGGAAGGAGGATGACGCATGCAAGAAGAGATGGCGTCATTGGCTCCCACGAGCCAGGAGGAAGAAGAGGAAGCAGCTGCAGATAAAATCGATGACCGAGAGGTTTAGGGGCTGGCTGGTAGAGACTGGGGGACAGAAGGGGGAGAGTGCTGGGGTCAGACTTGGGGAAGTGAAAGAGTAAGTGCCTTGTGTGTATGTGTGTGTGTGTAAGAGAGAGAGAGAATGAAAAAAAAGATAAAATTTGCATACCCTCTTCTCTTACCAATCTAGTTTTGGGTGCGGAGGAAGACTGAGAGAAGGGGATGCTGCTGGGCAGTGTGTAAGAGGTCAATAGAAAGAGAGAGAAACAGATGGTAGGTAGGAGGCCCTGCACAAGATGATTTGCCCCAGGCCCCACACCCTACTAGGTTCCGCTCTGATCATCACCTTTGTCCATATCACCATCCTCTGTATCTGTTCTCACCATGCCTGAATTCCATCACCCTGTGTGGCTACCACCAGTTCTTCTGGTAGGTGATTCCAGGTATTCACCTCACCATTGGCAATTGCAAATGGGTAGCAAAAGTGCCACACCAATCTCTTCTGCCTCACCCACACTCAGGAAGAGAGAAGAAGAGAGATTTCAAGGACTGCATTGGGATTTTGAGTGTCACTGGCAGGTTTAATCTGCTGGTGAAATCATAAAACCTATAGCAAAATCAAGGACAGAACACAAAACGAAAGGTCTATCAGCACCGGCAACGTTTCAGGAAGTAAGAAATGGTATTATTTCAATTAGAAGAAGCAGTTTCAGAAAACGTGTGGATTTTTTTTTTTTTTTAAATAACTAAAGATACCAAAAGTTGCAACTTCAGTTGGCAGATGTAATCAGTTCTGCTTTCTCAATGGGTTCTTAAGGAACAACAGTTTTTTATGGACAATAAAGTTAAGCAAAGCTAAGGCTGCAAGCTATGAACACAGTGCATAGAGAAACCAGCCGGAAAAGTATCATGACTTTGTAGCAGTTATTGCAAGAGCTGGTCACAGCATCAAAGTAACTAGAATCGGTTCATTGTGGTATGACTGAAATCTTATTCATGATTCATTCATCGGCTTCCTGTTTAGCTCTTTCTAAATCTGACAGGTAACTGTCTGCTTTACCGCGCAACCATGTTTAGCATTTTCCAGGGCTTTTTTATTTTTTTTTTATGAATGGATTGGTCTATTAAATCTATTTTTTTTCTCCCTCTACACATGAGATAGGGTGAAAAAGGAGGACTCCATTCATCAGGTAATGCCACAGCTGAAGCTCAATATTCCTAGTGCAACTCTGCATTCCAACTCTTGCATTACACAACTAGACCATTTTTCTTCCACGAAACCCGGAACCAGCATTCACAAGGGGCCATGCCAGCTGCCAAGGAGAGCCTGGGGAACAGGACCGCTCCCTCGGTGTGATGCTTGATTGTCCGGGGGGGGGGGGGGAAGAGGTCTTAGTGCGAGTGAAGGTGCCCTGCTTACACACCTCAGGGAAGCGCAGCCAGAGAGGGCTCCTGGAACAGCACAGGCTGCTGCCGGGGCCCAAGGCTTTTCTTTTGAACAGGTATGCTTATCTCCAGTAACTGCTCACTGCCGTTTGTAGTGAAAAACAAAAAAAAAAAAAAACAGCCAAACAAACTCCCGAGCCCAGACAGTGAGTCATCAATGTTAGGACTGTATCGTGCCATTCACAAAAGAGGGCAGGGAGGCAACAGCAGCAGCAGCAGAGGAGAAGGAAGAGACGGGATTGCTTTTTATTCATTTTGCCTTAAACATCCTTTTTTGACATTCCTTACAGATGACTTTTTTTGGGGGGAGTAGATGGGATGGGAGGACAGAGAGTGGTGAGATGTGGGGGGGGGGGGGTTACATTCCTTTCTGGAATCTGTAACTTGCAAGTTTAGCTATCAGATTACGTCCATAAGTACATAAGATTTGCCGTACTAGGACAGACTAAAGGTCCATCAAGCCCAGTATCCAGTTTCCAACAGTGGCCACTCCAAGTCAGAAGTACCTGGCAAGATCCCAAGGGGTAGTAGATAGATTCCCTGCTGCTTATCCCATGGATAAGAAGTGGATTTCTGCAACTCCACCTTAATAATTGTTAATAGACTTTTCCTCCAGGAACTTGTCCAAACCTTTTTTTAAATGCAACTATACTAATAGTTTTCACCACATCGTTTGGCAACGAATTCCAGAGCTTAATTATTCGCTGAGTAAAAAAAATATTTTTTCTTATTAGTTTTAAATGTATCACCTAGTAACTTCATTGTGTGTCCCCTGATCTTTGTACTCTTTGCAAGAGAAAACAACCAATTAACTTTTTCTCGTTCCACTCCATTCATTATTTCATAGACCTTAATCATATTTCCCATCAGCAGTCTCTTCTCCAAGCTAAAGAGGCCTAAACATTTTAGCCTTTCTTCATAGGGGAATCGTTTCATCCCCTTTATCATTTTGGTCTCCCTTCTCAGTACCTTTTCTAATTCTGCTTTATCTTTTTTGGGATGCAATGACCAGAACTGCACAGAATACTCAAGATGAGGTCGCCCCATGGAGCAATACTGAGGCATTATGATATTTGTATAGAGGCAAGTCAGTCAGTAATCAGTCAGAGATCACCTTAACATCCCTGTCAGTGAAACATGTCAGGGGCATGATGAGTCTTAAAGCACTATGCTAATTTTATACTTATTTTGCTTTCATATAGAATTACAAATTTCACTTCTCTGGCACAGAAGCGCCACACTAGGGGCATTCCAAGCCCTGCGGTGTGTCAGAGATACTACAATAGTGCTTCTCTTTAACTTAGCATTAGGGATGCCTGCAGGAGCAGTATTTGGTCTCTCCTACCGTTTGGCATTGTATTGCCATGTTAAATAACATCCCCAGCATCAACCAAACTGAGCAGTAGGAACCAGAATTGGTATTTACCTTTTATAGCAGTTTCCTCCTGCCTCTTTGTGCTTCCAGCTCAATTCAAACCAGCCTCTGTTGGGCTTATGCAGCCAACTGCCTTCATTCTCTGGTGCCGGGGGGGGCTCTCCTCCATTTTGTAACCACCCTCTTCCTTGTATGTCTAGCACAGCCTTTGTAAGGACAGTCCTTGGCCATGGGCCACAGACCATGACTCCCTCCAGAACCTGGTAGGTATGCTTCCTGAGACCTGCCACTAGGTGTCACTTCTGTGCTACAGCTGGGACACCCTCCCTACGCTCTGCTCCCCTACAGGGCCTGTGAACGCTGCCTTTGCAGAACCTGCTGGCCGGAGGAACAGAAGCTGGCTCAGGAATCAAACCCAGGTACCTCAGCATGGCAGCACTGCCACTAAGTCCGGCCGACACTACTTGTAATAATTTCTACTCCGCGCTCAAAGTACTGGAATCGGCTAGCTGCATATTTGGAGATGGAAGAAATGCATGAATGATGTGTTGGGTTCTGCTTACCTGTGTGGTGATCCTTTGGGATCATTGACCTTAATTCCAAAACCTTTTTTAAGCTAGGAGTAGGAGTTAGGTAGTAGAGGGAAGGGTGCACCTCTTCAGAACAGCTCCTCCAGTGAGGTTGCTGGAATGGCTAGCCCATGATGGTGTAAAAGCAGCTTGCATCCTGCATAGCTAGGTGTGGTATTTTGAGTTAGCAATTAAAGGCGCAAGAGTTGATTTTCTTCCTAGCGTACTAGCCCTGCCCCATGCCCCCGCCCCCAAAATTTGGAAGCTGCACTGAAAAGAGCCAATTGCCTTGCTGGCACCCAGTCTATTCAGAAAGGGTGTCCCAGAGCTGTTGAAGGGATTTGGGGCTTGTTTTGGAATTTTTACAAGACCATTGGTTCTTGGTTTTGGAAGGGATCATGGGGAAGTCCCCTCTTTGAGATAGCCAGGATAGGGAAGACTCTGCCTGTTCCACTCCAATCCGAGGGTGGTATCCAGTGGTGACTTGCTGCAAGAAAATTCCAGTTTGGGATTTTTTTGAGTGAAGAATTTGTTTTGAGGATCTGGGAGGAAGATTTTTGCTGCCACAATTCCTGCCTTGAAGTGGGGAAAAGCAGAGGAACTGTTTGTTCCCTGCTGCCTGGACCTTCCATCCAAAAAGAAAAAATCCAGGGTGTCATCTGGAAAGAGAGAGCTGTGAGTAAGATCTTTCTGTTATACTTGGAGGCTCCCATTCGCGGTCTTCATCCTGTGGAGGAGAGGTACAAGTGGGAGTTGTGCAGAGACTGAAATCCTATTTTTTTTGTCTGCCAGCATTTGTGGAAGGGGAATTTTCTGCCCAAATTAAGATACCTCCCCCACAGGGTCTGAGAATGCTGGAAAGCTTTCCCTGGTTCAATTACTGAGAGACACTTGCCTGTATAAAGAAAGCTGGAGAACTGTGATAACATGCTGTTTGTGCCAACAACTGATGTGTAAAGTGCCCCTACTTGCTTTCGAAAAATTGCTACGTAAAGTTTTGTTTGGACACCCAACTTGAGTGTCCAGAGTATTTTATTGGCACTTACATCCCTCCCATTGAAAGTAAAGAGATAAAGAGATTCACTGCAACATCTTGGATCTCAGAGTAGTATTCCTTCCCAACCCACCCCGCATCAGAAAGAACCCAATACCCCAGGGCTGTGAGAGTAAAGAGTTAGCCCTGTGTATGCCCCTGCTTTCCAGGCTCAACTGCAGCCAGAATTTGACCAACAACTGGCCAGTACCACATCTGTACATACAGAAGATATATTAAAGGCAGAGGAAGGGAGCACGGGACTCGGCATCGCATGAGCAGATTCTACAGGATGCAGAAGGCTGTGTTAGGAGTGCGGCCTTCGGATCCTGTTAGGAACATGGAGGCACGGTCCTATTTCAAGGGAGGATGTGAGACTAGGATCACGGTGCAGCTCAGGGAGGAGCCCCAAGACACACTGTGAGAGGTGAACAGGTACGAGCATGGGCAGAGTAGGAGCAAGGCTGGACTGAAGACAAGGCGAGGAATATCCGGAACAGATGCAAGGCAGGCTCAGCCCTCCACTGGAACTACACACACCAATGAGACCCAGCAACGCAATGCTGGTCTCAAAAGTGGCCCTCCGGCCACTTGATAGCCCTTCCGAACTCGCCACGTGAGGCCAGACGGAGGCTGAGGGCAGGAACAAAAAGACTCAAAGACTCAGGATACTCGGAGGACTCGGACATGGACTCAGGATACTCGGAGGATTTAGATGTAGACTTGGATACTCGGAGGACTCAGTCAAGGACTCAGGATACTCAGAAGACTCGGTCAAGGATTCAGGTTACTCAGAAGACTCGGACAAAGATTCAAGTTACTTGGAGGTCTCAGGCAAGGATTCAGGACTCAGGCGAAAGTACTGGGTGAGAACTGCATTGCAGCGTGCCCTACACAGCCACCCATGGCTGGCCATGGACAACACTGAATGCGAGGCAGACTCCAGGCGAAGAAGTGGAACTAGAAGCCAGGACATGATGAAGATTCAGGAGAGGCCTGCACCAGGGCGTGCCCTACACAGCCCCCTGTGGCTGATCGTGGACCATGCTGAAGTGGATCAGGTTCTGGCAGAGTATGAAGCATGGATGGAAGCAGGCACAAGGAACTCCAAAGACTGGGACAGGATTCAAGATTCAGGATTCAAGACTCAGGATTCTCAGAAGCAAGGCACAAGGAACTCCGAAGACCAGGACAGGATTCAAGACTCAGGATTCTCAGAAGCAAGGCATTAAAACCAGGAGTCTTCCGGAGTCTTGTGCTGCAGGCATGAAGACAGGCTTTGTGCCACAATGCGCCCTACACAGCCCCCCATGGGCTGGTCACAGACCATGATGGTGGCACGCCAAGAGAGGTGAACAGACAAGAGACCTGGGAACTGGACGAAGAGCTGAAGATGAGACGGACGGAGTCAGGACTGGAATATCGGAATTTGGAACATGGTACCTCAGGACACGGAACATCAGGACATCAGGAGAACTGGACATCTGGAACATCAGGAATACGAAACAGGCAACAAGGGAGCTCCAACGAGGGACGAGACCAGGAACATCAAAGTGACGAAGTTCAGAACACGAAGAACATGGAACGAAGATCCATCAAGGCACAAGAAGACCACAGAGGACCTGGATCAGGAAGAAGACCACAGAAGCTGTGAAGACGGGATCAGAAGGCCCTGAGGAACTGAGGCTGGGCCCTTTTATAGGGCTGATTCGGCGAAGACTGATGACATCATTGCTGAGGGCCGCAGGGCTTTTTCCGCCGCTGGCCCTTTAAAAACTGAAGAGAGGCATGGCCGTGTGCCTAGAGAGGGGCAGGACCATTGGCAGCGTTGGCGGCGTCCATGTCATGAAGAAGAGCAGGCAGGAGCGGCACTAGGCCGGGAAACAAAGGCCCGATGTTGGGGGCCTCCTGCTGCAAGAGGAAATCCCAGCAGGGTCTTCCCCACCATGGAGGCGGAATCAGCAGTGGCGGCTCCAGATGCAAAGATGAAAGAAGGCATTGGGCGGGCTCAGCCTGCCGCGAGGGATGGCGTCGGCGGCCTGGCTGGCTGCGGAAGGTAGAGGACTGCCTGCAGGGCAGCCGCGGGCAGGATCCTAACAGGCTGCTGCAGAAAAGAATGAACTTTCCTGCTGAGCCAAAGGCAGTCACCAGCCCTAAAGTGATATGTGCCTGGTGAAACTGTCCCACACTTACTCCCAACACTGGCAGGGCTGTGTTGTATTTTTCATGAGTGACCCGGTCCACAAGATGCTAAAGATCTCCTGCCCAAAACATTCCCAGGAAAATTAACTTTTTCCCTGTCTGCGAAATCCTCAGTGTTTACTCATCTGGAAGGAAGGTAAGGCCTACAGTGTGCATTTAGTGTGAAAGGAATGTGGAACAGTCTACACCATCATGTGGTGAGAGGCAGCGTAGAGCTGGAGAAAGCAGGAAGGGGGAACCGCATCAACTAGCTCCAAAACACATTTGCCACAGGAAAACTGACACAGCATTGTGTAAAGATGAAGCCTTTACCAGGCTGAAAAATGCTTTTAGGTGCAAGATGGCAGTACTAGCAATACCCCTTTCTCAACTAACAAGTGCACACTATTTCCCAATACAGATGTGTGGTCATTTGTTTTGTTTCCTTTAGAGTATGCCAGTTTTCATATATATCATTTTATTCCACTTTTCAATTTTAGTGTGCATTAAATTCATATTAAATTGCACCAAATATGTTCTAACCCACACAAAATATTTTTTTTGTGCAGGCTAAATGAAATAACATAAAAGAAAACAAAAGAAATTCCATAAAAAATGACATTTTTTTGCCTGCACAAACCTATTTTCCAGCTGAGGAAAAGAGGTGCGACATGGCATGGTGCACCTCAACAGCAAGCTGTAAGGATGGGACTTCAGGCAGAACAGGAAAACATTATCTCACGCAAAAGGTGATGGACACATGAAACAGCCTCCCAGTGGAGACTGGGGCAAAATCAGTATCAGATCTGAAGACAGCCTGAGACAGGCAAAGGGAATCCTTAGTTGTGGGAATTAAATTAGAAGCTGGAGATCAAACTGACTCTATGGTATTGCTGCAGGAAGAGAAAATGGGCAGATTAAATGGGTTTGGTGGTCTTGCTGCCACCATATGCTGTGTAACCCCACTACCACAGGGCGCATAAAACGATGAGAGGATCTACCCCAAAATGGTAAGTGTCAGACTCTCAATTTTATTTTTGTGGATTCAAACAATTTGTGTGATGTGATGGTAAAGTGGACCCTGTTGGAAACAAACAGTAGGGTAGAATACTGGGAGGGCATCACCTTTTCTCCCCTCCATAAACCTGGTCCCTATGAGGTCTATATTCAGAAGCATTTAGACAAATAACTCAGAACTTATCCAGCTAAATGAATATTTGGGCAATTAGCCAGCTATATCTTATCCAATTAATGTTAGCAGGCTAGAATTTAGCCAGCTAAGGGGGTCATTTTCTAACGCTTATCGCGTGCGATAGCATGCGTGGGCGGAGTCGGGGTTCAGTCGGGGCGGCAAGGGGAGGAGTCGGGGCGGCGAGGAGGCAGACTCAGCAATGTCTTCGCTGGCGGCGATAAGGTAAGCAACGTTATCGTCGCCAGTAGCGCGCCCAATAGCGCCACCTTTCATGGTGGCGCTATTGGGTGCAAAAGCCGGCAGCGAGAACACCGCAGTGGTGCGAAGGCTGCTGGCTTTCGCAGGCCCACCCCGTTTTCGCTGGATTCACCATTCTATCGCAGAATGGTGAATCCAGACCTAAGTTAGGGGCATTTCAGGCCATAACTAGGAAGAGCTGACTTAGCCGGCTGAGTTATCCAGCTAAATCCAATATTCAAAGTGAGCTGGTCAGATCAGTTAAATCTGATCGGACCAAAAAGCTGTCCTAAAATTAGCTGGATAAAATTAGTTGACTATATTCAATTGTGTGGGTGCACTATTGAATATATCTCTAAAGTTGCCTGGATAAGTTTATCTGGCTAGCCTTGCTATCTGTCTAGACAGTGACTAAATATGGACCTCTATATCCCTCTTATAGTTCTGGTATAGATGAAATCTCACAACAATTTGATCTTTATTTCTGGATTTTACAACCAGCCACTATATTATATTTTAGTATAGGGTACACACTACATACTTGATCCTGAATACTCAGAGTTCAGGGGATATGTAGTCAGAATAAAGCATATACTAAAAAATACAATTTTCACTTCAAATGTTTAAGTACCATACTCTGTCCATACTTAGAATTAAGATCCATCAATCCCCCTCCTTATCATAGACTCGTCTTTACGTACTTCACCTTTCTTCCTCTCTCTCCCTCTCACTGTGGGACTCGAAGCTCAAATCCCAATTACCGGTACTCTTCTGGTTGAATATACACCTGACCGCCCCCCCCCCCCCCAATCCTCCAGAGCGACCCACAGCCTCTTGACTTTGGGCACCTTCTCGCCAATCGTCCTGGGCCTCTCCTGGCAATGCGCAGGCTTGCCCGGTTTCCTTCCCCCTCCAGCTTTTGCTGGGCTTCTCCTCGTCTCAGGGCAGCCCTTCATCTCCTCCTCCATGGAGCTCTCCTAAGGAGATGGCATTCACTCATTGGCCTCAGGCTTTTTCCCCTTGAAGTGAAAGCCCCTACATGGCCTCGTTCCTTTCTGGGAGAATCTCCGAGCCCACCAGCCCACAGCCCGGCTACTCCAGGCTCCCTACATCCTAGAGGCCCCTCTCAAGCTCCAACCTTGAAAGAGTCACTCCCGCCAATTTGCTCCAAGATTTATACCTTCCTGGGACACTTCCCAACCAATCATAACCTTCCATAAGTTTAAGGGAAACTACATTAGCCAAAACGCTAGCACTCAGGTGCCTTTACCACATACCACTAACCATAACCCAGTAATCCAGTATCACAACACGTGCCATCCAATGGTCATTCTGCAGTAGTGCGGTTCCAAACATTAAAACATTTTATCAACATCTCAGGCAAAGGAAACTCCTGGGTTTCCCCCACCTAAAATATCCTGTACTATTGGAACAGAAAGGGTCATATATTTGGGGGTCTCCCACATCTGAAATTCTGGTTACTCTGTCCTCCTGACTTCCATGTCCTCCCAGGGCAGAATGAATGAACTTCTTTAGAGGATTTGGAAAGGCAGGAAATAGATCATGAGGTGAAACAGATCCCAGGTAAATCTGAGCTGCTGTGCTCATCTGCAGCTTTTGTACTGGATAATGCTTTGAAATGCAAGGAAATGCAAGGAAATGGATAAAAAAAGAAAACACCCACAGATATCAATGCACTTCTATAAACTGCCCTCACACTGTAAGTCTGTTGTGCATATGTGGTGCACCCACGAAGGCAGAGGAGGAGAGTTAAATCTGAATGTAGAGATCCCATGGGATCGTCCCCAGAGATTCTGGCCTAGTATTAGTACCGAGCAGTAGAGTTTAGAGCCCTGTTTCTCAACAGGTGTGTCTGGACACACTGTTGTGTCGCGAGGCCCTGGGAATTGTGTCGCAGGGCCACCAGGAGGCTGATTTCTCATAAGCCCGGGTGGGAGCTAATTGACTTCTCCTTCATTGGGCCTGACAGGAGGCTACTCTCACTTTCTTCTGTTTCTGGCTCAGCAGGGGGCTGTTTCCTCTTTCATCCAGATCAGAGTGAGTCTTTGCCTGCTCCTGATCTTCTGGGCCCAATGGGACACCAACTTTATCTTCCCCTACTGGACCTGGAAGTAATGCTGCTGATGCTCTCTTCAGCCTGGTAGGGGGTGGGGAAAAGGAGGTAGGGGATGCTGGGGAAGGAGAGGCGGAAAAGAGAGGGAGTGTCACTGGGGGCTGCTGAGTAGGAAGGGGTTGAAAACAGGAGGTCGGGAGGAAGGGGGCAGGGACTGTCAAGCAGGGGAGAGAGGGAGCTCAGGGAAGAGGATGCAGGAGAGGGGCTGGGTCTGGAATGCTGGGCAGGAATGTGAGTGTGTGGGGATGACTAAAAAGGAGTAATTGGGAAAACTGAGATAATGGAGCATGGAGGAGTGAGGGGGTGCAAAACCCGTATGCCAGTTTTGGGAATGCACTGAAATATAGACCCAATGTCTCATAACATGATAATATATACAGGAAATAAGTACATGTCATGTATAGATGTAAGTAGAGTTTACCTTCATACGATAGGACCCCGAAGTGGTTCTACTATCGTGTCTATGAGCCGACAGTGGCTTCTAATCATTAGGTAACTCTACAAGGATGGTTCAATATTGTTATAGTCCACAATTGCTGCACTTATCTCATATTGACTCAGTCTGTCTCGAGCTGCCCGACACCACGGTGTTTCGGAGCAACGGCTCCTTCTTCAAGGGCGGGACGTTTTACCGAGAGGCTGCTAGAGTGCTGCAGAATACTGTATAACATAAAAAACATACCATTACATACATCCTAAATGTTAGTGACTTCTAAATGTCACTGAATGAGGTCACTATGCATCCGGGCTGATACATACATGCTGTCGCGGCGTTATCAGTGATGTGGACTGGGCGTTAATGTTGCGGTCAAGAATGCTCCGCTGTAAAAAATGTGTATACTCAGAATGCTTGATCAACCTTTTGATTATGCAGCGCAATGTTGCCTCCAGTTTGAGATGAACAGGTACTTGCTGGGTTTTTGGCGGCTGGTTCTTGAGAGACTCCTTTCGCTAACGCGAGAGCCGGCTTAATGATCGCCATTTTTAAAGGTATGCTGTCTAGGGTACTTAATGACGTGGGAGGGTTGTACTGGTGACGTGGAGGCAGTGCAGGCGCGGTGAATGGACTGTGCTGATGACGTGTCGGAGTGTTGGTTTCGTTGCTAACAAATTTCAGATCATCGTGAACCACTCTATTTTGTCATTTAATCCTTCCGGTTCCAGGGAATTGAGACGGTAAATCCATTGATTTTCTTTTCGATTGAGAATGTTATCTCTATCACCACCTCTCCACGCGGATCGAATATGTTCCAATATTATCCATGTTAGATCTCCAAATGTGTGTCCTGAGTCAATACAATGCTGCACCATGGGAGCTTTGACGTCCTTATTATTGATGCGGCATTTATGCTCAGTGAGCCTGATCCTGATTTTCCGTGTTGTTCTTCCTATGTAGACCTTGGGACAGGGGCACTGCAGTGCGTAGATGACGTAGTCAGTATTGCAATCTACATCATCGTTTAATTTTACTGCCTGTCCTGTGCGGGGATGATGCCATATAGTGCCAAGATGCGCTTGTGGGCAAAAAATACATTTGCCACAGGTGGTTTGTCCGGTAACCAGTCATTACCGGACAAACCACCTGTGGCAAATGTATTTTTTGCCCACAAGCGCATCTTGGCACTATATGGCATCATCCCCGCACAGGACAGGCAGTAAAATTAAACGATGATGTAGATTGCAATACTGACTACGTCATCTACGCACTGCAGTGCCCCTGTCCCAAGGTCTACATAGGAAGAACAACACGGAAAATCAGGATCAGGCTCACTGAGCATAAATGCCGCATCAATAATAAGGACGTCAAAGCTCCCATGGTGCAGCATTGTATTGACTCAGGACACACATTTGGAGATCTAACATGGATAATATTGGAACATATTCGATCCGCGTGGAGAGGTGGTGATAGAGATAACATTCTCAATCGAAAAGAAAATCAATGGATTTACCGTCTCAATTCCCTGGAACCGGAAGGATTAAATGACAAAATAGAGTGGTTCACGATGATCTGAAATTTGTTAGCAACGAAACCAACACTCTGACACGTCATCAGCACAGTCCATTCACCGCGCCTGCACCGCCTCCACGTCACCAGTACAACCCTCCCACGTCATTAAGTACCCTAGACAGCATACCTTTAAAAATGGCGATCATTAAGCCGGCTCTCGCGTTAGCGAAAGGAGTCTCTCAAGAACCAGCCGCCAAAAACCCAGCAAGTACCTGTTCATCTCAAACTGGAGGCAACATTGCGCTGCATAATCAAAAGGTTGATCAAGCATTCTGAGTATACACATTTTTTACAGCGGAGCATTCTTGACCGCAACATTAACGCCCAGTCCACATCACTGATAACGCCGCGACAGCATGTATGTATCAGCCCGGATGCATAGTGACCTCATTCAGTGACATTTAGAAGTCACTAACATTTAGGATGTATGTAATGGTATGTTTTTTATGTTATACAGTATTCTGCAGCACTCTAGCAGCCTCTCGGTAAAACGTCCCGCCCTTGAAGAAGGAGCCGTTGCTCCGAAACACCGTGGTGTCGGGCAGCTCGAGACAGACTGAGTCAATATGAGATAAGTGCAGCAATTGTGGACTATAACAATATTGAACCATCCTTGTAGAGTTACCTAATGATTAGAAGCCACTGTCGGCTCATAGACACGATAGTAGAACCAGTTTTGGGAATGTGCATGTCTTCTATCTTTGTACTTTCTGTAAGAGGAAATGTATTTGTTTCTAGTTCTCCAGTTTAGTACTGCATGCAGAGTGGCTTTTTGGGGTTTCCATTCCAGATTTATGTTTCCAATTTTGAATTTATGGTCTTTTATTCTGTACTTGGTGAAGGGCAGTTCTGGATGGGTGACCGAGGTGAGGTATTTTACTAGCATGTAGGCATTGTATTATTCTTATTTGTTGTGTTTTATTTGTTGTGCATTGGAGATGTACTGCTGCCTTTTCATTGCTGTTTGAGCTTTCGAAGTTAGTGCTAGTATGGTATGGCAGGTTTGCTAAACATGTGCTAGTTGTTTTTTCTTTTCAGGTTTTGTATGCACAGAATTTGTGTTGCTGTTACTGAGATAACAGCAGAATCAGAGTTTGGGGTTTTTTTTGTGAATTTTAAGGGGAAATATCCTAGTTCTGCTATGCACCCATTGTTGGGGGTCAGGGGGTTCCTGTGGGTGCAGAGTAAATACTTACATTTAGCCCAGTGACAGTCATGTATTCAGTGTGTCATGCATATGAGCTTCATGTGAAAGGTGTGTCCAAATGGAAAAAAGGTTAAGAACTACTAGGTTAGAGCTTGCCATGGCATTCCCACTGGAGGTTGCTGCAGTTGTAGTTTCCTGCTTGCATTTTTGATATGGAGTTGAACAAGAAAAATCTGAATTTTTGTAGTTTCTCTACGTGGCAACCCCCTGGTCGACCACTAGATGACCCTAGTTCCCTACCCTAGGAATTAGTTATCTAGAAGGAGATTCCTCTTATCAGCACCTCCCCCAGAGGCTGTCTGAAGTGGGTGGAACCTTTCCCTAGAAGTGGGGGCTAGGAGTAGGAAAGGTGTGGTATTTTTGGTTGGCGTTTGAGTAATGAGGATCTCTAGGTGTTTCTTTCAAAGTGAGGCCTATCCCATCCTAGGTATATTCATTTTGGAGGCTAATCTTTTCTGGGCACTTCCTGCCAGTCTGGCTCTACCTCTGATTAATAGCAGAGACTTTGTTAAGTGTTTTACTATTTTTGAGACGTCACATTAGAGTAGAAACCTGGTCATGGTGGTGATGGCAGTTCCCCGTATCCGGAGG
Source organism: Rhinatrema bivittatum (assembly GCF_901001135.1). NCBI lineage: Eukaryota > Metazoa > Chordata > Amphibia > Gymnophiona > Rhinatrematidae > Rhinatrema > Rhinatrema bivittatum. Next base: position 220,277,084 of record NC_042616.1, on the reverse strand, counting down.
CCAAGACACTGAAGACCTGGTAGAACCCTGTCTAGGAGAGAGACAGATCTGCAGTGACAGTGTTTTCCCTCCAGAAGAGATTTTTGTCAATCAGAGATGATACTATTTTGTTTGGAAGGAGGTTTTTGTCCAGCCCTCCTTGCCAGGGAGCTGGGACTAAGAATCACAGCTCTGAAATTTTCTATCAGACTTTTCCTTCTGAGGAGTCATGTCCCAAAGGAAGAAGGTGAAGAAAACTGAAAGACCCTCAACAGGATCTTCATATCCAGGGGACCAAGACAGGGGCTGGGTACTGGGACTCAGGTAGGACTTTTCCATGTTCTAAGGGGATCCCATGCAGAGTAGGAACTTCCCAAGAGGCTGAGCATGTTATACCCTCAGGGCAGGAGTGATAAGCGTTGTCTGAAGAACCTGAGTTCAGCAATACCTACACAGAAGAGAATGGACCTTCAGCTGTAAAGTCTACTTGCTTATGGATGACTGGATATTTATTTCATGTTTCCTAAATCAGTAAAGGTTATTTGAACACCCAGCATTGTATCCAGTCCGTCTGTCCCTGCATCCTCACATCTGAGTGCACACAAAGTATGAGAGATACGCACACAAGTAAACGAAGAGAACCACTCTACTACCTGTGCCAAGAAGGTCTGCCTTCACATGCATAGAAAGGACCCACACCTTGGGGCACAGAGAAGAGAGGAAGAGTGATAGCAAAGACAGCCCCAGAAACAAATTCTTTTGTGAGCCCTTTCGAAACAGTTAACTCCTTGAGAAAAAGGTTACATCTATCCTTACCCAGTATTGGCTGCAACCCTATACTGAGTAGGTTAAGAAATTCGAAAATCACACCTACTGACCCACACCCAGTGGTCAGCTGTGGATCTCAGTATTCATGTGTTTTTGAGTATATGAGGATTTGTTTTAATTTGAGAGGAAGTTTTCTGTCCACCCTTCCTTCTCATGAGACAGAAGTGGGGATTTGTCCCTCAATTGTGTTAGTTTTGTGTTGCAACCGTCCCTTCCCGATGGCTTCACTCCGCCTACCTTTCTTTCTTTGCACCTCCTCTCGCTATGGATGGACGCCTGGCTGCCGCGGCATCTGCCTGCCATCCTATCCGGCGTCCCCAGACCGGCTTGGGCGCTGCCTCCCGCCATGCTCCTCTCTTACCTTAGGGCGTGCACGCCACGCGGCCCTCTCTCTTATTTCCTACTTGGCGCGAACCTCAGGGGCGTCCCCCTGTGATGTCATCACGCTGCCTGGATATTTAAAGCCTACGTTTGTTAGCCTTTGAATTAGCAAGGGGTATCTTACGGATGGGATTCGCTCTCCGTACCCAGCTACTCTGCCTCCAATTCCATTGGACTCTTAACGCTAATGGGGTACCCACTCCTCGGGGGCCTCACTTGCTTTTCAGGTCACTATCAGGAAACCGGTACTCGCTCCTCGAGGGCCCATGATCCCTGACTCGCTGCCTGTTCCTACCTTCTCTTCTGCCTGGAAGGATTCACTATCTTCCAGTGAGTACTACCATCTTCACCTCAGAGCTGTTCCCTGGAACCAGGTACTCGCTCCTCGAGGGCCTGCCTCCGTTCCAGCCCTAGTGTCATCTCCTACATGGAACCGCTGTGTAAGTACATTACCTTCAAGCCTCTCAGCTCTCAGGGATCAGGTACTCGCTCCTCGAGGGCCTGCTCTCCCTATCCTGGGGTTCTCCATACTGGGGCTCTGTGCATATTCCACTGTACTCGCTATTCTCAGTTCTTTCCACTACAGCACTGCTACCGGAGGAGTCGCTGTTCCAGTGCCTGAGGGATACCAGCCCAGCCGGGCTACTTCTGCTGCTCACCACTGCCACCTCTGGTGGCTTCATCACATTGTCTAATAAAAGATCAATCTCTGTGTTTGTGTGTCCTAAGCTGAGCCTCACCTGTGGCCCCTCACAGGACTTCCCCCCATGGGCGTGGTCAGCTGCCACAGTGTCCAAGGGTCCACCCAAACCTCACTAATTATAACATTTTGGATCCTTCAAACCAAAAGATTCCAGTGTCATCAAAAAGTAATATATGAGATAGTTGTCTTGTTGCTTTAAAGATGGGCACTCTGTCCTGTGAATATTCTGAGTTCTGTTTGTTTTAACTGATATTGTTTATGTTATCATTGTCATTGTAATCTGCCTAGCACAACATGAAACTGGATGAGGCAGAATATGCATTTTTTAAATAAATAAAATCGGGGAAGAAAAGGAGAGGAGGAATTTGGGGCCCCTATACTAAGGTTCCAGTCAGCAGAGCAGGAAAAGAGAGGTTGCAGTTTGCAGGTTGAAGCAGTGGGACCACAAGTGTTTGGAAGGGGAGATCCAGGAGAAATAGGAGAAATAGGAGAACCCATTCTATTGCACCCTGGGCAGCTCCGTACTCCAGAAAGCTAAAAAAGAAACTCCTGGGAAGAGACTAAGGGACCAAAGCTACATATAAGTTTGGATTTTATTTATTGATTATGGATATACCAAGAAAATGATGTATCTAATGCCAATTAATTGCCCTTGAACGGAGCTGAGCAGTAAACTCTTACATTTTGGAACGCCCTGCTCATGTATCCAGCCTGGTTATTTGCCATCTCTCCAGTACAGAGACTAAGAGTTGGAGCATTCACCCAGAGAAAGAAAAGTTACACTACGCCTTGGACCCTGGGAAGTCTATCCTCTGCCCCCTTTTCAGAGAACCCATGCCAGGGTTTAGTGAGATTTTGCAAGGACTACATCCTGGTACTGAGTGCGCCCTTTGCCTTCATAGCAACCACTAGAAAAAGGGGGCTACTTGAAAACGAAGAAAGGGCCAACCCAGTGAATATCTGTGCCCAAATTACTTTGCTAATTTATATACGGATTTCCTGAACCATTGTGTAAGTATGGAGAGAGAGGAAGCGGGCTACAGAGAAGAGGCTACATTTTTAATGTTGCCTCCAGTATTCACTAAAGGTCTGATTTCAGAGGGCAGTTTATTTTTCCCATAGTATGGAACATTCTTTATATGTAAGGTAAAAATAATGCAAAAATTATTTAAAAGGAAATTTTCCCTAAACTGCCTATCAGCAGGATACATGGGTACTTTATATCTGTATAACATTAGGCAGATTTTCAGTCAGAAAGTACTCAGGTAGTTTTCCTTTGAAAATCTAGCTAAAAGCTTTCTTGCCCCTGCTATCTGTGGCTTGGATTTCCCATGCTTTCAGCAACGCCTGTCGTTTTGATGCCTAAAAGAGTTAAACTATGTGCCTATATTTAGTGGCTCAACACCAGCATATTTTCAAAACCCCTAATTTAGCCACCTAACTCCACCATTAGAGAACTAGATTGTTCTGAAAACTGTTTTAAACTTTTTAAAGTTTTGTAATGCCATATAATACAATTCTACGTTACAATTCCCATGCCCCATGCACTAGTATGGGAGATTTCAATTACCCCAGTATTGATTGGGTTAATGTCTCAACAGGACATGCTAGAGAAGTTTTTATAAATAAATATAAAGATGCCACGAATAACTGCTTCATGGAACAGTTGGTCTACTTTAGATCTAGTCCTTAGTGGGACTTTAGATCTAGTCCTTAGTGAGAAGCATGACCTGGTGCAAGGGATTACTGTGGTGAGATTGCTAAGCAATTTCAATCATAATGCAATCACATCTGACATAATCACTGGATGGAAGATATTAAGTAGAACTACTACAGTAGCTTATAACTTTAAAAAGGGAAATTATAATAGAATGTAAAAATTAGAAAAGACTAAAAGGAGGGGTTGCATAAGTTAAAAGTTTGCATGATATGGATATTGTTTAAAAATACCATCTTCGAAGCCCAAACAAAACATATCACATGCTTTAAAAAAAAAGGGTCAAAGGAAGATCAAATGACTGCTAACATGGTTTAATGGTGAGGTGAAAGAGGCAGTTAAAGCCAAAAGGGCATCATTAAAAAAAATTGTAAGCAGATCCAATTGAAGAAAGAGGCAAGAGTATAAGTACTGTCAAGTTAGATACAAAACAGCAGTTAGTCAGGTCAAGGGAAAATTTAAGAAGAAGCTTGCCAGAGAGGCCAAAACTAATAATGAAACCTTTATCAAATACATTTGAAGCAAAAAGCCTGTGAGGGAGTCAGCTGGGCTGCTAAATGATTGATGGGTAGAGGGGTGCTAAGGGAGAACAAGGAAATAGCAGACAAACTGAATGAATTCTTTGCCTTGCTCTTTACTGAGGAGGATGTTGCGAACACACCCATGCCGAAAACATTCTTTGCAGGTCATGATTCTGAACAACTAAAAAATATTTCTATGAGTTTGAAAGATGTACTAGATCAAATTGACAAACTAAAAAGTAACAGATCACCAGAACCAGATGGCATACACTCTGTCCTGAAAGAATTAAAACATGAAACTGCAAACCTGTTGCTAGTAATCAGTAATCTATTATTTTAAAAAGCAAAAGTACCCAAAAACTGGAAGGTGGCCAATGTAACGCTGATCTTTAAAAAGGGTTCCAGGGGTAATTTTTGAAACTATAGACTGGTGAGCCTGATGTCAGTGTCGAGTAAAATGAATATATAGCTAGAACTGGCTTAATGGGGAAGAGTCAACATTTTTTTAACAAAGGGAAGCATTGCCTTATAAATCTATTGGATTTTTTTTAAAGGGTAAATAAACATGTAGGTAAAGGTGAGTTGGTTGATATACTATATTTGGATTTTAAGAAGGCATTTGACAAAGTCCGCATGAGAGTCTCCTGAGGAAATTAAAAAGTCATAGGATAGTAGTCAGTATCCTATTTTGGATTGGTAACTGGTTAAAAGACAGGAAACAGAGGGTAGGACTAAATGGACAGATTTCCAAATGGAGAAAGATCATTAGTGGAATACCATAGGGATTGCTATTGGGACCTGGGCTGTTTAACATATTTATAAATGATCTGGAAAAGGGAACAAGTGAGGTGATCAAATTTGCAGATGACATGAAATTATTAAAAGTTGTTAAAAAAGCAACGAATTATGAGCAACTGCAAAAAGACCTTGTGAGACTAGGAGACTGGGTATCTGAATGACAGATGAAATTTAATATGGAAAAATGCAAAGTGATACACAGGGAGAAAAATAAGTCCAACTACATGTACACAGTGCTGGGCTCCATACTAGGAGTCACCACCCAGGAAAAAGACCTTGGAGTCCTTGTGGAGAATACACTGAAATCTTCAGCTCAAGGTGCTCATTATGCAGCAGCAATCAAAAAAGCACACAGAATATCAGGAATGATCTGAAAATGAATAGGCAATACAATGGAAAATATCATATTGCGACCACACCTTGGGTATTGTGTGCAGTTCTGATCTCATAAAAGACACGGTGAAACTAGAAAAAGTGCAGAGGAGGCCTCAAAAACGATAAAGGGGATGGAATAGCTCTCCTATGATGAGAGGCTACACAGACTAGGGGTCTGGATGGAAGGGGTAAATAATACCCTTTACAATAATACTAAAACAAGGGGACACATTTTTGAAACTATCACGAAACAGATTTAAATCAAATTGTAGAAAGTTCTTTTTAACTCAGCATACAATCTGTTGCCAGAGGATTTCATCAAGGCAACTAGGGGTTTAAAAGAGGTTTGGAGAAGTGCCTGGAGGAAAAGTCCATAGAACATTATCAGCCAGGTAGATTATAGAAAGCAATTACTATGCTTGGGAGGGAATAACAAGAAATAAATCTACGTTGGGATCTACCAGGTACTTAGGACCTAGACTGATCTCTATCAGAGATAGGATGCTGGGCTCACTGGATCTTGTTCTGAACCAGCATGGCAGTTCTTCTGTTCTGAGGGGCAGATTTTAAAATGTGCGCCTACCTGGCGCACACAAATGTACACCCTATTTTATAACATGCGTGCGCAGCCACGCGCATGTTATAAAATCAGGGGTCGGCGCGTGCAAGGGGGTGGACACTAGTGCACCTTGTGCGCGCCGAGCCCTCAGGGAGACCAGCTGGCTTTCCCCATTCCCCCCGAGGCTGCTCCGAAATTGGAGCGGCCTTGGAGGGAACTTTCCTTCCCCCCCCCCCCCCACCATCCCCTCCCTTCCCCTACCTGTCTCGCCCCCCCCAGCCCGAAACCCCCCTGTACCTTTGTTTTCAAAGTTACGCCTGCCAGAGGCAGGTGTAACTTGTGCGCGCCGGCCAAGTGCTGTGCCGGAGTCCTCGGCCATGCCTCCTGGACCACCCAGCCCCGCCCCGGACCGCCCTGCCATGCCTCCGGACTGTCTACCCTGTCCTGTCCCGCCCCCCCCCCCTGCCCGCCCATTCAGAAAAGCCCCTGGGGCTTTACGTGCGCTGCCGGGCTTTTTGAAAATAGGCCCGGCGGGCGTTACCCCCCTACGCGCGTAAATCCTCCTGGATTTACGCACATAGATGTTTGAAAATCTGCCCCTTAATGGTTGGTGCAAGTGCAAAAATTGCTTCAGTTTTGCCAGGGCATTTTTTCCCTTAGAGAATACTGGGAGATTTTCATTCTTACATTTTGGAGTGATTTTCTTCACCGAAGCTCTTGTCTCACAAACGTTCCCCTTGGGCTAAGGAAAACAACTAAGGGGGTCATTTTCTATCGCTTAATGAGTGTGATAAGCGGCTATTGCACGCGAAAAGTCCCTTTTCGCGTGCGATAGCTTGCCAGGGGCGGAGTCTGGGCGGCGAAGGGAGGAGTCGGGGAGGCGCAGGGAGGAGTCGGGGGTGGCGAGGCAGACACTGCGATGTCTTTGCTGGCGGCGATAAGGTAAGCACCGTTATCATCGCCAGTAGTGCGCCCAATAGCACCAACTTTCACGGTGGCGCTATTGGATGCGAAAGCTGGCAGCGAAAACACTGCGGTGGTGCGAAGGCTGCCGGCTTTCGCAGCCCGCCCCCGTTTCCGCTGGATTCACCATTCTGCGTTAGAATGGTGAATCCAGGCCTTAGTGATTTGCTCCAGGTCATATTAAATGAATGTTGGATAGTGCAGTGTACGATGTGTCAATAGGCTTACTGCTTGGAGTTGTGGCAACGGTAATTCATGTCTGTCAACATGGTCCTGAGAGTTTGCTTCTTCCAGGAAGGACATCCATGTTTTGGTCAGTCAGAACAAACTGGGTGTAACTGCCACTGAGGCAGAAGCCTCATTAAATCTGTTTTGATCGCAATGGATAAAAATGAAAAAAAGATCCCAAACCCATTGAGTCAGTGCAAAGTTTGTTTTCGGCTTCATGACTAAACTTGTGTGAATACTTTGCAAAGGGGCTGGGGGATGGTACATCTGGAATGACCACAGCATCATTCATGATTATGCATTCGATGAGTGCGTTGAAAGCTCAAATCTTATATTCTTCCTGCTTCACTGGTGCTCATACCTTCTCCTGCCATTAGTATAGGCAGAGGACTGTGAGTTCTTCTTCCAGTAGGGAATGAGCAGGTAGATGTGTCAGTCTCAGGGGCACTATGATGGGCAGCCTGAGAATGGGCTTAGGATCTCCCGCTCATGCCACAGCTGCCTACATACAAGCACTCTCACAGAATAAATCCATTTCCCAAATGTATGTCATTGTATCTACGAATTGCATTTCAAGGCAGGATTTATCTGTGCTGCAAAAGCTGCTCCTAAATTATCAATGATAATTTTTATGATGTCAAAAAGCTTTACCCAAATTGGAACAAAATGTTGATAAATCACTACTCTCAAAAAGCTTGAAAATCCTTCCTACTCCAGGAAAACAAGATTTTCCCTGTCATTACGATATATTTACCTCCAGCTAGCCTTCCCTCTCTTAGTTTAAAAGGATATGTAATACTCCTGGTTTTTCACAAGCTTGTAAATGCCTTACACATATTAATTGAAAAGTCCTAGCTGGGATTTTTATAAAAGTGGGAACAGACCTATATTTTTAGCTCTTGATCGCTAGGGTTTTGTGTTGCGGTGTTTCATAGATGCCAGGATAGCATTCTGATTTTGGCTGGTGGTGTCTGTAGCTTTGACTTATAACATCCAACATGGTGGAGTTCTGTTGGATTTTTTTTAGTGCCTCTAGAGGTCCAGACCACCAAATGCTCCAGAGAGTCTGGGGACTCTTTGGACCTAATAAGAACATAAGAACATGCCATACTGGGTCAGACCAAGGGTCCATCAAGCCCAGCATCCTGTTTCCAACAGTGGCCAATCCAGGCCATAAGAAGCTGGCAAGTACCCAAAAACTAAGTCTATTCCATGTTACTGTTGCTAGTAATAGCAGTGGCTATTTTCTAAGTCAACTTAATTAATAGCAAGTAATGGACTTCTCCTCCAAGAACTTATCCAATCCTTTTTTAAACTCAGCTATACTAACTGCACTAACCACATCCTCTGGCAACAAATTCCAGAGTTTCATTGTCATTGAGTGAAAAAGAACTTTCTCCGATTAGTTTTAAATGTGCCCCATGCTAACTTCTTGGAGTGCCCCCTAGTCTTTCTACTATCCGAAAGAGTAAATAACTGATTCACATTTACCCATTCTAGACCTCTCATGATTTTAAACACCTCTATCATATCCCCCCTCAGCCGTCTCTTCTCCAAGCTGAAAAGTCCTAACACCTCTAGTCTTTCCTCATAGGGGAGCTATTCCATCCCCTTTATCATTTTGGTAAACTAAAGGGTTTTTCCCATTTTTGTATGTATGGGGAAAATGCTTAGTACATAGTCCCCTTCGCGATCTGAAAATTATGTTAACGCTGGACCGCTTGAGAAGATGTGATGCTGGAATATACTATGATTTGTCATTGATTATGGGTGGTATTCTGAGCTCCAGAGCTCAGTGTAAAGAGAACTCTGCACTGTCCTGCTATTCAACAGGGCATGAGCACAGATTCTAATTCAATTAGTCAGATTAAAAAAATGGTGAACTAAGGTTTGCGATATGTGTTGCCTAAAAAAGATTTCAGGACAGTTGTCCAAGCATTTCTCTTGACTATTATTGGCTGTGGTAACTCTTTGTTAATTGGGATTCTGAAATGTAGACTTAAGGCTATTCAGTTGTTACATAACGGTGCAGTTGGTAACACAGGGGAAATGGCATGATCATGTTACACCAACCTTAATTAAGTTACAATGGTTGTCAGTAGCTCAACATATTAAATTTAAGATATTGGTCTTAGTTTTCAAAGCATTCAAAAGAGAAGGTCCTTCTTATTTAACAAATTTATTATCTTTATACCAATCTTCCCGTCAACTTCGACCATCAAGTTTGGCACAGTATGTAAAATGTCTAAATAAATAAATAAGCAGTAGCATCATTTAAGCAACCTAACTTGCTGCAATACGAGCAATACTGTTCCCTAATAGGCCCTGTATTGTGGAACAATTTTACCTAGTCAATTGCATCTTATGTCAGATGTGAAAACTTTCCGCAAGTATTTAAAAGCTCATTTATTTTCTGAAGCCTTTATGAATGCAAATTCATGATCATTAGTTAAAATATTGATTTAGTCTTTTATATGTTTGTCAGTTTGAGATTAATGTTTATGCAGCAGAATAAAATTTTGGATCAAGTGGTCTACAAGCATTTCAAATAAATAAATAAATAAGCAAACAAACAAACAAACAAATAAATAAATAAATAAATAAATAAATAAAATAAGCCTGTTTGCCAAAAGTAGAACAGGAAGCAGCAAAGCTGATGTTAAAGCACAGCACCAGTGAATTAAAACAATTTTTCCAGGTAAAAAAAAAAGTCATCACCGCCTCGTAAGCAAGCTTTCAGTTACTTATTCTACATATTACAGGAATGTTTGGTGTGGCTGGAAGCATTTTATTTTTTTTTTTGTAATTACTCCAACAATTTACACTGCCATTTAGCAATTAGCACTGTAGCTGAGCAGCTGCCTGCTGGCTCTCCTCGTTATGTAACATTATCCGGAGTAGCTTGCAGAAAGCACTGTTATCAGGTGCATCATAATCCATCAGACCTTAAGAAAGCTCAGTTAGTTTTCCCCGTGCGCTGTACTCACCTGCGAGCAGCCCGGGGCACTGCAAACAAATGGCCTCTCCTGCTCCAGGTTCATCTCCGATTCCTCATAAACCTAGATGGCGGGGAAACAAGAAGCAAGAAATCTATGAGCACCACTGTCTACTGTTAACATTTAGGAACATGGGGTTGTAGTTTTGATTGTATGGGGTGGCGGGGGAGGGGGAGTTATTTCTATGTCATGGTTCCTAAACGCATAGATAGGAAATTAACATATGCTAAAAGTCCTGACTTAATTCTCTAAGTTCCCTGCTGTCTGAGCTTTTATTGTTCTTTCCGGAGCATGTATCCTGGCAGAAACCCTGCCTAGGAGAAACACACGCTCAGTGTTAAGGTTAGATAAGAGTGGGTCTGCTCAGAGAGATTCTGAATTCAAACTTTTTTTTTTTTTTTTTACCTTTCCTTCTCCAGTTCCACTTCCTGCTTGGCGCCTTACAAGAAGCAGACTATATGGAGGCTTTCTTTACACTAGGTACTGTGAGCAGTTATTATTGTGAAGGGCTGTCTCAAATGACACAGGTTAAGTTAATAATACACAGTCCAAGGGGTGGAGCCACTGTACAGTGAAATTCACACAGGGTCTCAAGACAGACGTGACCCAGAGTCTGGGAAAGCAGAGCTGTGGATATGGGGCACAATATTAGAAGATTCCCTCCCTCTGCCACTTTTTTGGGCCATCTGTGTTAAAATGGTACCCTGGTTACTTCAGCCTAGTACTGCAGAGAGAAATGATACAAACTGTAGAGCTGATCTTCCAAGCAAGCCCATAATGCTCTCCTTAACAATTCTGGAATTTGCCTTGCAGTATCGACAATAATGCACGACCACTGAAATCCAAGACTGCTCAGAGATTGGGGATAAAGACTCACATATCCCAAGATGCTCAGCACAAGCAGTTAGGACTGGTTCATTCACACCATCCTTGAACGGTTGGGTGTTAACTGGGTCTTTTGTGAATTATATGGCAGAGCCATTGCTAAGGTCTTAAAAGATTTGGGGCACAGGCCCACAGGCTCCTCTCTACTCCCTCCCCATTGCAGATTTTGATAACTGAATCCGACAATCCCAGTCACATGCACCCCGGCCTCCTGGCAGCCTCTGCTGGTTGCCAGGAGGTTTGGGGTAACAGACGATGGGGGCATCAGTCTGCCTTCCCCCTGCAGGGTTCTGGTTGTGGTATGGTTTGGCAGCACGGTTCCCTTCACCACCCAGACTGAGGGAACGCCTGGCATCTGATCACAGGAAACGGAGGGGGGCAGAGAGTGGGAGCCGGGGGGGCAGAGCCAGAGCCGCAGACACTGAAGTGCCATCTGGGGGGCAAAGGGGGCCTTTGGCGTTGCCTCACAGGTGGGAAGTTCTGTAGTGTGCTAGTAACCAGACCAGATTTTTTGGTGAGCAAATCTGGGCTATGTCATCCCTCTGGTGCCATTAGTGAGCGAATATTTACTTTGCAAGGGGGTGAGGGGTTGTCTGGTGGACTGTCCCCTTGGAAATTTGTAGTAATCAGCTTTCACAATATTACCTAAAAGCACATTCCTTGAAATTAAGTTGGCACTAAATATTGAGGACACAGCACAAAAAGTGTATGATAGGTAGGTAGGTATGCCCTGCATAGAAGGGAAGTAATTATGAGCCAGAAAATGCCAGATTAGCCAACAAAATCCCACTGTTCCCAATAGGTAAATTCTAAGAACATAAGAACATAAGAAATTGCCATGCTGGGTCAGACCAAGGGTCCATCAAGCCCAGCATCCTGTTTCCAACAGAGGCCAAACCAGGCCACAAGAACCTGGCAATTACCCAAACACCTAGAAGATCCCATGCTACTGATGCAATTAATAGCAGTGACTATTCCCTAAGTAAACTTGATTAATAGCAGTTAATGGACTTCTCTTCCAAGAACTTATCCAAACCTTTTTTGAACCCAGCTACACTAACTGCACTAACCACATCCTCTGGCAACAAATTCCAGAGATTTATTGTGCGTTGAGTGAAAAATAATTTTCTCCGATTAGTCTTAAATGTGCTACTTGCTAACTTCATGGAATGCCCCCTAGTCCTTCTATTATTCGAAAGTGTAAATAACCGAGTCACATCTACTCGTTCAAGACCTCTCATGATCTTAAAGACCTCTATGATATCCCCCCTCAGCCGTCTCTTCTCCAAGCTGAACAGCCCTAACCTCTTCAGCCTTTCCTCATAGGGGAGCTGTTCCATCCCCTTTATCATTTTGGTTGCCCTTCTCTGTACCTTCTCCATTGCAACTATATCTTTTTTGAGATACGGCGACCAGAATTGTACACAGTATTCAAGGTGTGGTCTCACCATGGAGCGATATAGAGGCATTATGACATTTTCCGTTTTATTAACCATTCCCTTCCTAATAATTCCTAACATTTTATTTGCTTTTTTGACTGCTGCAGCACACTGAGCTGACGATTTCAATGTATTATCTACTATGACGCCTAGATCTCTTTCTTGGGTGGTAGCTCCTAATATGGAACCTAACATCGTGTAACTACAGCTAGGGTTATTTTTCCCTATATGCAACACCTTGCACTTGTCCACATTAAATTTCATCTGCCATTTGGATGCCCAATCTTCCAGTCTTGCAAGGTCCTCCTGTAATGTATCACAGTCTGCTTGTGATTTAACTACTCTGAATAATTTTGTATCATCTGCAAATTTGATAACGTCACTCATTGTATTCCTTTCCAGATCATTGATATATATATTGAAAAGCACCGGTCCAAGTACAGATCCCTGAGGCACTCCACTGTTTACCCTTTTCCACTGAGAAAATTGACCATTTAGTCCTACTCTCTGTTTCCTGTCTTTTAACCAGTTTGTAATCCACGAAAGGACATCGCCTCCTATCCCATGACTTTTTAGTTTTCGTAGAAGCCTCTCATGAGGGACTTTGTCAAACGCCTTCTGAAAATCCAAATACACTACATCTACCGGTTCACCTTTATCCACATGTTTATTAACCCCTTCAAAAAAATGAAGCAGGTTTGTTAGGCAAGACTTCCCTTGGGTAAATCCATGTTGACTGTGTCCCATTAAATCATGTCTTTCTATATGCTCTACAATTTTGATCTTGAGGATAGTTTCCACTATTTTTCCCGGCACTGAAGTTAGGCTCACTGGTCTATAGTTACCCGGATCACCCCTGGAGCCTTTTTTAAATATTGGGGTTACATTGGCCACCCTCCAGTCTTCAGGTATAATGGATGATTTTAATGATAGGTTACAAATTTTAACTAATAGGTCAGAAATTTCATTTTTGAGTTCCTTTAGTACCCTGGGATGCATACCATCCGGTCCAGGTGACTTGCTACTCTTTAGTTTGTCAATCTGGCCTACTATATCTTCCAGGTTGACAGTGATTTCGTTCAGTTCGTCTGACTCATCACCCCTGAAAACCAACTCCGGAACTGGTATCTCCCCAACATCCTCACTAGTAAACACGGAAGCAAAGAATTCATTTAGTCTTTCTGCAATGGCCTTATCTTCCCTAAGAGCCCCTTTAACCCCTCGGTCATCTAATGGTCCAACCGACTCCCTCACAGGTTTCTTGCTTTGGATATATTTAAAAAAGTTTTTATTATGAGTTTTTGCCTCTATGGCCAACTTCATTTCAAATTCTCTCTTCGCTTGTTTTATCAATGTTTTACACTTAACTTGACAATGCTTATGTTTTATCCTATTTTCTTCAGATGGATCTTTCTTCCAATTTTTGAAGGATGATTTTTTGGCTAAAATAGCCTCTTTCACCTCACCTTTTAACCATGACGGTAATCGTTTTGCCTTCCTTCCACCTTTCTTAATGCGTGGAATACATATGGACTGCGCCTCTAGGATTGTATTTTTAAACAATGTCCAAGCCTGTTGAACACTTTTAACCTTTGCAGCTGCACCTTTCAGTTTTTTTCTGACTATTTTCCTCATTTTATCAAAGTTTCCCTTTTGAAAGTTTAGTGTTAGAGCTGCAGATTTACTTATTGTCCCCCTACCAGTTATTAGTTTAAATTTGATCATGTTATGATCACTGTTGCCAAGTGGCCCCACCACCGTTACCTCTCTCACCAAATCCTGTGTTCCACTAAGAATTAAATCTAAAATAGCTCCCTCTCTTGTTGGTTCCTGAACCAATTGCTCCATGAAACAATCATTTATTACATCCAGGAACTTTATATCTCTAGCAAGTCCTGATGTTACATTTACCCAGTCAATATTGGGGTAATTGAAATCTCCCATTATTATTGCACTGCCAAATTGGTTTGCTTCCCTGATTTCTCTTAGCATTTCATCATCTGTCTGACCATTTTGTCCAGGTGGACGGTAGTATACTCCTATCACTATACTCTTACCCAACACACATGGGATTTCTACCCATATAGATTCTACTGAGCATTTAGTCTCTTGTATGATCTTTAGCCTGTTGGACTCTATACCCTCCCGGACATAAAGTGCCACACCCCCACCAAGTTGATCCTCCCTATCATTGCGATATAATTTGTACCCTGATATAGCACTGTCCCATTGGTTATCCTCCTTCCACCAAGTTTCTGTGATGCCAATTATGTCAATCTCATCATTTGCTGCTATACACTCTAACTCTCCCATCTTACTTCTTAGACTTCTGGCATTGGCATATAGACATTTCAAAGTGTGTTTTTTGTTTGTTTTAACAACCTGCTTTTCAGTTGTTTGGGATAATTCGGAAATCATTAGTTTTGGTGATTTTTTACATATAGGCATATGGACTATATTTGCTTTTAATGGAACCTCTCTGTTGAGATGCCCTAACTCTCCTGTTTCATTAGTATCCTTCAAGGATACATTTCTCCGAACCATGCACTGCTGAGTGACTGTCGGCTTTCCCCTTTGTTCTAGTTTAAAAGCTGCTCTATCTCCTTTTTGAAAGTTAGTGCCAGCAGCTTGGTTCCACTCTGGTTAAGGTGGAGCCCATCCTTTCGGAAAAGTCTCCCCTTTCCCCAAAAGTTTCCCCAGTTCCTTACAAAGCTGAATCCCTTAGGTAGGAGATATATTCAGGTCAGAGACCGCGCCCCCAGAATCTTTACACTGAGGAGTTAATATTCCCCATCGGGTAATAAAAGTTTCCAGTCTTTGGTGTCTCTGGCTGGATGACTCAGCAGTCTCTTTTGTCCTCATTTATTTCCCCAGCCCTGTGAAGCACTGGAATGTTCTGATCGGTGACCTGCTTTATAATTTTGCCTTGGCGCAATGCTTGTTTTGGGGTTTTATCGTACGGTGGGTGTTTTTTTAATTATGCAAAATCATGCTTCTTATCCGCTTTGGATACAATCAGGCTGGTTTTAAAAGCGTTGTTTGCACAAAAATACCCACAGAGGCGCGGAGGTGGGCCGCGTGCGAGCAACGCGGATTTTTTAAAAAGCTGCAAAATACGCGCGTACGGTGCCCGCGTGCGCGCTCGAGGAATAAAAGGGGCGGAAAGGGGCACGGCGTTCTGGGGCGGGGCAAAGACTTACGCACGTGACTTCAGATTGTACAAACGGAATCCGCAGCGCGCGTACGCTAGATATCCGCGTAACTTTACTGCTGCCCCTGAGGAGGAGCAGGTCTGTAGACCTCGCGTTTTAGGGCTTATAGAACAGGGTGAGGGGTCCGGGTCAACTGGGCAGCATGCAGGATGAAGAACCAGAGGGGTCTGAAACACCTCGCCATTGACTGGACAAACCTCTTAAACTGAGGAGCATAGTTTTACATGGCTGCTGCATTTTGCGACGTATATACACACATGATTAGAAATCCCAGCGTATGCTTGATTGCGGGTCAACACGCACATGTATGGGTGCACGCGCGCTCACTGTGTAAGGGCACAATGTAAATATTTTAGATAAATAAATAACTTCCCTGCTCTTGTCTCTGTTCTTTCTTTTATGTCTCAAATCCTTCTCTGTCTCATTCTCTGGTGTCCTCTTTCCTTTTTCTTTCCATTCAGTTCTGTCTCTTCCTTCTTTGTCTCATCCCTCTAGCAGTGGATACTTTAATGCTACTTTCTCCTCCTACTCTTTCAGTTCAGTCTCCTTCTTCTCTCCTTGGCTCTCCGGCTCTTGGTCTTCTCTTCCTACTCATTCTGCCTGTTCTCTTTTTCCCATGTCTCCTCTTTTTCTTCCAGTCCTCATCTTATATGCCTGAATTCCCCCTCCCTTTCCAAATCCAGGGTCCTCTTTCTCCCATCAACCTAACCCCTAAGTCCCTGTTCATCTCCCTCCATACCCCAGCCCTCTCTTCCTACCTCCTCAGTTGCAGTCCTACCCCTCCCCCACTCCCCATCAGTGTTACTCTCTGCCTTACTTCCCTGATACTCAGGGCAGCTTGACCTCACCTGATGCCCGGGTGAGGCCAGAGTCAGAAGGATCAGGGGAGTAGGGAATGGAGTAGGAGGCCTTGCTGTTGCCTGGATTCAGGGCACTGTCAGGTGAAGTTGGGGCAGGTAGGTGGCTGCAATTGTTTAAGTGGATAACAAGTCTTTTTGTCTTTCAATTTAAGTTTTTAAGTTAACTGTTTTTGTTTATGCTTAACTATTTTTACCTTTAATTATGTGCGTACTTAATGTAAACCGTTTTGACCAATATTTTATTGAAAAAGTGGTATGCAAACCATTTTAGATAAATAAATAAATAAGGCAGGCTTTTTTTTAATATATGAAGGAGGGGGCAAGGGTTGGCAGTTTCCTTCTGCTCCTTTGCAATTCCAGCTCCCTCAGAACAGGGATTACCCAGGACAGGAGGACTGTTTCTTATTTTATGTCTCCTTTTAATATCTGTAACACCTCCCAACCCTCTCAGCCTAGTCACCACAGTGGCAGTCCTTGGCCAAAGGCCATACACCAGGGCTCCCTCTAGAGTCCTGCAGTCACGGGCCCTGAATTCAGTGTCCCCCACCGCCGTTGCCATTTGCAGTCCTCTCCAGGGACCGTGAACACTGCCTCCGTGTTTTCGTTTTTTTTGTTTGCACTAATTTTTTCAGTACTCACTACACTGACTTAGTGCCCACTGAACCAACAACAAAATGAGAAAACCAAAGCAAAGAATTAAAACGGAACAAAAGAAAAAGAAAAAAAAATACATTTTCTGGCTGCACATTCCTAACTCGAACACATCTAGAATAGCAATGATAATGCAAGTAACCAAAAGCTGGATGTGTTTAACCTCACATCTGTTACTCCAATGCACTGCTGGGTGGAGTTGAACGTGTTCTAATAGAAAGAATTACATTTACAAAGGTATGTATGTATGGGAGCTGGGACTAACTTCGGATAAAGTATTGGGACTCTATTCTATGGTGGGAAGAAACTGGAATAAAATTGGGAATCTGAAGGAAGACTGAACTATCTTCAATCTGAGCAAAACAGTAATTGGAGTAACTGGGAGGAGAAGGAATTTAAGTGCTGAAAAGTGAGCTTCCAAAGAAATTGGGAGAATTTACTAAGGAACTGAAGTCACAAGTTTATGAATCTTTCTGCTGTCCTATTATTTATTGACTTTAATTGAAAACTGAATTGAAGCTGTAAATATCATTCAGTGGTCTAATCAACTACCAGTAAAAAAAAAAAAAAAAGTTGGAAACCACCCTGCTTCTCAGTGTGTTTTTTAGATGAAAAAGACTGTGGTAATTGTTAACATTGTGTACAGAGGACAGCGAAGGGCTGAGATTGCAAGAAATGGGTAGTAGAGCTATTGTTCTTTCCCAGCTTGGAATCCTGGAACTAATGCTATCCCTGGAGAGACTCAGAGAGTTAAGAAGAATTGTGTGCATAAAGGGCTCCGTCCTCTCTTTTCTGTGTGCCCCTGGGTGCCAGCTACAGGCTCAGTCTTGCCCAGGGATTACCTATATATTGCCAAGTAAGTATTACTGAAGATCTGCAGCAGTGAAGTTTTGTTTGGGAACACCCAACCATAGTGCCCTCCTATTTATTTGGCACTCACGTCTCTTATGCATACACAGCCAGAGAAGATATAGGCACCCTCTACATCTTGGGGCCCTGGAGGTATATCCTCCCCCCCCCCCCCCCCCCCATCGAAGAATCAGCTGCAACACTTCCACCCACCCAGGGCAGAACGTAGCCCCAGGACCCAGTGTGACCCCCTACCTTCCTGGTTAAAGAGCAAAAGAGGGGCTACACTAGTACATGCCTTTACCATTTTTACAAGCTTAATCAAGAATCCCGTTTTGCCACCCAGCCATATAAAAATTCTTAAAGCAAATCTTACAAATAACTTATTTTAGTTTCATAGTTCCAATAGTGAATTCTTTGCTGTCATAGTCCAAAAGTTCTCATGGTTAATATTTAGCTTGTACTTATAAGCCTTGGGTTCATTATGTAGAAGATCCCATGGGGATTCCTGCTGAATGAGTGGCCTAGTGTTAGCAGCCTTCAGTGTAGATATTAGAAGAGCACTGCATTTTACCACAGCATCCCCATTGGAGGCTGCTGTAGGGGTAGGCTCCTGCCCGCAGAGGGCAAGGCAGCTCCTGGGTTGGCTGTGGAGTTTTGTGTTGGATTTTGGAGGAGAAAGATCAGATTTTGTAGTTCTCCTGTGCTTTCTGTATTAGCTAAAAATCTCTTTTGCTTAGAAGTGTAGGAATCAATTGGACCAATTTGCTGGCCCACATCTAATGGCTGGTGAATTGCTTTATTGACTTTTTGAGTATTTTGGAGGTGTTTAAACTTTTATGTTGGGCGGACATTTTGGTTTCCACCCTTCTGCCCATGAGAGAAGTGGGGAAAGAAGAAGGATTTTTTTTTTAATATTCTGTGTTGCAGTCATTTTGGATCTTTCAGCCTGAAAGAGAATGGGGAGAATAAAGGATACCATCTACAGAAGGGAAGAGAGATCTGAGGCCTGAAGAGAAAGGAATGGCCTGAAGTAGCAATGAGAGAGCTGGAAGCCAGGTTTAAAAACAAGCCCTAAACTGAAAGATGCAGTGTCCTATTTCTGGTTCAGACAGTTAACACCTCTCCACCAAGATCTGGTAAACTGTAAATATCAGTTGATCAGACAACCAGAATTAACACCTCAATGGTTAATAAGAGGAAGTGCACTTCTTCTAAGCAGGCCCGGCGCGAGTATTTTTCAAATGTGCGCAGGAGGGTTGAGAGCGGCAGCGGGAGAGAAGGAGATATCGGGTGGCAGCAGCAGGGATAGAGGTGCACGCTTTGGTGGTTCAGGGTGGGGTAGAGGAGAGAGAGAGAGAGAGAGAGACAGCGAGAGAGAAACGTGACATGGTGACATCACCACCTAGGGTTGCTGCAGACCCTCGCACCAGCACTGCTTCTAAAAGAGACCCAAGCAGACTCCCCAACAATAATTGATCAATAACATGCCTACCTACAATCTACAAGCTGTTCACTGCAATTGATATAAACAGAATATATGAACACATGGATTTTAATATCATGGCAATACAACAAGATGGCAACAGAAGCAAAATATACAGAACCAAAGACCAGTTGACACTGAATAAAGTCATCATGACCAGCTGTAAGACAAATCGAAACCTCAGCATAGACTATAAAAAAGCTTTTGATAGTATCCCTCACTCTTGCAGGCCAATTCAATAAAACGTGCAGGAGAGCCGGAGCTCTGAGTTGAGCTCACGCTCTCCCGACGCGCATCCAGGCACCTCTCCTGGGCGTGCAATTCTCTATTCAAATGAGGCCGGGCGCTAATAAGGAGGCGCTAGGGACAATAGCGCATCCCGAGCGCCTCCTTATTAGCGGAAGCGGCGGCTGTCAGTGGGTCCGACAACTGCTGCTTAATTTTACCAGCATCTGTTTTCGAACCCACTGACAGCCATGGATTTGGAAAATGGACGCTGGCAAAATTGAGCATCCGTTTTCGAACCTGCCGACTGGCGGGCAGATTTTTTTTTTTTGGTGCCTCCGACTTAATATTGCTATGATATTAAGTCGGAGGGTATACAGAAAAGCAGTTTTTTCTGCTTTTCTGTACACTTTTCCTGGTGCTTTCTAAGTTAACGTCTGGGCGAATAACTAAAAGGCTCAACATGCATCTGCATGTGATGAGCGCTATTAGTTTCGGGGGGGGGGGTTGGCCGCGCATTTTCCACGCGCTATTACCCCTTACAGTATAAGGGGTAATAGGAGCGAGTCAAAAACGCTTGTCCAAACGGGTGTTAAACGGTACGCTCAGCCAAGTGCACCATACTGTATCAGCCTGTTGGATAATAAATTGCTTGGAAATGTACAGAGTGAATGCTGAACTGACCAAGTATGTCAAATTTGCCATGGGAATGTGGCAAGCTACACTCCATCTGAATTATATGACAATATGTTATTCCTAATATCAAAATCCAGCAAGGAATATTTCAGGGAGATCCCTTTCACTACTCTTGTTTTGTCTGGCACTGAACCCATTGAGTACTCTTATTAACTCTCTGGCTATGGATTTCACATTAATTCCAGGGAAGCTAATGATCTGTAGACATCACACCTATTGTTTGTGGATGCCTTGAAGCTTTCCAGCTCCTTAGAATAGTGAAGAGCTTCTCAGATGACATTAGGATGACATTCAGCCCAGAGAAATATGCTAGGGCAACTTTCTGTAAGGGAAAATTAAGCAAAACTGTAAACATCTCTCTGGCTGAGGGCTGTGGCATAAAAGAACCCGAGCAGGAAGACATACATAAATATCTAAGTGTGGATGAAGTACAACAATCCAGCACAAGTTGCTAAGAGAAAAGAATACTCTAGGAGACTGAAATTGATTTTGAAAAGAGTCAACACAAAGTAAGATACAAGCTATCAATCAACTTGCAATTTCTATACTTTCCTATAGCTCTGAAAAATTAAAGTGGCATGGTAAAGATTGTAAACAGTTGGATGTAAGAACTATAAGAATTAGTGAATGCCGAGACTGTACATTCCAAGAGCTGAGGGCAGTATAGACCTTATTTTAAGAACTAGATTTATATATATATAAAGCTATTATATTTATTACTTAATTATTTATTTAGGAACATTTGATAGTCCACTTTTTTTCAGGTTTAAGTGGATTACGGAAATAAAGACTTAGACAGGTATAACACGGTTAATGCCATTGTGCAGCTTGGCTAGTCAGGCAGATAAACTTCTTTGGCTAATTTGGCCCATATATCCAGCAGTGCAGCCACACCACTGAATATATCCAGGTCTCTTAAAGTTAGCCAGATATGTTTACCTGGATAACTTTAGGTCTGGTCTAGGGGCTGACCAGTAGAGATATGAATCGCGTCCTCGATCATCTTAACGATCGATTTCGGCTGGGAGGGGGAGGGAATCGTATTGTTGCCGTTTGGGTGTGTAAAGTATCGTGAAAATCGTTAAAATCGTGAGCCGGCACACTAAAACCCCCTAAAACCCACCCCCGACCCTTTAAATTAAATCCCCCACCCAAATGCCTTAAATTACCTGGGGGTCCGTAGCCTTAAATTACCTCTGTAGCAGCGGTCCGTAGCTAAATCGGGGGAAGGGGGAGAGCAGGAAAAGCGGCACACTAAATCGTGTAGTCTTCAGCCGGCGCCATTTTGCAAAATGGCCGCCGCAAAATGGCGGCGGCCATAGACCAAAACGATTCGACACAGGAGGTCGTTCCGGACCCCCGCTGGACTTTTGGCAAGTCTTGTGGGGGTCAGGAGGCCCCCCCAAGCTGGCCAAAAGTTCCTGGGGGTCCAGCGGGGGTCCGGGAGCGATTTCCTGCCGCGAATCATTTTCCGTACGGAAAATGGCGCCGGCAGGAGATCGACTGCAGGAGGTCGTTCAGCGAGGGAGGGTTCCCGCTGAACGACCTCCTGCAGTCGATCTCCTGCCGGCGCCATTTTCCGTACGGAAAATGATTCGTGGCAGGAAATCGCTCCCGGACCCCCGCTGGACCCCCAGGAACTTTTGGCCAGCTTGGGGGGGCCTCCTGACCCCCACAAGACTTGCCAAAAGTCCAGCGGGGGTCCGGAACGACCTCCTGCGTCGAATCGTTTTGGTCTATGGCCGCCGCCATTTTGCGGCGGCCATTTTGCAAAATGGCGCCGGCTGAAGACTACACGATTTAGTGTGCCGCTTTTCCTGCTCTCCCCCTTCCCCCGATTTAGCTACGGACCGCCGCTATGGAGGTAATTTAAGGCTACGGACCCCCAGGTAATTTAAGGCATTTGGGGGGGGGGTTCGGGAGGGTGGGGGATTTAATTTAAAGGGTCGGGGTGGGTTTTAGGGGGTTTTAGTGTGCCGTGTTTTAGTGTGCCGCTGGACCCCCAGGTAATTTAAGGCATTTGGGGGGGGGGGTTCGGGAGGGGGGGGATTTAATTTAAAGGGTCGGGGGTGGGTTTTAGGGTGTTTTAGTGTGCCGGTTTTCCTGCCCTCCCCCTTCCCCCGATTTACGATTTTTTGACGATAAATCGGGGGAATTGGTATTGTATCGTGGCCCTAACGATTTTGGACGATTTAAAATATATCGGACAATATTTTAAATCGTCAAAAAACGATTCACATCCCTACTGACCAGACTTAGGATGATAAGTTATCTAACTCTGAATAGCAGAGCTAGCCAGACAATGTATCTGGAGTCATGCCCAACTAAATCAGAAAAATGCTAAAACCCTAGCTCTTCCACCAAGCCTTTCCAGACTAGCTCTGCTACAAACTTCACTCACCCTGGCCATGAAAATAATTTTCCCTCTTACCCTCCACCCTAGCCTTTGTAAATAGTTTCCCCCCTTTTTCTTACCCCTCTCCCCATTCTCGTTCAGCTACACCTCGAGCTCTCGATTACAGCCCTTCTAATTCTTGTTTGCTGGTTGTCCACACCCCTTCCCCGTTCAATGTATTTTCCTCCTGCTGTTATAATGTAAACCGATGTGATGTGCATTTTAATGTCGGTATAAAAAAAACCTGTTAAATAAAATAAATAAATAAATAAATAAATAAAATAAATAAGTAAATTAACTTAACTCCTCCCCGTTACACACGCGGAAGGCGCCTAATTTACTGGCCAAATTTTAGCTGGATACAAAAATTATCCAGCTAGAATTTGGCCGGATAAGTGCCCAAATCTTCATTTAGCTGGATAACCTCTGAGTTATCCAGCTAAATGCCTTTGAATACGAACCTACAAATGTGGGAAAAACTTTAATATTCCCAACAAGTCGGCTGGGGAAAGGCCTGGTAGAATAGCCATGCCTTGGCTCCTGGCAGATGAGTAAAGGAACCTCTTATGCCTCAAGCATACCCAAAGCATCAACAGATCCCAGTACTCAAAAACTGCTGAAACACAAACGTAAATGGCTGAAATCAATCGATATTCTTAAGCCCAGATGATTGTTTGGCAAGTAGAGAGAATGAGTGAGAATCTTTCAGCACATAAGGGAAAGAATCAACAGAAATTACAAAGGAAGAGAAAAACTCTTTAAAGAATCTGATCAGCAAATAAGGAAAACCAATTGCCCAGAGCACAAATATAATGGGAACTAAACTATACAGAGTTGCTTCAGAAGCCTCACATGGATCAAACACTGTCTCAGGAATGGCTGAAGAGAGCTGAGCTTAAATCTCAGATGAGAGGGGGATCCAAGATGGCAGCATGCTAGAGGCAATGCTCAGCAGCTTTGCTATACCCTTATTTCCACTTGCTACTTTCCTTGCTTGCGATGCCTTCCAAAAGGAAGGGTAGGGTGAGGGTATTTACTCCCGAAGCCTTCTTCCCTTCAAGCCAGCAGCTGATCATGAATTTCATCGCCTCGTCGACCAACTTTCAGGGAGCAGAGGAGCCTGATGGTGCCTGCATGGAAGGAGCTGTGCTGCATCTGCAGCAGAGGTGACCCTCAGCCCGCTCGACCAACGGCTTCCCCCAGCCCGAGAATCACTCCTGTTTCTCAGCTCCGTAGCACCCAGCTATGACATCACTGGAGCGACTGTCAAGGAGGGGTCTTGTGGAACATCGGAGGAAGCTTCTCAGGGAGTGGAGCCGCCATTTGATGGTCATCAGGGTGAGTTTATTCCATCAGCTCTGCCCTTGTCCTTGAGTTCTTCTACCCCTACTGGGGTGGATTGGAATATGGCAGCATGCCCCTTGGATTTGGCCTGGGGTGATTTACTATCATCCAGCAGTGGGCCTTCAGCAGTCCCTGCTCGTCCCGAGGTTGTGACTCTGGATTCACTGTGAGAGCCGATGGCGGGTTTTGGCAATTCCTTAAGTGTGTGTTATTGAAAGATAGACTCTCTTTTATTAAAAATGGAGCAGATGGGGGAGAAATATGATGGAAATATAATGTCCCTTACAACAAAAGTTTCCAAATTGGAATGTGATGTTAAAGATATGAAACATTTTCAGTCTGCCTCAGTGAAGGACTGAAATACCTTGCCAAGAAGGACTGAACAACTGGAAAACTATTCCAGAAACTTGAATCTTCCTGTTTATTAAATTTCCCCAAGATTTTAGAGGAAATTCCTGATATTACCCTAAAGAAATACTTCTTAGAAGTTCTAAAATCTGATTCTGAGCATTTGCCTTCTATTAGCAAATTGTTTTTGCTTCCTACAGTTCCTTCTGTGAATGCTAAGGTTCAAATCCAGTCTGGTTTTCCTAATTTGACTAATTTCTTGAGAGTTCTTCACTTGACATTTTAGAATGTTGCCACCCTGTTGGTTTCATTTGTATCATCTCAAGATGTGAGTAAAGTCGTACATAAATACTTTAGGAATCTGTCCTCGCTATTCCATGGTCAGCTGGTCCGTGTGGTTCTTGATATTTCACATGTAACACAAGAAAGAAGAAGGGCTTTTCTTTTGTATCGACAAGAGGCTGTTTCTTTAGGCTGCTCCTTCTTGCTTCGTTATCCCTGTAAATGGTTTATTAAATATAATACAGATTGTTTCATCTTTTTTTGTTCCTGAGCAACTTAGAGCATTTTTCGATTTCAAGAAGCCATTAACGTCCTCCCCGGTGTCAACACAGAGAAGTTTGGGCATTGGTTAGAATGATCTTTTTATGTTATGCCTGTTTCTTTTTTTAATTGTGTGTATTTCTTCTCTTAGGTATCTGAATCCCCACTTAAAACTGTAGGTTAAAGACAATATGTAAGTTACCTTTAATTATTGTTACTTTTCTTTTTTCCTTTTTGCAGTCTTTGGACCATGTATTTTGTGAAAATTCTACTGTTCTCCCTCTCCCTCCCCAGTTCATTGTATTTTCCACCTACTGTTGAGATGTAAACCGATATGATGTGCATTGTAATGTCGGTATAGAAAAGCTGTTAAATAAATAAATAAATAGATAGATAAATAAATAGATAAAAAGTAAAAAAAAAAAAAATCTCAGATGAGAGATTGATAATTGCAGCACAGGACAGTGGATTACTGACAAGATGGTTCACAGCCAGCATAGAAAAAAAATGTTAAAGCGGATGAATGTAGGTTCTATAAAATAGAACTAGAAACAGTTACACACCATATCGCTGGATGTTAAGTACTATCAGAAGGCCTGTATACATAAAGGAATAATAAGGTGGCTTGGCCCATCCACTGGAAATGATGTAAAACAATAACATCATCAGGGCCAGTAGCTTTTTTGCTGCCCTGTGTGAACAATTAATTGCTGCCCCCTACCCAGCCCCCAGGTAAATTCATCTCCCTCCAATAATCTAAACTTTAAAATATGACATTCCTCCCTATCCAGGTCTACTCCCTCTCCTCTGGAACCCATGGCCAGTGAAAGGGTCAAAAGTGAATACAGTAAATATAAACCAGCTCCTAAAATACCAATACATCTCCTATTAGGAAAACAGAACAAGCCAGGCTGCTATACATCCCTACACAAAAGCTACACACTAGCAGAATACTTCACCTCTGTCACACATGTCACAAACAGTCCATCTCTAAATAAAAAGTCTATCACAGAATAAAAAGAGATCATAAAGTATAAACAGAAGTGTGCAGACAAAAATTGAACAATAGAAGCATCACCATTCATCATAAAACATAAAACAATAAAATCAAGAAATATAAAATATTAATCATAATAGTAAGACCATATTAATAATGAAAATAAATATATCTTCCTGCCCGCTCCCTATGCCCTTCCCCCATCTTCTCACACAGTCACTTCCAGCCTCTTAGACATCTCCAAGCTCTTCCTCCTCCCACTCCCTGGTGCAGCTTATTACAGTCAGGATTTCTCCTAACCTCTTTAGCCTTTCCTCATAGGGGAATTGTTCCCTCCCTTTTATCATTTTGGTCGCCCTTCTCTGAACCTTTCCTAATTCCGCTATATCTTTTTTAAGATGTGGTGATCACAACTGCGCACAATATTTAAGATGAGGTCACACAATGGAGTGACAGAGAGGCATTACAATAATCTCTATTTTATTCTCCATTTCTTTCCCAATAATCTTTAACATTCTATTTATTTTCTTGGCCACTACCGCATGCTGAGCAGAAGATTTCAACATATTATCAATGATGACACCAAGATCCTTTTTCTGGGCAGTGACTTCCAATGTGGAACCTTGGGTAGGGACTTCCATTGTGCAGTTATAATTTGGGTTGCTCTTCCCTACATGCATCACTTTGCACTTGTCCACAGTAAATGTCTTCTGTCATTTGCTTGCCCAACCTCCCAGTCTCACAAGGTCCTCTTGCAATTTCTCAAAATCCACTTGTGATTTAACAACTATGAATAATTTTGTATCATCATCAAATCTGATCACCTCACTCATTCCCATCTCTAGGTCATTTATAAATATGTTAAAAAGCAGTGGTCCCAATTCAGATCCTTGGGGGACTCCACCATTCACCTTTCTCCATTTAGCTGTATCCTCTCTGTTAACCAGTTCTCAATTCACAATAGAACATTGCTTCCTATCCCATGACTTTTTAATTTCCTCATGAGGTACTTTGCCAAATGCTTTCTGAAATCTCAGATACGCTATATCAACCTGCTCACCTTTATCCACATGATTATTCATGGCTACAAAAATATGTAGCAGATTGGAGAGACAAAACTTCCTTTGGCTAAATCCATGTTGGCTTTGTCCCAGTAAACTATACTATCTGTATTTTCAGTAATTTTGTTCTTTAGAATAGTTTCCACTATTTTTCCCAACACTGACATCAGGCTCACTGGTCTATAGTTTCCTGGATCTCCCCTGGAACCCTTTTTAAAAATTGGTGTTACATTAGCCACCCTCCAATCTTCAGGTATCAAAGCTGATTTTAATGACAGTTTCCAGATTACTAACAATAGATCTGCAATTGTTGCGATCCCCCCTGTTGCTGCGCTACAGGAGGAATCTTACCTTCCTCCCGGAGGCTGCTTCGAAGCCAGGGCTTCTCCTGTGCACCATCCGGGACTTGCTCCAGGGCCTGGGAGGCCTAGCTGTTCCTGTGGCCTGCCTGTGGCTTGCATGCATGCGTTTGGACTTCCTGTTTGGCGACGCCCTTCTCCTAGGGGCCGGCCCGCAGCTCTGTACCCCACTTATAGGGCCAACGAGGGGCGGTCCTGGCAAACTCCTCCCAGGGAGTTGCCTACTACCTCCAGTATATAAGGACTTTCTTGTCACTTGCAACTTGCCTTCGGATCGGGCTCTACAGTTGCCTGTAACCTTCTCCTTGATCCAGGTCATCCGTGGTCTTGCCTGTGTTGATGGTGCCTTGTCCTGTTTTGATGTCTGTTCCAGTCCGTGCCTTGCTGTGTTACCTGATGTCTGATCCAGTTCCTGCCTTTCCTTGATGTCCTGCCTTGTGCTGCCTGGAGTGCAGCGTTCCTGCCTTGTGCTGCCTGGAGTGCAGCGTTCCTGCCTTGTGCTGCCTGGAGAGCAGCGTTCCTGCCTAGAGCTGCCTGGAGAGCAGCGTTCCTGCCTTGTGCTGCCTGGAGTGCAGTATTTCGCCTCTTCTTCTTCCCAGCACCCTCCTATCCTCAGCGTGGTCCGCGACCAGCCTTCCTGGGCTGTGTAGGGTGCGTCTGGGATGGGGTGGTCCGCAACTCAGTCCCACGGGTGGACTGAGTAGGGCGCCCTGATGGACAGTGCCATGTCTTCCTTCCAGCCCTCATCTTCGATGTCTGCACTAGCCTTTGTCTTCGATTTCTGCACCTGCCTTGTCTACGATGTCTTCAGTGTAAAGGACTCTGTCTGCCCTCGCCTCTGTCCGGCCTGCCACCCATTGCCGTACCCAGCGGCAGGTCCGAAAGGGCTGGGAACAGTCTGAGGACCGTTCATCAATCAACTTCCCAGTGTTGGTTGCCATGGGCGTGCAGGTCCGGCGCAGGGTCAGACTCCACTCCTTACTCCCTGCTTTTGTACCCGTCTGGCTCACCATGCCTGCCCAGCTCACCTCCCACGGTGTGGCTTGGGGCTCCTCCTTGAGTCCTGCCGAGGCCCAAGGGCTCACCACCCGCTTGAGATGACCGCGCTCCGCGTGCGCTCGTAACAGCAATTTCATTTCACAGTTCTTTCAGCACTCTGAGATGAATGCCATCTTGTCCAGGTGATTTGCTCTTTGCTTTTAAGTTTGTCAATTTGCCCTTGTACATATTTCAGGTTCACTGAGATTTGTTTCATTTCCTATGAATCACCTTTACACATCACTTCTGGCACAGGGAGAATTCAGACCAAGATTTTCTGAGTATATCTTAAAGGATCTCATTCTGTCTGAACCAGAGAAAATGGAAGAGAGATGGCAAAGCATTATGGATATTCTTCTATTTGTGCCAAAACTAAGAAATACAGACTTTGCAGGAAGAATGCATAGGTTGTAAAACCTATCATGGCATGAGTGTCAGTCTGTCTACTGTTAGCTCTGCTGAAACAAAGGGCTTTGATACTCATTGGAAGATGCTTATCTCTAATGGCAGTTTGAGACCCTAAAGGTCAACCATGATAAATCCCAGGTCTCCCCCACCCAGAACATCTTGTGCAACTAGAAACCAAAGAGAGGGCCAAATGTAGGGGTCTCCTTACAGAACATTGATTGCACATAAAGACCATATGGCCCATCCAGTCTGCCCAGTCACATCTCTCATTCGACTTTATAGTCCCTTCCTCACAGGGCTGGCGGGGCCCAATAGGCGAACTAGGTGGCTGCCTAGGGCGCCAGTCATTAGGGGGCAACAAAGAGCAGCCATATGGGGTCGTGAGTAGAAACATCACACTCACAGCTGAGAGGAGTAGAGACTCGGCGGACCTCATGCGACACAGACTCGGCAGGCCGAGAAATGCAGAGACTTGGGGGGCCACAAGCAGCACCCAAGCTGCTCGTGGCAGAGAGGAGCAAAGTCTCGGCAGGCCACTAGCTGTGTGTGTGTGTGTGTGTGTGTGTGAGAGAGAGAGGGTTTGTGTGTGATTGAGAAAGCAATGATGTTAGTGTGAGAGAGAGGGAGGGAGCCTGTGTATGGGTGTGTGTCTGAATGAGGCAAGGAACGAAAGTGTGTGTAAGAGAGGGGGCCTGTCTGAGTGAATGAGGTGGGGCTGGAGCCGGGGCCTGGACTGGGGGTGGGGGGGGAAGGGGAGGCAGGCACAGGGCACAAGGTTTGTCTAGGGCGTGTAATATCTTTGCACCCGCCCTGCTTCCTTACCCTTGGAAATCCTCTGTGCTTATTTCATGTTTTCTTGAATATTGATATGGTCCTCATCTTCATCACCTCCACAGGGAGGCTGTTTCATTCTTTTACCATTCTTTTTCTAAAGAAAACTCTAAGTAGATGGTCGCACTATGATTTGGAGTTTGTTCTTATTAGATTCACAGAAATGCCACAGGAGTATTTTAATCAACTCTGGGCAACTCTTTAAAGAAAAAACACAAACTAATGTTGGAGGAACACTTATCTATTATGGCTGCACATGGGACTTGTGCATGAATGGTATGAATTAGTGGAGTCAGCCCAGTGCTGCAATGAGCAGCACATTCATTCAAAATGATTGGACAGCTAAAATAAGGCGCTACATAAATCTGAAACCCTGGCGTGCGTTGCTACCAGCAACTCAACTGATTGCAACTTTTAAAGTTTGCAAATTGGATTTCTGAATACAAATGAGTTCTTAAGCAGATATTGCTGTGTCAGCACATGTGCTGATATGATATTCACATTGGTATGAAGGTACTAGGAATCTGCAAAAGGGAGGCTGAAATTTAAATAGACACGTTAACACCACCTGTCGACATTTATTGCCCTGCTGTGACCACATCAAGAGCCTTCTTGGCATATACAGATGGGAGTAAATCTGCTGCACCATCCTGGCCTGCCATGTCTCATGAATACATCTATTTCCTTGTAAACTACAAACAGAGATTCTCAAAATTAAGAATCAAGAGGCAGAAATATGGACTTTAGGATTCATTCCCTTCAATGCTCAGAAAAGCTAACAATGAATATACCTTCCACCAGATGCATTTGGCCATCCATTCAGCTCAGACAGGCCTGGACTGCCCAGTGAGCCGGAACATAAAGCATTCATCACTTCTTTAATTAGAAACATGCCAAGTATTTCAAGCCACAAAAAAAAAAAAAATCAGCTTTATTTGATTTTATTTTTATTGTATGTGCTATTCTGATTGCTGGTAAAAATATCAAGCAGGTTTGTTTCCTGTTTCAATGTTATTCTTGCAGTGGGTTGCAGTTAGGGTTTGACTTTCCGTGGGTCCATTATTATTTGCAGCTGTGTGACCTTTGTAACCCAGCTTCAAAAGTCACTTTCCCAACCTCCGAGCTGCAGAACTTTTCAGATTTTTCAGTGAAGTGATATATACACACAGAAATAACCTTTTTTTTTTTTTTTTGTGGGATTGTCCTTGCAGAAATTTAAAATCTAGCATTGTACATTTGCAAGCCAAGAAGAGCTTTCCGGGTGTTAAAGGTTTTCTGTACAGTGTCTTAAAAGAATGGAATCTAAAAGATATGAACCTAAAAACATAAACATGTTAGCAAAAAGACATTAAACAAACCGCAAGGGAGCCAGTTCATAAGCAGTTATGGACTTTACAGATGCATATGCTGGGGCCGGTCCAGTAGCTCGGTGGCAGTGCAGTGTGCTGCCAGGCGAGGGGACTTGGGCTCAATTTCGAGCTCAGATCGTCCGCTCCCTGGGTCAAGGCAGTGCTCACAGACCTTGGGGAGAGGTTCAAATTAATGGCTCCCAAGCGAGGGCTTCTGAAAGATCCCCCACAGCAGAGGTGTCCACCTTAGAAGATCCAGGAGTGGCAGCAAGTGGACCCCCTCCCCCTCCCTTGGACACCCCAGAACTTGCAGGGACTGTGAGGGTGGAATTTGTGCCACTGAAAATCCCTGGGCAATGACGAATGAAGCTCATGATGCAGATCCCAGCCCTGGTTCCAACTGAGCCGCAAATCCAAAGGAATGGGAAGAAACTGCTGGACCCTTCCCCCACCAAAAAAATACATATATAGGTGTTAGGTTTAGTAATACTCTCACTCAGCCTGTGCATTGTGATTGGTTCACTGTAAAGCTGTAACTCCACTCTGCTACTACTGCTTAACATGTCTATATTATGCTACTAGATATGTTTGGGGAGATATTCAAAAGCAAGCCAGATCTAAATGAGCTGGATAGACATATCTAGCTAACTTAGATAGACTATTCAGCAGCACGTTGCCACATTTATGCTGCTGAATATCCCCATAGAAAGTGCTACTTGTTGGATAAGTCTCATCCAAGTTTAGACCTCCTATTGAGCAGGTCTAACATAGCCCGATAAGTTATTCGTCTAAGGCTGAATATCGTTACATTGCCAAATACCGTATCTGGCTAAGTAGTGCCACCCTGATCTGCCAATTGCCCACCCACAACTTATCTGGCTAACCAGATATCTGGATAAGTGTCTTATCCTGCTGTCTAGCGACTGCTGAATATTAACCGGATATTTAGCAGGTGCTAGATAGCCAGATAAGTCTTACTTATCCGGTTATCTGGCTCCTGAACAGCAACCTCCTTGCTACTCGCTATACGCAGTACTATACAGGTATAGGAAAGAGAGTGTAAGCTCTGTGGAGAAAGCAATATCTAGTTAAGACAAACAATTTTCTGGTAATCACTTAACAGCTACAAAAAAAGCATGTTTAATGAGAGAGGCAGGCCTGGATTTATCAATAGGCACACTAGGCTTGTGCCCAGGGCAGCAAATATCTGGCGGGACAGCGGGCCGGCTGAAGATTTGCTACCTTCTAGCTGTATTGAATTTGACTCAGCACAGCAACTTTTTGCCTCCTGTTCCAGCCCTCCCCTCCCACAGTAGAGAACAGGAAGGGAGGGGGTGAGGCTAGAAGGGACAGCAAAGAAAAACTGGTTCTATTCCCTATTCCAACTCCTCCCCTCATGTACTGGGGAGAGAATAGCAAGGGAGAGGTAAGGCTTAGAGCGCACAGAAGGGAGTGAAGAAAAGCTATTCTACTCTCTAATCCAGCCCCTTTCCTCCTGTCGTTCAGGGACCAGGGCAGTAGATGAGCCTGGAACAAGTTGAGAGGAGCACAGAAGGCTGTGCCTTAGATCTTCTGCTCTGTTGTTCCTTGTCTGGGGGGTGGGAGGGGGGGCACAACTTCACCAACAGTGCCTAGGGGGCGGCCAAATTCTAAATCCGTCACTGGTGAGAGGTTCAAGATCAGTAAGATATAGGATGTTCTTGGAACACAGCCTACAATGGAGCAAGATGCACCAATTCAGGAGGGCTGTTCCAGACACATGGTACTGCATGACAGAAAGTGTGGTGACCGAAGTTAGCAGAGGAGGAGTGGAGCACAGATTGGAGCAGCAGGGGCCATGGGGGAGGTAAGAGAAGAGAGGTAGGGTGGAGCTGCAGATTGAATGCATCTGTAGGTGAGAAGAAATAGTTTGAACTGAATGCAGAAGCAAATAGATAGCCAATGAAGAGCCATGAATAGAAGGGTAACATGGTTGTGAAGAAAGCTGTAGGAACATAATTTGGGGCATTCAAAGGGGGTAGGTATTGGGTAGACTTGTAGAACTCCACCACTGTTTAACATTTGTGCATTCACAGCTGCAGGACCACTACCGCTGTATTCACTAAATTACTGTACTCAACTAGCGCAGTCTAACAAATACCAAGTTTACTAGAGTGTTAACAATGCGTGTAGAAACACATTTTTAAATGCTTTAGTAAATAGGTCCCATTGTCTAATGTATTAAAATAAGGTAGATTACTATCCAATTGTATTACCAATTCCTCATAGTATAGGAAAATTCCAACCTAGCAGGACATGACATTCAGAGGGCTCAGTAGGTGACACTGCTTTTCATTGCTAAGGAGGAAGGACAGAATAACCAAGGGCCTTGTTTTATAATATTGGTTTTCCCAAACAGGAGGCTGTTCTGTACCAGCAATGGATCTGTTTTCATTGTGTTGTATTATTTTCAGAAAGAATTTTCCAGAACAGTTTGAAAGTATTGGTTTCTGGGCTATAAGGAAAACACTAAGCAATACCTGTTCTAAAACTAATGATATTATTAGGCCTTATTGTAACATGTGTTTGATGTGGGCTTTGCTCTCAGAAAGGCATGAGTAAACTGAGATTACATTACATGAAGGAGATATCTGTGTTCATTACTGGCAAATTACATCAGCAATAATAATTACTAAAAAGAAGGCCCACCGGTGTGAGCTCTCAGGAATATACCCACAGTGCCCCTGGAGGGGGGAAGGATTCTGTCATCACACAATGGCAACCCCTAGAATCTGGGCACAGGCATACTGGGCTCTGGAGAGAATGGCGGCCTGTGGCTTCCGACCAAGGACCATTGCCTTAACGACTGGGCTAGGTGAGAAGAGGGAGCGCGCTAAAACTAAATAAATAAATAAATAGATAGATATATAATAGGGACCCCCCCCCCCCCCCCCACACACACACACACACACAGGTAAGTTGCAAATGAAAGTTCATAGTGCTGTAAGCCCGGTATGAGCTAGTTCAGATTCAGCTGAAAGACCAAAGCAAAAGGAAGGAACTGCCGAGATAAAAATAAACAGTAATATCTGCTGCAACCTGCTTTTCCTGTAACTTAGAACCATTTATGTTATAAAATAGTGCGCAGAACCAAAAATAAGAGAAATAAGTATCTATATATTTATATATACAGTATAAATAATATAACCACATAGAGAGAGAGAGAAATATAACAAATTGCCTGTTTTTGATTAGAGGAGGTGAAGCAGAGAATCTGTCAGCAGATAAGGACTATAAGACCAGTTTACTTCCTGGTAAAACAAGAGAGACCCCCACATGATCTCAGGCTTTAACTTCACTTCCTCACAAAAAAGGATCCTCTGTGCTTATCCCAGGCCTCATGAATTCTGTTGCTGTTTTTGCATACACTGTCTCCAGAGGGAGGCTCTTCCATGCATCCAACACCTTTTCTGTGAAGAAATATTTCCTAATATTACTCCTCGGCCTCCCCTGTTTGAGCTCATATCATGATCTCATGTTCTAGTATTTCCTTTCTTCTGAACGCTATTTGCTTCTTTTGCATTATTCATATTTATGAGGAATTTGAATAGCTATCGCATCTCCCCCCTTCTCCTGCTGAGTATACATATTTGGGTTCTTAAGTCGCATTTCATGGGATCTATTCCTTGCAAGATGTATTAATCTTGAGCAGAGGGAAGGAAGATTTTCTCCTCTTACCCTTTCACTCCCTCTTACAGCCATTAAGGTCTGTTGTACTAACCATTTTTCCCATAGATACAAATGACAGAGAGACACTGAGTTCATTGGATGTGCCCAGTGCCTTTTTAAAAAATTTTTACAGGAAAAATGATGCTGGTACTCACGTGCAGGGCCCTCTCTAGGGGAGTTGGATGGGAAGGGACAACTACCTAGGGCTCCGCCCACTGCATTTGGCCATAGAGCAGATGAATTGACAGCAATGTAAATATTACACCCAGCTCTAGAACACCAATACACCTGCTATTGAGAAAACGGAACAAGCCAGATCAGTATACAGGAACTGCACATACATACAGGAACACCTCACCCTGATCACAGATATAACATGGATAGACCCTCACTAAATACCAAATAAGTGATCACAAATTATAAACAGAACATACATTTTTATACTGTAATGTTTTAACATTGGTTTTCCTTACTGGAAGAGAGTACTAACTTGCTGGACTGGTTCAGAGAGATTAGTGAGTAGAGGTCTTGGGTTGTGATTCTCCCATGTGGTGGGCTCTAGCAGTATGCCACCGTCTTAGGGCATGGATACTGAGTTGGATTTTGGATGTGTTCCTTAAGTTTCCCTGCTGTGGGTCTGCCATGCTTGTGCAGTCCTCTCTTTTGATTATTTTTCTAAGGAATAAGGACTCTGAAGGTTTTCTTCACAGAAACCTGGGTAAAGTTGTTGGAGCAGAATGCTTTGACCTTATGTTTTTGATCCCCATTTTCTGAGACTTTAGTTTGTGAGAAGGAAGTTTTTCCACCCTTCCTGTCTCTTATTAGTTTCCTCTTTTTGAGTGATATTTTCTCTGTGGCTTTGTTGACTGAGAACCCTAGGACCCGAGGTTTCAGGATTATTCCGGATCCAGAGGAGTACAGTCTTTCGCCCAGAAAGACCCTAAGGAGCATCATGTTATCTTCAAGGATGAATGGATTCCCATTTATTGCATGGATTCCCATCTATTGAAGGAGTAAAGATCATTTTTTGAGACCTTCCAAGAGGAGTAGATCAGTGCCTACTTTGAATTAACTGGAGGGAATAAGAACACTGAAGACTATTGGAGAGGTATTGTTGCACTCAAGGGTCCTTGGCGATCTGTTGCATGCGGAAGGCCTTGAGCATCTGATATGCTCGGAGGCCTTGGCAATCTGTTGCGCACACAGGCCTTGGCAATGTGTTCCGGGAGCTCTGGGGCGCAATCCCACTTCCGAGAGATGAAGTGTACCCTAGGCCTTGGTAATCCATTGCACGCAAGGCCTTGGGAATCTGTTGCGCTGGAATGAATGGAGTGTGCCCTTGGACCTCAGCGAACCTTGTCTGGGCGGAACCGGAAGCCCAGGCCCCCGCCGACCTCCACGGCCTCCGTGAGGTCAACCACGCAAGGTTGATCTCTGAATAGTCCTCCGACCACTCCAAGTCCTTTCTGACCTGCCACTGGGTAATGGCTGAGGCGGCAGGCCAGACAGGAAGCAGAGGAGGATGAAGGCCACAGGCACAGGACAGACTCAGGTGCAGATGAAGACGAAGACACTGAGACAAGGAACTTGAATGTGGAGACTCAGATGAGGAACTTGGAACGTGGAGACTCAGATGCAGACGAGCAAGGTCCCTCAGGTGCCCTACACAGCCCAGGCGGGCTGGTCGCGGACCACACTGTCCCCCTACGCACCCTACACAGCCGGTCAGCTGGTCGTGGACCACGAGGGGAGCGGGGCAAGCTCTGGACATCAAACACAAGTCAGGGAAGAAGCAGCCCCAAGACCCTTCGAGGTTGGGACAGGATACTAGACTCAGGATTAAAACTTGGAACTTGGAACTTTAAAAACAAGGAACCTTCGGAGGTGCAGGCTGCTCACAAGGAGACATCAGGAACATCAACGAAGAGGAACATCAGGACACATCTGAAACAGGAGAAACATCAGGAACATCTGGTGGACGACAGGACAAGATGAAGGACATCCAGTGAAGAGACCAGGAACAAGGATGAGGGATCCCAAAACAAAAAAAAACAATGAAATGACAGGTAGGAGCAGAAGCAAGAAGTCCAGAAGAGAACTAGCTCCTTGCCAAGGCGAAGGAGAAGTGACGACTGAGCCCTTTTGTAGGGCTGAGCTGGAGATGCCCAGGAAGGAGTCCACAGGTGGGGCCCGGAACATATCCGGCCGCAGGCCCTTTAAATCAGAGAAGGAGGTGCGGCCCTGCGCCTAAGGCGAAACAGGAAGTGCAGGACCTTGGAAGCGGTGTCCTCATCACTGAGAGTGGAGGAGCCGAAGCAGGCTGTGACCAGGCTCGACGCTGGAGCGGCAGCATCCAGGCCATGGATCAGACAGCTGGGAGCGGCTTCCCACCACAAGTGAGGCCGGGCACTGCAGCCTCTGGGCCGCGAAGCGGAAATAACATCAGCAGCTCCTGCTGCTCTGGAACACCAGCATGGCCCTACCATGCTGAAGAAGGAAGGAGGCCTCCGGGCCAAGGAAGGATGTCGGCGGCAGCTCCTGCCACTCTGGGAGGTCCGGGGACAGCAGCGGCCTCCAGGCTGAGAGGTAAATGCCTGCTCACGGCACAGCCCGCAAGCAGGAGCACAACCGGTATGAGATACATGGGACTTGATAGTTAATTGAGTAATTGGGTCTATATTCTATCCATTTCCAAGTGTGTAAATTCTGGGACAAGGCTTACACTTTCTTCAGTCAAATTAATTGGAAGGAGAAGACGATAAACTATTTAAGAATTGACTTGCTGAAATTAAGACTTTCACTAGAAGAATAAGGTCACAAATTTATTAAACCTTCTAATGATGTACCTCAGTTAAATTTAACATCTAAGAGCTGTAAACAACAATTTGCAACCATTTGATCAACTATCAGTAAAGGAAGTTGGAAACTATTAAGCTTCCAGCATGTTTATTACAGTCATAGGGTCTAATCCTTGATGGTGTGCCTTTGGGTTCAATATCTGGCTTTTATTCCATCCAGGGGTTACATATGTTTATA
The DNA here is from genome assembly GCF_901001135.1 of Rhinatrema bivittatum. Classification (NCBI taxonomy): domain Eukaryota; kingdom Metazoa; phylum Chordata; class Amphibia; order Gymnophiona; family Rhinatrematidae; genus Rhinatrema; species Rhinatrema bivittatum. The sequence goes on along the minus strand of NC_042616.1, from coordinate 220,239,316 downwards.
ATGTTTGTTTTTATTTGTTAAGTGTTAATTGTTCAATTGAATATGTACACTATGTTATCTATTCTGTTTATTTATTTATTATCTGAATTTTTTTAATGTTATAATGTAATTTGTAATGATCAAGAATATTTTGCAATGTGTGGAGTACAAGTGCAATAAATAAACAGAAATGTGCATCTAACACCTGAACTGGAAACCCCAAGAAGCCAGATTCTACATGTAGTGCAGCACTGGAGAAATAGAAATGCATTTCCTGCTATACTGTGCAGAACACCAACATATCAGAGATGCTGCACATTCCTGTTCCCAAAGCTGACACATTTGAATCACTAAACCCAAAGAAAAAAAGCTTTTTTTTTTTTTTTTCTTTCTTTGTTGTCTGGACATTTTGGACCCTAACATAACACCCGACTCTCACAACAATGACTGGGGCTCAGCAGCTTCAACATAAGACCTCCCCTCATTCACAAAAAGGATCGATGACGGGGGCTCGGTGACCCCAGTGTAAGACCTCCTATCCCTGCCCCCCCCCACACACACACACAAGAATGATGGCAGGGGCCTGGTGTCTCTAAGATAACACATTCCACTCCCCTCACACTGCCTCTCCATCTCCCTCCCCCCACCTGCCACCCCGGGGGTCCTCTCACCTTCCTCCTCCAAGCAGGCAGGCCGAATCTCCTCCTCTCTTTCCCCATTGACTAAGTTTCCGTCTTCTTCTCTCCCCAACTTCCCTGCCCAGAAGAGAGGACAAAGGATGGGGGGGGGGGGGGCACTGGATTCAGGCTTTTCGAGGGAAACCACAGGGCAATTCAAGCAGGTGGAGGAAAAGGTGCTGGTACTCAATATCTGCATATATCTCCTGAAAAAAAAAAAAAAACAGCTCTGGGTGTGCCACCCATTTCTTGTCAAAAAAAAGGGCTCCAGCCAGTTCTGTTCCACAAAATCATGTAATAAAGGGGCTCCCAAGAGCCTCCTTCAGCACAAAGCTACCTTTGGTAAGAGAATGCTTAACTTTCTTGCCTATGGAAGAGTCACTCCAAATTGGAAATAAATACCGGCCCACTTTATTTATGGGTCCCTCTTTTTTTTCCCCCCTGCAACGTTTAAAGTTTTCCACAGGACAGGTGCGCCTTTCATAAAGTCCCTATGGAAGAGAGAGCAATGAATGGACACGCAGGTTTGATTTGCACTCTGAGCCTTGTGATTCTTCACATTTGATGGCTCTAGCAGAGAAGCACAACGCACTGAACACATTACAGGACATCTGGCATTAAAGAGTGGCTTCCATCTCAGCGTACAGCCAGCGTGCAGGAACTGTTAATCTTCCTGTATTGGAGGGATACTGCAGTCAGTTCAGGCAAGCACTCTTAATGCCGCATCCTCAAATGCCCTCTGAGATAGGTTGTTTTTTTTGCATTCCCTTTTGTAAGCTGCTATCGCTGGACATTTTTGGGTCTTGACGTGCCTTCATGAGGAAAATCAATGTCTGTTCTCAAAAAATTATAATTACTGCTAGTACAGCAAGCCATCAAACATTGCTTATGAACCCTAGAATTCTGCAGAGGAATCCTCCGAAACATGGATGACTTGACTGGAAGGAGCTGTCTAGTGGTAGATCTGTGCTCAGAATAAATCTTGGCACAAATGTTGATACACTACATAATGAGCTGCTTATATGAACATCCTTAAGTAGTTTAAAACCTGTTTAAGTAGAAGAAATTACACTCTGAACATTAGAAATGGGAATAAATACTTAAAAAGATGTAAATTCTTGAAATTCTATGCAACACAGACTCCTACCATTAGTGTAATGTAATGTATAAGTCATAATATTGTGTCTGTAGGAAATATAGCAGGGTTTCCCATACTTTTAGGGAAATTTTAGAATTTGCAAATTCACTTGAGCCCAAAGGACAACCAAAACAAATTATCAGGGGTGCAGTCCCTGTCCCCAGACTGCAGCTTATCTCCTCTCTCAATCTCCATCCCTCCAGCAGACCTCCTCTCTTGACCTCTTCCCTATAGCTAGTCCCCTTTTACATCTCCCACCACCTCTCTTCTCCCAAGCCAATCTCTTTTCTCACCCCTGAAGCTCTTTTCGCATCCCCCCATCGTATCCTCTCATTCCCAAACTCTTTTTATAATCCCAACTGATTCTCTGTCTCCCCATGCCACATTCCCTCACACTCATCCCCATCCGTCCCTTCAATCCTTCTCTCACATCCCCCCCCCCCCACTGATTCCCTCTTATCCCTCCATCATCTCCTCCAGTTAAGAACATAAGAACATGCCATACTGAGTCAGACCAAGGGTCCATCAAGCCCAGCATCCTGTTTCTAACAGTGGCCAAACCAGGCCATAAGAACCTCGCAAGTACCAAAAACTAAGTCTATTCCATGTTACTGTTGCTAGTAATAGCAGTGGCTATTATCTAAGTCAACTTAATTAATAGCAGGTAATGGACTTCTCCTCCAAGAACTTATCCAATCCTTTTTTAAACACAGCTACACTAACTGCACTAACCACATCCTCTGGCAACAAATTCCAGATGGACGGTAGTATACTCCTATCACTATAGTCTTCCCCAACACACAAGGGATTTCTACTCATAAAGATTTGATTGTGCATTTAGTCTCATGCAGGATGTTTATCTTGTTGGACTCTATGCCATCCCGGACATAAAGCGCCACCCCACCACCAAGATGCTTCTCTTTGTCACTGCGATATAATTTGTACCCCAGTGTAGCACTGACTCATTGGTTGTCCTCCTTCCACCATGTCTCTGAGATGCCAATTAAGTCTATGTCATCATTCACTGCTATATATTCTAATTCTCCCATCTTACTTCTTAGACTTCTGGCATTAGCATACAAACATTTCAAAGTTTGTTTTTTGTTTCTATTTTCATTGTGCTTTTTAATTGATAGGGATAAGTTAGAATTTTTTAGCTCAGGTGAGTTTTTAGTTACAGGCACTTGAACTACTTTTCTTATTATTGGAACCTGACTGTCGGGATGCCCTAATTCTAATGCATTATTATTATCCTTTGAAGATACCTCTCTCTGAACCATGCGCTGCTGAGCGACTGTCGGCTTTCCCCTTTGTTCTAGTTTAAAAGCTGCTCTATCTCCTTTTTAAAGGTTAGCGCCAACAGTCTGGTTCCACCCTGGTTAAGGTGCAGCCCGTCCCCTCGGAAGAGACTCTCCCTTCCCCAAAAGGTTCCCAAGTTCCTTACAAAACTGAATCCCTCTTCCTTGCACCATCGTCTCACCCACGCATTGAGACTCCGGAGCTCTGCCTGCTTCTGGAAACCTATGCGTGGAACAGGGAGCATTTCAGAGAATGCTACCCTGGAGGTTCTGGATTTAAGCTTTCTACCTAAGAGCCTAAATTTGGCTTCCAGAACCTCCCTCCCACATTTTCCTGTGTCGTTGGTGCCCACATGTACCACGACAGCCGGCTCCTCCCCAGCACTGTCTAAAATCCTATTTAGGTGACGCGTGAGGTCTGCCACCTTCACACCAGGTAGGCATGTTACCAGGCGATCTCATGCCCACCAGCCACCCAGCTGTCTACATTCCTAAAAATCTTCTGTTATTCACCGAATTTCACCCTCTAGAGCCAATCCCTCTCCAGCTGATCCAACTATCAAATCCTTTCTGCAACTGCTGTTCCCTCCCTTCAAACAGCCCCTTCTCTAAACCCTAGCGCAAAGGAGGATGACAACAGGAGCAACACGTTTCTCATGGCTACATTCAATGGTGGAAGAGAACCGGAGCAGTGGAAATCTCCACCAGCTCTCCCTTCCACCTATGGCCGTCCCATTCTGGTATAAAAGCAACTCTTCCCGAGAGAGAGGGGCGATACAGCAAGACTTTGGAGTTAAAGGAGTGAGGAGTTTTGCCTCAGTTGATTTTTGGGCCTGCTTCTGGGACTCAGACCCCCTGCCTGTGGTTCTTGGAGAAAAGGTCGGGAAACTGACTTTCCAGTCCACTACTTAGGTGGTTGGGTTCACCTTTCAGGTTGCTCTTTCGGGATTTTTTTGTCCAGTTTTAGTGGTAGCAAAGCTTGTGAGACCCCTGGTTTTTTGTTTTTTTTTGGGGCCTGGAGAGAGATTACAGGGAAGTCTCCCTCTGGGGGCAGGGGTGGAAGTGCAGGATAGAGAAGACCTGCCCCTCATCATCCTCTCTGAGGTGACCCGCTGCAAGTGGAGTCTGCTGTTGGGACTCAGTTTCTGGTGAAAGAGATTTTTGGTTAGACGATCTGGGAGGAAGATTTTGCCATCCCCTTCTTGTCCTGATGGAGGAATATCGAGAGAGCTGTGCCGTTCCTGTTTGGATCCTTTCCCCATTGAGGGTTCCTGAGAGACAGAGAACATTCTGGAGAGCTATGAGCAAATCCATTCTGAGATATTCTGAGGACCCCCATCACAAGTCTTCACCCTGAGGAAGCAGATTTCGGGACCCTATGCAGAGACTGACTTTTACCAGTTCAAGGCTTGGAGCATTTTTTTCCTGCCCATTTGGGAACCTTACTTCTTCCAAGTCCTGGAGGATGAATGTTTCCCCTCCCTTGGTAGAAAGAGATACCTGTAGAAAAGAGACTGAAAACTGTAGTATCCATCGCTTGTGCCAATGTTTGGTTTTTTTTTAATCTAAGAACACTTTCAGTAAAGTTTTAATTTTGGACCCTCACCCAGAGTCTCCTGTGTAATTATTTTCACTCATATTCTCAAAGGAGAAAGAGAACTTACACCACACCCAGAGATAAAGACACTGTTTCACCCCTGCTACCCAAGGTTTTGAAGGAGAAATCCCCTCCCCCCCGACAAACGCCAATAAAAGAGCCCAGACCTGGGGTCAGAGAAACTTGTATGAGAGAGAGAGTGGAGTTTGAAGAATGACCCCAAGAACCCTATGTCACCCTGCACCAAAGCAGACCGCTATCTACATATCTTTTAGGGGGTTCAAGATTTTTTTTTTTTAGTTTTGCATAGCACCAGATGTAGACCATAAACAAAACTATCTCAAAAGCACACAAGAAAATTGTGATTTTTTTTTTTGGGGGGGGGGGGGGGGTGCAGCAGAAGGGTGCAGTGGGTTGTTTTTTTGGGGATGTTTTTTTTTGTTGCATCATGATGGAACTTGCAGACATTTCTTTGGGCGAACCTTAAATTCGGAGTAAATGCAAAATCAATTTCTGAATGCTAAAAATCTGCAATGTCGCTGTGTTTCTGACCTAAAAGGCTGAGAAGGCTTTTCTTTTACCTTTTCATTTTAGCTTGGTTTCCAGAGATTTTGGTGAGGGGGGGGGGGGGGGGGGGTGGCTCAGGTCTTATCAGGTTTAACCGTAATTTTTAAAAATCTCCTTCTGGATTGTATTGGATTTAACCCAAGAATAAGATAATGTATAAAGAAATTTAATTTTTGCCAGTGTTTATCTATTTTGGTGTCCACCACTCTACACCAGGCAGGTAAAAAAAAGGAATTATATGCTATGCACAGAGTAACCTAGGATCATAGCAAAGCAGCGAGGGGAACAAGTAAATAAAAATATATATCTTCATTAGCCTCCGGATTTTAAAATCTTGTTCAATATTAGAGAATGCTTATGGGCCAAATATACCAATTCCTCCCCCTCTCCCCGAACACAAAATAGGGGGGGAAAAAAATCCTTTATTACATCTGGCCCATCATGTCCCAGCTAGAAAACCAAATAAACCATTTTACCCACCCCAGGATTTTAATTTTAAAAAGGCAAACAAAAAAACATTCACTGCTCTCCAGCAACCTTAAGGTTTCATTCTTCAATTTATCACAAATTTCAAACAGTTACACTATTAATAAACAAATCTGAGGGCCAGTTCTCTTTTTTATTCCTGTAATGGGATCTGGCTCCGAAACAGCAGCATCATTTTTCAATCGACGCCTGAGATTGTCATGGAGAGGGCGAGAGAAAAGATATTAAAGCTCCTTCGCCATCTCACAATCTTTAAGTCCCACGAGCACGGGGAGGGGGAACCTCCGCTGCTGAATGCTCCCTGCGCTGGAGCTGCACAGAACGGGACGGTGCTCAGCGCCCCCCTGCACACAGCGCACACATTTTAAGCAGAGAGACTAGCAGTGGTGGTCAGACCTACTGTCAATCATAATAAGGTGAACTCTTGTACTCGTCTAAAAGAAAAAAAAAAGACCATCAAGGTCATGCACATTGCTAACTTATAATTTCCCTACTGCTGACAGTGTTATATGCAGAGGGGCTGGCAGCGGTGGAGCACGGGCAGAATCCCATCTCTTTCACCGGCAAACCCTTCCCATGACAACATCACTTTGCAAGAGCCAACCCGAGTTTTTGTTTCTCTGCCTGCAACCGATTGCTTGTCTCTCTCTCTCATTCCATCTCTATGAAAAGCGCATGCGGGATAAAATGTGAGGGAAGGGGCATCCTGCTCTGTTGACCTCCCCATTCTCTCTTCCTGCTCCCCACCCCCCTCCTTTGGGATCGAAAAAAAAAAACTGCAGTTATCTACCCTCCTTCTTCCCTCGCCAAATGCACCAATACCATCTTCGAAACTTTTTACTCCTTAAGGAAACACAGAAAAACACACAGGGGACTAAACTAATGGGCAGAGATTAGAGGAGGCAGTGCGCGCCTTCCCAGACATAAGGGGAATGGTATCAGCCTGCGTGGGCCAAAAGGAGAAGCAGGCCACACTGATGCCATCCTGCACCGGATGGCAGGGAGAGGAGGAGGCCATGCTTACGCTGGCCTGTGCGGCCGGCAGAAAAAGAGGCTGGCATTAGCCAGCGCTGGCTTGAAGGAGGCAGAGGCTGCACCCATGTTGGCCAGAGCAATGAAGGAAACAGAAACCAGTGGGAGGTTGGGTCTAAACTTTTGGCTGGGGGGGGGGGAGGTGATGGGGGAGGGAGAAAAGGGGACGTGCTGGGGGTCGGGTCTGGGGAGAGGATTTGAAAGAGTGCAAGAATTTGTATGTGTGTGTGAGAGAGAGAGAGAGAAAGTGGGGGGGGGGAGAGAAATTGGGCTCCCCCCCTCATAATCTATGCTAATCTGAATAGGGGTAGGGGTAAAGGAAGCGCACACGCCTCCCCTCTCGCCTGCCATTCTGGCTTCCCTTGCCCCTTCAAATTAAGCAGTGAAACTCCGCCTATGACAAAACCGCCAGCAGAGTACAGAAATGTGCAGAATATATTCATTGGCACCTGATTAATTAATTAGCAGTCTAAAGGATTTGATAAAGATTGCTTTCTAGAAGCTGCTTAAAAGAAAGTTTAGGATGCTTGCGTTATTGGCACTGATGTAATTAGCTCTAATTTTGCTGGATTCTTGCCATAGAGCGTGGAAAGCACAAGATTAATTATATCTGGGGACCATTCCCTCCCTCCTGTTTATAGCAGCAGTACTAACTAGAGTCTTCCAAGTATTAACTTGCCTGTTTTGGGCTCCATTATTTCCATTTTGACCTTCTTCTAAAGGTTTCTGTCTTTTTTCCTAACATGCTTTATTGCTTTTAATTCTAGTGTGGCACCAGCCACACAAGTATTGTTTGTTATTTAGATCAGGCTGAAATGATAAAATTAAACTAGCAGCTGGTTCTGTCTGGCAGGCTGCAAATGTATTTATTTGTTTGTTTATTTATTTATTTCTGTCATTTATAAGTCACCTAAATTACCAAAACTCTAGGCAGCATACAATCAAATAGTCATAATAATTTAAGATAAGTAAATCAGAAATAACAAACAAGACATAAACACTAACGACTCAGAAAAACCCTAAAAAAACAATCTGAATTAATATACTAAACAACAGAGAACAAATAAATTGGCTGTAAAAGACTGCAGTACCAAGCTCGGAAAAAGGCCTGTTAAAATAAAAATGTCTATAACAAGGACTTAAAAGTCTTTGTACCAGTGGTCAGGTGCAGGCTCTCAGGGAGAGAATTCCAAACTGAAAAATCTCTTTCCCTTGTCTCAGCAAGTCGCACCTGCTGACATACAGACGGGATGTCATAGCTCTCGCTGGGACAAATGAGGAGTTTGAGGAGGGTTGTACACTGACCGCGATAATGAAGCCTTTCCAAGTAACTTGTGTACTAGTATTGCAGTTTCGTACCTGACTCGCCACTCAATTGGCAAGCACTGCAGATCACATAGCACAGATATAATATGATCTCCAATACTCCATCCTAGCTGCAGAGTTCTGCAGAATCTGAAGTTCCCTCAACGAGTAAGAAGGTAATCCTAAATGGAGCTGCAATAACCAAAAGGGGAATAATCAAAGCTTGGACAAAGCCTTGAAAGTTGGACGCACTCAGCAAATGTTTAAGAGTATAAAGAAGCTGAAATTAAAAAAAAAAACCAGTCCTCACAACTGCCTTGATACAGGGGCAAAAAGACAAATTGGAGTCTATTAAGACACCCAAGATTTTTACCTAGGAGATGATTGCTAACTCAATATTTTCAACAACAGGGGAAGGCAGGACTATCATCTTATCTGAATGCTGTAATACAATCAATTCCGTTTTAGAAAGATTCAGAGACAGCTTGCTTTGAAAAAGTCATAGCTTGACAGTAGATAGGCAGATAGAAACTAATCCAGTTGTCTCAGCCCATGATGAACACACTGGGATAAAAAAAAAAGCTGTATATCATCCACATATAGTCTATAACCCCCACAAAGCCCAGCCAGCAATTTATAAATTGGTGACGTATACTGTAGATGTTTAAGAGTACAGCTGACAAGGCAAAGCCTTGTGGGTCATCTGTACGAACAGTGTGTCATTTTAAACTATGGTTTCCAATCCGTACTTGTTGAGATTGCTTGGACAGATAAGAACTGAACCAACCCAAGACCTTACCCAAGATACAGTACTACCTTAAATGATAGAAGAAGATTTGATGGTCAAGGGTGTCAATGGAAGCTGATATATCTAACAGGACAAGAATAAAACTTTGACCGCCATCAAATCCTTTTCTAATCATGTCCATGCTGTACTGTAAAGTGATAACTAGAAATTCTGGCGGAAATGCAGGAGCTCACATACCATAGTCTGTCTGGTAGACTGCAAAGGGACCTAGAAGGCCAGATGTTCAGGAAACAGCCATGCTAGTATTAGTGAATATTTTAACTTATTAAAATTTTGTGATTAGATATTGGAAAGGTGGGGTACTGGGTATGAACTAAATTGGAGATCTTGTATTTTATAATAGCCCACACTAAAAGCAAATCCCGGCTGCCATTTTTTAAAAGACACCCCCCCCCCCCTAGATGCTCTGTCACTCCCCCACCCCTGGCCCCCCTGGCCTTCCCGTTAACATGACTGAAATCAGTGCCATTTTTCTTCTATGGCAAAATTTCAAAAGTTTGGTGCCATTAAGAGAAACAGCAATGGTGGAGCAGGAGCAAATGGAAATCGCTCCTGCCCTTAGGTGAGATTATCCAGTTTTAGGTATGTTAAAGAGGACTCCATGTGCGGTGTCAAAGAGTCCAGGGGAGGACCATAGGGAGTGTGAAGGAACCTGTTTTTTTTTATGACAGCACACTAAAATGAAAGAAAAACGAATGCCATTTCATTCATTTTTTCATTCAAATGATGGTACATCCCTATCTTGTGTGCTCATCTGCCCAAGATGATACAGTACATAAGAACATAAAATTCAAATCCCATTGCCACGCCTTGTGACCTTCCACAACTCACTTTACTCTCTGTTGCCGCAGGTTCAAGTTTAGATTATAAACCCTCTGGGGATAGGGAAATACCTACAGTACCTGGATGTGTAATCTGCTTTGAAAAGCCAAAAAAGAGGATTACAAAAAATAAATAAAAATGTGCCATGCTGGGTCAGACCAAAAGTGGCCAATCCAGGTCACAAGTACCTGGCAGGATCCCAAAGGGTTGATAGATTCCATGCTACTTATTCCAGGGATGGTTTATGGACTTTTCCTCTAGAAACTTGACCAAACCTTTTTTAAACACAGCTACGCTAACTGCTTTCATGACATCTTTTGGCAATGAATTCCAGAGTTTAATTATGTGTTGAGTAAAAAAATATTTTCTCTTATTAGTTTTATTTATTTTTTTGAAAATTCTCTTTTTTCAAGAGACAGGTCACACATAAAAAAAACATTAACAAGATCTTATAATCAATGACAGCGCAGAGAAAGAACTATAAACTATAAATACAAACCAGATAAAGTGCGACATGTCTCTTAGCTTTCACATCCTTCCCCCCCCCCAGCCCCCCTCCCCCCCCGGCCACATCAGAATACCCCATCCAACACTACCAAGCAGACAGCTCTCATTGGTCAGTGCTCAATCACACAAGCATTCATATACACTTACACAACATCTCACCGCCAGTGAAGCATGCACTGCTAGAAATGTTGCAACAAAAGATTGGGTTTCCACCGGCAAAGTGGTACAAAACTTAGTCCATAACTGAAGAGATTCCTTTGTCCTAATAGACTTTTTCTGCCGTAAGTGCAAAAAATCATTACAGAAGAAAGTTGCCATTAGCTGGGAGGGGAATCAGTTCCCCAATGTGTCAGAATTACTTTTTTACCCAGCAAAAACAGCCAAATAAAGAAACTGTTTTCCCATGGTCATATAACTATCCTCCTCTGTACTGACCTCAAAAATAATTAAGACAGCCATCACGTTCACCTGCTTTTTCTCTTATTAGTTTTAAATATACAACTTAATAACTTCATTGTCTGTCCTTTAGTGTTTGTACATTTTGATAAGCAATCAATTCACATTTACTCGTTCTATATAACTCATTATTTTATAAACCTCTATCATATCTCCCCTCAGCCGTCTCTTCTCCAAGCTGAAGAGTCCTAACCTCTTTAGTCTTTCCTCACAGGGGAATCGTTCCATCCCCTTTATCATTTTGGTTGCCCTTCTCTGTACCTTTTCTACTTTTGTTATATCTTTTTGAGATGTAGAGACCAGAACTGCACATAATACTCAAGATGAAGAGGCAATATGACATTCTCTGTTTTATTCTCCATTCCTTTCCTAATAATCCCTAGCATTCTATTTGCTTTCTTGGCTGCTGCTGCTGCACACTGAGCAGAAGATTTCAATGTGCTATCAACGAAGATGCCTAGATCTTTTTCCTGAATGGTGACCCCTAATGTTAAACCTTGCATTGTGTAACTATAATTTGGTTTACTGTTCCCTAAGTGCAACACTTTGCACTTGTCCACATTAAATTTCATTTGCCATTTGCATGCCCAGTCTCCCAGTTTTGCAAGGTCCTCTTGCAATTTCTCACAGTTGGCAAATTTGATCACCTCACTCGTTGTTCCCATTTCTAGATCGTTTGTAAATACTGTATATTAAAAAGCAGTGATCCCAGAACAGATTCCTGGAGCACTCCACTCTATTCATCTTCCTCCATAGAGAAAATGTTCGATTTAGCCCTACTCTCTGTTTTCTATCTTTTAATCAGTTCCCAATCCACAATAGGATACTGCTCCCTATACCATGCCTTTTTAAACAAGGAAGACAAAAATTGTCCAGAATAAGGAGAAATCTTATAAGAGGTCAAGTACTCTGCCCTTAGCAGAGTAGACATAATAGCAGCTGGGCAGGCTGCATGGGCTGGTTGGTCTTCTCGTGGGTTATTATGTTTTACTTGTATGCAGTTTTACAGGTTTGTGCTTGTTATGGCCGGCACTCTCCTACCCACAGTTTTAAAAATTCTTTCTGACCGCTCCACCCTTGTATGTGCGGTAAGCCTGTAGTGATTTTTGGCCAGGTAACATTGGGTCGCTGAGCTGGAACATTTTTGAATTTCCATCCTTTTCCCCATTGGTAAAAAATGGAAAATGGAAGCTGCTTCTGGCCCCAACCCTGTACATTTTTATTTGTTTATTTATTTATTTATTTTAGAAAACTACCACTGTGCAACTCCACTTTATTTATGTGGCCTTAATTTCTGGTTCCATGCCACTCATAATGTATCCTTTTACCTTGGACCAGCAGGTCCACTTAACCTCCCCCTTTTGGTTGTGGTGGTATTATAGTGTTACAGAAGAGAATAACACTATCGTTGCCTTTATGTAAATGTTAAGGGAGATGACCTCTAGGAGTGTGTCCTGTGTAAATATAAGCTTGAACTCAGAGTGGAAGAGGGGGTGTTTATAGATGGAAAGACCTAGAGGGTTCTTCAGAATCCCTGTTGGCCTGCTGGTTCTTCCAGGTCAGCTCGATATGTCTGTCACCATAAATGCTGAGGTGCCAAGAGACTGCTCCTGAAAGTTGCCAGGAGATTCCTGGGAGGATGCAAGGACCATAACCACATTATGTTAGATTCCGTGGCCTTACCTAAACAAGTTCTTCTGCGCCCGAATTCAGTGATATGATGTGAGGGTACTACTGAGCTTATGTTAGAAGAATGATTTCTGCACCATGGTTGTTTGGAATAAGAAACAGCTCTGCATATCTGGGAACCTTTGATTTCTAGTCACCCTGAGATTGTGAAGGACTTCAAAGGGGCGTGGGATAAACACTGTGGATCCATCAGGTCTAGAGGACGCGTATAAAGAGGAGGCAGCAAAACACTGCACGGAGCAGCAGTAGCCACAGAGGCATTCACGGAGCGGGATGCCAGTGGCCAGTGGTTGGTGTTCCACCTTCACGGAGCGGAAGGATGGAGGGCTGCCATCTCCCAATTAAAAAAAAACAAAACAGGGTGGCTTCATGGGCTATAGGTATTACCAATTATTAGGCTTATTCAATTACCAATTATTAGGCTTATTCAATATTTGTTGATAGTTAATGTGACCTTCAAGGCATAATTCACTTTTAATGCATATCCAGCATAGCTCTCTGCTTCAACGGCAGGGGAGAAGAAAAACTAATACTTCACGCATATCCAGCATATTCACGCATATCACTCATATCACGCATATCCATGCATATCCAGCATATTTTACTCTCTGCTTCATCAGCAGAGAGCTATGCTGCCACTTACCCAACTAATCAAGCTTGATATTTCACTTGGATGCAGCTCCATCACTGCTCTCCACATTAATGGTGGGGGTGAAAGGGAAATAGAACCTAAGGTTATTAAGAGAAACAGATAAGTATGAGAAAAAAAGAGTGAAGCTTGCTGGGCAGACTGGATGGGCTGATTGGTCTTCTTCTGCCGTCATTTCTATGTTTCTATGTATGATTGTTGCATTTTAACAGGGAAAGGGGCGGTGGTGGGGGTGTTGTGCAATGCATGCCAGTAGCCGCATGCACACAAACTTTCTCATAAACATACACACACAAACACACGCTAACATACTTGCTCTCTTACTTCTCATTTTCACACATACGCTCACTCTCATTTCTCCACAATCTCTCATGCACATGCACAGTCAGTCAGTTCTCCCCCTCTTCCACACACACATTCAACTCAGTAACAGAAAACCAAACACCCTCCACTGCCAAACACTTTGTGAAGTAACACAAACCCCTGCAATAACAAGATACCTAGAACCTTGCCATACCAGCACTAAATCTCAGGACTCAAACAGCAGCAATCTTACCTATGAAAAGGCAGCAATGCAAATATAATACCAGGCTCTAGAACACTAATACACCACCTACTGGGGAAAAAGAACAAGCCGGATTGCTACAAATCCCTACAGAAAAACTACATGCTAACTGCATCTCAGTTACACATGCAGAACACAGATCGAACTTTACTAATTCAGAATAAGGGACTACAAATTAGAAACAGAAACATATGGACAAAAATAAAATGGAAAGCCCAAAAAACCAAACTCTGAACAGTGGAAAACTGAAGAAAGAACAAATTTGCACATTCCTAAAAATAGCATATGCCAATCACTAAAATCTCAAAATAAAATGTTGTTTTTTTTACTTTTGTTATTTGATCTTTACTTTTCAGTTGATCTAATTATGGATGTTAAATATTGTAAACTGCTTTCAATCTTTCTATTTATTTTATGTGGTTTTATTTGCTTTCTAATATATTATGCTCTTGTGATGTCATTCTTAATTATGTATGTTTAACATTGTAAACCACTTAGATCTATATATTGTATAGGCGATATAGAAAAAAAAACATTTAAATAAATAAATCTCAGCCTCTTTATTCCCACATTCCCCTTCTCTGGCTTTTCTTAATTCCTTTTTCAGGGTCTCTTTTTTTTCTGTTTCTTCTCTCTCCTTCTGTCTTCTTCCCTTCCTCCCTCAAACAAACACAGGCTCTCACTCTCACATGCTGTCTCTCTCACATACAAACGCACTGTCACATGCTGTCTCCATCACACACACACGCAGGCTTTCACTCTCACACACTGTCTCCATTGTGCACACACACACCCACGCTCTCACTCTCACATGCTGTTGCCATCTCATACACACACACACACACACAGGCTCTCAATCTTATATGCTGTCTTTCTCTCTCATACACACACACACACACAGACACACACACAGGCTCTCACTCTCACATGCTGTCTCTCTCACACACAAATGCACTGTCACATGCTGTCTCCATCACACACACATGCAGGCTTTCACTCTCACACGCTGTCTCCATTGCGCACACACACACCCACGCTCTCACTCTCACATGCTGTTGCCATCTCATACACACACACACACAGGCTCTCAATCTTATACGCTGTCTTTCTCTCTCATATACACACATACACACACACAGGTTCTTACTCTCACGTGCTCTCTCAAGCTATTTCACACACTCAATCAGGGCATCAGCTTCCCCCTCGCCTCTGGTCCTCCTCTTCTCAGGCTACTGCAGAATGGAATCTGCAGTGGCTTGCTACAGGGCCACTTCTTTGGCCACCATGCAGTGCTGATTGGGTCAGACACTGCAGTGCTGAGTGGCTATGCACCAGGGACAGACGCTACGCTCTCTCTCTTCTTCTAAGTGCAGCTCCAACTCTCCTCCTCCTTTTTGCCCACGCAATTCCTGCAATGTCTTCTTCCTGGGCCTGCTTCTACAGGAAGGAATACCCAAAGTTTTTGGATATTGGCCTGCAGACCCAGCAGCTTCTCCATAATTCTGGAGTCTCAGGACCAAATCTGGAGAGCTCCCAGGTACGGAGAGCTGCATGCACTACCAAGGAAGAGTAACGTGTGTTTATTTTGTTGCTGCTGTTGTCTCTACTGTGAAATCCTATGATGTGTTCTTTTGTGATTTTGATTGGTAATTGATTGCTGGTACCCCAAGAGAGTTAACATTTTTATAATTTGGAAATAGCAACCGTTGTGTGAGACTCGAAATTAGGAAGATTCTGGACTTGAGGAGAAGAGATTGATTATAGTCACAGAGGAGAAAAAGGGATTTTGATTTTTTTCCTGTCCAGTAGTAAAAAAGAAAACATTGCCCTTAAACCTCTGAGCCAGGTCCACTCCAGCATCCACCTGCCCAACTGCATTATTTTTAAAGTTTGTATTTATATCTAGAGCAGGCATAGCATAACGCACTTAACAAAAAAGATTGCTTTACATCACCAGCAACTTTTACATCATGCACCAAGTAAATAAAGTGAGCTTATACTCCTTCCAGCCCTTTGGTTGGCTTGACCAGACTTAAGTCTTTGGGATACTATAGAATCTCATTAAGGGCCCCATATTTTGTTGTAGAGCGAAGATTTGTGCCGCAAGGACTATGTAAGTTTTTCAGTTACCGCAATTTCTCTGAACTGTTTGCACCAGTGAGTGAGCAGAGGACTCAACTTCCAAAAAAAGTAGAAACGGTGAACCTGGCAAAACTTTATAAGCACGGGATTAGGCCTGATGCATTGATGAACACTGCACTTTTTCATCCACAGAACTGATGTCAGGACCGCAAACATCCTGCATCAGACCACTTATTTT
The DNA here is from genome assembly GCF_901001135.1 of Rhinatrema bivittatum. NCBI lineage: Eukaryota > Metazoa > Chordata > Amphibia > Gymnophiona > Rhinatrematidae > Rhinatrema > Rhinatrema bivittatum. The sequence goes on along the minus strand of NC_042616.1, from coordinate 220,223,421 downwards.
ATTTTCCCCCAAGCTGGGGGCTACACATGCATTGGGGTGAGACCTGTGTGGGGTTCAGATGAGGCTCAGTGGAGTGGCACATCCTGATGTGGTTGGGTATCTGTGCTTTCAAAGAGTTTAAATGCTATCATCACTTTGGATGCTAAATAAAAAACAGAAGGAGAAAGGGAAATCTTGATGATTTTCTACATTTCAACTAAAGGCCTGAGTCGTTATGGGTTGCTCTCCTCACTCTGCGTCTGTGGGAAAAGATCTTAATATCTCAGGCCCTAAGATCAATCTCTGTTTATTTCTTGTTAACACTGCTGCCTTAAAACGGCACTTAACTGAAATCGAAAGGCATTTGGCAACATTTTTAGATGAGCTTTAAAGTTTTACAGGTTTTTTTCCTTTTCCAACATGATCTGACTGATTGAAATCAGGTCACAGAAAACATATTACAGCACGATGCAGAGCATTTTATGGGGAAAACCAGTCAATGTTTCATACAGGGCAGGAAGGCGCAGTATATGACTCACCGACATCCACTACGGGGTAACAGCATTCAAACCAGCGAAACTACATGAAAGAGACATATGAGAATGGGACTGAAAAAGAAGAAGAATGGCAGGCTTTTAATGACACGCCACAGCTGCTATTTTTTCTGTCCACAGCAACCGACTTATTACTCTTGGGTTCTCAACTGTTACCTCAGCTGTGTCACCACCATAGCCTCCTTGACTTGAAAACGTTTGGCGAAAACAGTGGATCTTGTGTTCATTAAGAAAAGAGTTCATGATGCTGAGATGGAGGGTATAGAGAGGAGATTTTCCTCCAGAAGAAAAAAAAAAATACTGCTTTAGATTTATCAATGAAAACATTCCTTGAACTGTCGGAGGCAGAATCACCAGCATGAAATAATGGAGCATGTTTGCACTGGAGCAGATCTTTGATTACATCTCTCCAACATGAGTCCTGAGTGAATTATCTGCTAAACCTCAGTGCAATGTTAAAAAAAAAAAGCAACCTTGTCCAGTAAACTCTTGGGTTTGTGTATGCGTTTCCAGGCTCATCGCTGATAATCTCTTTTCTTCATTCACAGCTAAAAAGCCTCAAACAAATAATGACAGCGGTTCCCACCAGGGTTTCAGTTAACCTCTGCATTTTACTTCCAAACTATCTGTAAAAGCCTCCAGGAAAAAGTTGAATCATATGTGACTTCCAGAATACATTCCTTTCTTCTGGAAATGTAGGGGTCTTGTGTTATTTTAACATGCAGAAACATGAAAATACTTCCCAATCTGAAGACACAGTGGTTATTTTTTTTTTTTAATTTCCAAAACTTTTAAGTGTACCTGAATCCCCTTGGTTGTAGCACTACATTTTTGTTTAAGGGGTAATTTTGGAGCAGTCTGCGTACTTGCAAAGTAGACAGGTATTCTATAGCCAGTTTCGCTTTGTAAAGTAGCTAGTATAAAATATATATCCTAAAAGCGCTGAAGTACTTTGTACAAAAAAGGTTGGTAAAATAGTGTTTATACTTCTGATCATCCCACATATATGTGCGGTTTTCTTCCCCTGACCCAAACATGCACATCGGCATGCCTCTTTTTTAACCCGGCTATAAAAGTATACTCCTTGCTCCTGCATTTAGAGGATAGAGGAAGGCAGCTTTCAGCCAAACCAATTTACTTGGACAAATGACTTTGAAAAATGTGCTCTCAGTGACAGTAACTTTTAAACAGCCGCGTGGGCGCACATGTACGTGCATATGCCAGCTCACGCGAATGGATGTGGCCATTTTCTAACATACGCATCTATATGTGTGCATGGTATAAAATCGGCTGTATACGCATACTTGCGTGCACAATTTTATATGGACACATGCATGTGCATGATAATGCCACCTCTACCGCGTAAGTGGGGGGAATTTTAGTAGATACGTGCATGGACACAATAGTCCTTTTTCCCACTTCATTCCCTGTTCGCCCCAGTAAAGGACAGGACTTCCGTTCCTAACCCCCCTTAGCTAGATAGCTTCCCTTTTACCCTATTAGTCCCAACCCTTCAAACCCTGCTGATTAGCCCTGATTTTTTTTATTTTAAAACTTACACGCCATCCACAGCAGAAGTAAAGGTATGCAGTAGGGGACCCTGGCGCGCACTGGTGCGCATAAATACGTGTATATTTCAGGTTACAGACCCAGAGCGCCCATGTTCTGCCCAGACTCTGCCTGTGCCCCGCCCCTTTTTCTGACTTCCCAATTTGTTTGCGTCCTGGGAGAAATGCACGTACTCACGCGCCTTTTGAAATCTGTTTGGTTCACGCAAGCGCAACTGCTGTGCATATCTCCCGACTTTGGCACACGTAGGGCTTTTAAAGTCTGCTTATTAAAGCTTTGCAAGTTCCCTCTGCTCAGCCTACAGAGCTCAGACTGGTGAAGAGTTTTGCTACCTCACTTGGGGTCAACCTGACAGCCCGATCCAATTCTAGCTCTGCCTCCTTGCTTCTATTGACTTGTGGCCCTGCTTTCCAAGAAAACGTGGAGCTACTCGTTCGCAGATGTGCTTGGGGCAATACCAGGACTGGGTCAGCCTCTCAGAGTTAGCCTGGGGCAGGTGGAAAGCCCACCTTTAGCCTGGCATTTATAAATCGGAATCTCACAAGTAAGGTAGCAGTAACTGTAATAATTAGCATGACCAGAAGTATACTTGGGATATCACAAGAGACTCCTTTGGAGTGCTAGTAAATTACTACAGCCTCTTGCTAACACAAACACATTTTGTAGGACAGGCCATGTTAAAAGAAAGCTGTGCCTTCTATGTAACAATAATACATTGAATTTCTAGTCTGCATTCCCAATTTTGCAGTAGCCTATATGTACGTCTACTGAAAAATTGGTTAAGATGTTCTTCAACTAGTCCAGCCTGCTGCCACCGCGCCTTTCTTCAATGGTCTGGCAAAATATGATCACATACATCCAGTGCTGCAACTGCTAGTAATAATTGTATAAGTTGGTTCTTGCCTGCAAACTGCCCTTAGGATCTGGTGATATTGTCCCATAGGGGTGTTAAACTCTGATGGTAAAAATGTTGCTTTTTGCATCGGCTTGTGCATTGGCTTCAGCAAACCAGGACACGAGCTGTTTCTCATGCAGCCCCCATTTTGTGGAATGCATTCCCAGAATGGCTTCGGGAGGAAGAGGATAATAAAAGCGTTCGGGGGGAAAAAAGGAGAAGATGATATTGTACAAGGAGGCATTTGGATGATGATTGCATGAGTATGTCAGTCCCGACTGTTTGTAGATGTTACGTGGTTTTATTAATGTAACTGTTTTGATTTTATGTTTAAAATTGTATTCTTCACTGAATGCTTGCAGCTAAGAAGATGCAGAATATAACTTTTTATACAAATAAATACATAAATAGATAAAAGGTGGCATACAGAATTTTTTTTCAGGTACAATAAGAACTCAAAAGAGTTTACAAATTAGACTGAGCTAGGGTGTACTGTGAGGTAGTAAAGAGGGGACTGGACAATTCAGAGTGAGAGAGTGTGAGTGACAGTGAGAGTGAGAGAGAGGTGAAGATGGAGAAACAGCAGAAGAGGGGGGCAGAGCTGGGAGTACAGGGAGGGAGGAGGTGGAGCTCAATTTGTATATTGGCAATGCAAGGGTGGGACAACTTTTCATTTTATTATAATTAGATTTCTATAGCGCTATTAGCCATATGCAGTTCGGTACAGATACATATAAAAGACAGTTTTAAGTTTTGCATTAAAATCTATTTAACATGAGAAGGTCAACATTAGGAAGAGTCAAGGTTTTTAGATTTAAAAGCAATCTCAAAGAGGGAGAGTCTTTAAGTGGGACTTGAATATGACCAACTCAGAAAAGCTGTTTCAGGTGCCGCAAGACAGAAAGCACAGCAAAGCCTGGAGTTAGCAGTGGAACAAAGGGTAACAGACTGGAGCAGCTTACCCCATGAAACAGAAGACACAAGGAAGGACATGGAAGGAAATAAGAGGAGAAGTAGCATGGAGCTGCAGAGTGAACGCACTTGTAGGTGAAAAGAAACAATTTGAAATGAATGCAGAAGAAGGTAGGGAGCCAATTTGGAACCATGAGAAGAGGGGTAACATGGTCCTAATGCACTGGAAGAAGAGAAGTTGTTTAGCAGAATTTTGAACAGATCGTAATGGAGAACCGCAATCAGACCTGCAGGGCTGGTGCTAGCTTTTTTGCTGCCCTATGCAAAAAATTACTGTGCTCCCCCCCCCCCGATTCATTCAATGTCTGTCCCGGGCCCATCAAATAAAGCCCAGATCCATCCTGCACGCCCCCCCCCCCCCCAAGAACCCATGGATAGGGAAGGGTATTAGGTATACTAGGCAAACCTTACAGCCTTGCACACACGTTACCCCCACACACCCCCACATCCTTTACAGACACACACAATTAAATTATGCATTTATAATAAACTTTACATGAAAAAGAACTTTCAGTCTTCTGAGGCAAAAATAACACAACATGCATTTTATATTTACATGCACTGCTGTGGTACCAACCAGAAAATCCTGCAAAAAAGACACTTGGAACTCCTATGGAATTGGACTTTTATAATGAATATTAGGTATGAGCTTGGCCCTCAGAAAGCCATGAACAAAAAGAATTACCATTACAATATAGTAAGCCTCCCATACCAAAACATCCCTTATCTATGAAAAGGCAACACTGCACATATTACACCAGGCCCTAGAACACCAATAAACCTCTTATTAGGAAACCAGGCTGCTCTAGATCCTTACTCAGAAATTACATGCTAGCAAAATACCTCACCTCAGTCACATATGCAGAACACAGACAGATCCTCCCCAAATACAGAATAAAGAGATCAGAAAGTATAAATAGAAATGTGCTGAGAAGAACTGAACTGGAACCCACAATAAGTCTGCCTCTACATGCAGAGCAGCAATGGAAAAACAGAAACATTATCATTCTTCATAAAACATTAAATAATAAAATCAAGAAATATAAAACAATAATAATAGTAAAATCATATTCATAAAAAGAATAAATATTTCAAAGCAGTTAATGAATAGAACAAAATTTCCCAAACACTAATAAAATATTTCAAAACATCTGATGAATAAAAAATCCAATAGTTAAAAAATGTTCTATTCCCCCCCAAAAAAAAATTAAATATTTTGAAAGAGCAGAATTATCAAATTACAACCAATAATTAAAACTAAGGATTAAAAAATCTCCTGCTCTCCATACCTGTGACCTTCTGATTTCAAATCACCCTGAGATCATCATGGATTGGGGGAGGTAGGGATGCCCAAATGTTATCTTCTCTCTCACACACACACACACACACACACACACAATAACACATTCTTTCTCTCACACACTCCCTCTCTCTAACATACACAGGCTCCCTCTCCCTCACAGATACAGTGTGAGTGTGTGTGTGTGTTGTGTGTGTGTGTGTGTGTGTGTGTGCGCGCGCCTGTGAGAGCCTATATGTGACACATGGGCTCTCACAGGCACACAAATATACTCACAAGTTCTCACACAGACACATTCACAGGCACACAGGCTCTCACACAGACACGCACATATGCACAAACAGACAGGATCTCAGTCACTCACACACATACACACCTGGCCTCCTGTTGTCTTCGGGCCATGGTGGGATAATCTCCTGATGTTTTCGGGCCATGGTAGGATGAGCTCCACCAATTAGGGTTGCCAACTTTCAACTGTCAGATTTTTGAACACTTGGAGAAGCTGTTTAAAATCTTCACTGACAGGGTTATTGCCACTCTTCACCATTAGAAAATCACAGAAACATAGAGGTCAATTTTAAAAGTGTTGCTTGCGTAAAAATGCCCACATACACATGTATGTGGGCCGCACGTGAGCAACGCGTCCAAGTTTGTTATGACATGGTCCTCCCGTATCAACACAGTACTATCTGCCAACACTCAAAGAATAACAACCCTACTTATGAAAAAGAATACCACAAATATTACACCAGAATCTAAAATATCAATACACCTCCTATCAGGAAAACAGAACAGGCCAAGCTAAAGCTACTACAGATCCCTACAGAGAAACCACATATTAAAAGAATGCTTCATCTCAGTCTTTGCATGCAGAACACAAACCCTCACCAAATACAGAATAAAGCCACATAAAATAGAAATAGAAATATGCAGACAACAACTGAACTGTAAAACGCATCACACCAGACTCTATACAGTGCAATGGAAAAACAAAAATTTCACCATACCTCATGAAACAATCAATAAAATCAAGATATATAAATCAGTAATCATAATAGTAAAATCATACTAATAAAATAATTTTAAAACAGCTGATGAATAGAATATCCAATAATTAAAGACTCGTGCAAATTTTGAAAGCTTTACCAAACACCAATAAAATATTTCAAACAACAGACACATCACACTCTACCCAATAATTAAAATGGTAGTCAATCAAGAAAAATGAACTTAAAAAGACACCTTTACTTACCCTCTCCAGCACTTCTCCTACTCCTTTCCCTTGCAGGCCACACCAGAAGCAGCAGTAGCTGCTGAAGCTGTCCTCACTGTCCTCTTCCTTAGGGACCACAACCAGTCTCTTCTGTCTCTCAAACACAAACACCAGACACACCTTCAGGACCAGTTTCTGTCTCTCGCACACCAATCATCTCCCCAACCAGTCTCTCTCTCTCTCTCTCTCTCTCACACACACACACACACACACCAGTCATCTCCCTGATCAGTCTTTCTCACACAAACACACGTCACCTCTCTGGCCACTCTCTCTCAATCACACAATGCTCTCGCTCTCTCTTACTTACACACAGACTTTCAATCACACACAGGCTCTCTCTATTTCACTTACACACAAGCTCTCAATCACACACATGTTCTATCTCACTTACAAACATGCCCTCTCTCACAGCCACAAGCCAGCCAAAAACATGCTCCATCTCTCTCCTTCACATACACATTGACACACACAAGCATCCTCCCTGACTCACATATACACCACACACATACAGAAGCACCCTCCCTATCTCACATACATGAAGCACCTTCCCTGTCTCACACACAGAAGCACTATTCCTTTCTCACATACACACCACATACACACACACACACACACACACACACACAGAAGCACCATTCCTTCTCACATACACAAACACAGAAGCACCCTTCTGATCTCAAATACATATACACATAAAGGCCCCCAGCTGAACAGCTTGTCTCTGTTGCCGGCTGGCTGCGCCGGTCTTCATTTCTTCGGCCTAGTCTTGGGCTGTGCCGGTCTTCAGTTCTCCGGCAGTGGCTGGCAGCGGCCATCTTCTTTTCTTTGGCCTAGTCTCGGGCTGCGCCGATCTTGTTTTCTTTGGCCCCGCCGGCCTGCTCTCCGTCGGCGGCTGACTGAGCCAGTCTTCATTTCTCCGTCGGCGGTGGCTGGCAGGGGCCATCTTCTTTTCTTTGGCCCTGCCGGCCTGGTCTCTTCATTTCTTTGGCCCGGCGCCATCAATGGCCCGGAGCAGAGGAGGCCACATGATCCGCTAGTCCGGCCCACTGGGGGAAGCCCAATGCCCTGATAGGCCAATCCACTCCACTCTCACATGGCCTTCTATTTCTAAAACAACGCGGCGCGAACCAAAAGAATGGAAACGTATGATGTGTTGCATTCGTGGGGGTTTGCCATACGTTTCGCGGACCCACGAATGCAACGAATAGGCACCTATATGTTGCGGATTCCGCATTCGTTCAAAACGAATGCACATCCCTATCTAGGGATGAGACCTGGGTTAAGTGAAGAAGGCAGGAGTGCCTTTCCCTCCTTATTCCTATGTATTTTAAAAACCTTTCTTTTAGGAGGAGGATGGATTTCCAACCACTCCTGCCTCTTGTTTTGGTTTCCCCTTTTTCTTAAGAGATTGTTTGTTTTTCCTGTGCACCCTAGGGCCCAGGGACTCAATCTTTTTCTAGCATCTTGACGAAGGGTGTCTCTCACTGAGAGAGAACCCTAGGACCATCAACAAAGATCTCTTAGAGGAATGAAACTTCATTCATCCTCGGGGAGAGGGAGTAAAGGACAGGAGAAGGGGGACCAGTGGCACTCCCAGGAGCATCCACTCTCATCTCAATGAGGTTAAATAAAAAAAGGAGCTACACAAGTATCCACAAAGTACAACCAACAAAAGAAAAGAAGAGAAGATGGAAGCACTATCAGAAAGGTATGAGAACCGGGATTGTTTTTTCATATAATACATCTAAACTGACTAAATAATTTACTCATCAGCTATTTGGAAGGGAGCTTGCAAACTGCCCCACTGATTGGAAAGGAGAAAGACTAAAGGTATCAAATGGAATTGGCTTTAACATCAGAGTAACCTTACTGGAAGTCTAAAGTCACAAATTTATTGAAGATCTAAAGTGTAGCAAGGAATTTGTAAATACCAAGAGCTATATAGAATCCATTTATCAACTTTCCATTCTTAATCAGTAAAAAGTTAAGTTGGAAACCACATCAATTTCCCATGTGCTTATTAGTGCTGTTTACAATTGACTTTACTGTTTGAGAACTAAGCAACGCACAGGGCCTAGAAGAGTAAACTTTCTCCCTGGGGATAGGGGAATTAGCTCACATGGTAGAGCACTTGCTTTGCATGCAAGAGACAGTGTGATTGATACCCACATTCTCTAGCTGACTTTTCTTATTGCTGCTTCAACGGCAAGGGGAAAAGAGGAATTGGATTCAGTCAACAACCAACAAGGACAGTGAACTGTACAGTCTGGGAAAACAAATAAGTTTGGGGGTAACTTTGGTTACTACCCTTAACTAAAAAGCCTGATATTACACTTCTGATACAACGCCAATATTGCTCTCTGCTTCAACTGCAGGGGGATAAGGTAATTGAACCAAAACAGTAACCATCAAGAGCATGGGGGTAACTTGCTTGATGCGGCGGTTACTACCCTTAATCAAAAAGCTTAATACTACACTTCTGCTGCAACTCCAACATTGCTCTCTGCTTCAATGATGGGGAGAGGGGAGGGGAAATTGGACTCAAACCGTAACCAACAAGAACCCTGACCTTGGCGGACTCAGTAACTGATAAGTATGGGAAACTGGTAACTATGGGAGCTTGCTGGGCAGACTGGATGGGCCATAAGGTCCTTTTCTGCCATCACTTCTATGTTTCTATGTCAGTGAATTCTGGACACTCAGAGAAAACTAACATTAGGAAAGGACTGTGTCATCTTAAATTATGTTTTGAGGTATGGATCCATGACAGGTCTCACTACCGACCTCTGTAGGACTCCACTGATAATCTTTCTCCATCTGGAAAGTTGACCATTTAGTCCGACCCTCTGTATCCTGTCTTTTAACCAGTTACCAGTCCACAGATGGACACTGCTTCCTATCCCATGACTTTATAATTTCCTGAGGAGTCTCTCATGGGGGGACTCTGTCAGATGCTGTCTGAAAATCCAAATACACTATATCAACCAGCTCGCCTTTTTCCACATTTATTTACTCCTGTAACCCTACCCTGGTGTGCATATCTAGCAAGGGTGAGGCCATAAAGTTATTTATACTCTTTGGGGCATGGACCCTGACTAGCTCTTGCATCTTCTTTACTTCCCAAGGTGTGTATTCGCTGGATTGGGAGAAGAAAGGAGTCTTCTCAGGTCCCAATGTGACACAGGTGGTTTCTTTAGACATTCCTGTATGTTTCTGCTGGGGAGGATGTTTGACCTTGATGTGGGTGCAGTGAGTGCAGAAATAAATACTCTGGAGCCACTTGGTTAATGTTCAAAATAAAAGTCTTTACTGTTAAGCACTGATGGTGAATATCACAAAACTCAAACTGCAGAACCACAGAAATCTCTCTTCAGTTCTTTTGCAGTCTCTTCCCTCTATCTTCCCTCTTCCTTCTAACCTTATATCAGAGCAGGGAAAATATCCACTCTCTTGGTTTAAAATGAAGTGGAGCCCCCAGATGGGCAGGGTCTTTAGGATGGTCAAAACCCCTTCCCAGCTGATAAAAACAGCAAAGTAAATCCTCTCTTTCTCTCCCAAAGGTGGTGAACACCAAATGGACGTCCCTAGTGATGTTATTTTCCTTTACTCATGGATAGCAGATCTTCAGGATCTCCATGATCTTACACAGTCTGTTTAGTATTCTCTCTCTCTCTCTCTCTCTCTCTCTCTCTGGATCCTTGATGTAAGGGACCCTCTTTGAAACACACAGTTCTCTTGCTTCTAGCAGGAAGAAAGGGGCAGCCAAAACCTTCCTCCTGGATCTTCTAACAAAAATGTTCTTTCCCCACAAAAGGAACAGAAATTTACAGTGGCATCCCCTCCTCGCAGCAGGTCACCACCACATCAGGGGTTCACACACAGTGTTCCCCAATCCCTGCGTGCAAGACAGGCCCAGGTGTCCAGTAAGGCTCCTAATAAAAATCTCAAAAAACCCTAAACCTAGACCCAGCTAGTGAGTAGACTGGAAGGAAGTCCCTCCCGACCTTGGTCAGGACTAACAGCCTGGGTTAGCCTGCAAAACAACAAAAGGTAAACTCCTACCACCTCTGTACTAACAGAAAGGGTCTGCCTCCCGAGCTCACTGTGGAGAGCTCCTAAACAGACTTGCATGGAGATGGCCATTCCAGGCTCCACAGAGGAAGGAGCTGTGTTTGTAATGTGCCTCCCTCTACTCTAACCTTCTCTCTCTAGCTGAAGCAGGGACTCAACCAGGTCTTAAGGGTGTCATTGACCGTAGGGTCCGTCACACACATTAAAAAATATTTAGCAGATTTATAAGACAAGACTTCCCTTTGCTAAAATCATATTGAATCTTCCTCATAAGCCATGTTTATCCATATGGCCAGTAAGTTTGTTTTTAAGAGTAACTTCTATTATTTTGCTCCGCACAGATGTTAGGCTCACCAGTCTATAATTTCCCAGATTATCTCCCCCCCCCCCCCCCCCCCGAGCCCTTTTTCTCAGCTGGGAAGGGTAGGCAAGTCATTGTGCCATCCATACGAGACAAAACCAGAACTGGATTAGCTTGTCAGCACTGACCTGGATCAAGGGGCTGGTTACCATACCTGAAGAGGGTTCACCCCTGCACTCTGGTTAAAAAGAGGTTGCTGCAGCGTCAGATTAATCCAGGAATCCTTTATAATGATCCTGTCATATCGATTCTATCTCCTCCTACCCCTCCCTCTTCCCTTTATGACAACTGCCAGTCCTAGCGAAGCATGACAGGTCATTCGATGGCAATTGGTTAGTGGCCCTCTCTCTCCAGCACAGAAATTATCAGGTGGATGTGGGTCTGAAAGCTCCTATTTAGGGCAGGAACCTCCACAGAAAGAGAGTGGCGCAGGGTACAGTGACAAGGGGGATGATACCATTAGGGAAAGGCTATTATAGACCGGGTACTCCCACTACCTCAGCTAATCAGTAGAGTGCCTGGAATAGATCAAGAAAGCTGCAGCTTCAGATCTTGAGAACTTAAATCTGGTAAAACAAGTGCTAATGTTGTGGAGTTGCTGCCGTGTGCGGGGCCTTTTCAAATGATAGCACTAGCTCTTGCCCCAGACTCTGAACAGAGGGTGAAACGGCTGTGATCAGGAAAGCTGCAATATGGAGCAAGCTCACATCCCGAGATCCACAATTAATGAAGTTTGTTAGCTTTATGGAATACTGTAGGACAAGTAAAATCCCTGTGGAGGGGAAACAGAAGGGAAAAAATGCCCTGAGGAAATGTTGAGAGTAGAGGGAAGCAGGAGCATCTCATCTCACTGGCTTTTTTCCTGCTAAACTACTGCCATTGTTTGGGTCAACAAGTTTTCATTGCGCAATCTCTGTTGGCATGCTGGAGGGCCTGGTACTCAACGTTTTTGTTTATCAATCATTTTAATATTCCTGAAGGGAAATTCCATAATGAGATATAAAAAAAAAATACATTTTCATTATTTCTAAATCACCATCAATCTCATACTAACTTAATTTAATCCCTGCCCGTTACCCTTTTGCCCCCTTTCCTTTCACTGCCTATAACTATAATTTCATGGCAAGAGAATACTTCCATTGTACTTGGAAGCCATTAATAACTCACCCAAAGGTCCCTAATAATTAATTTTTCCATCTGAATGGGCAAACAGAAGCAGCTTCACAGACCTTGCAAAGCAGCAAAGATGGCACAAGGCATTTGTGGTACTAGAAAAAGTACCACAAACAGTCATCCAAAGGGCACGACATAGTTAACATCTGGCATACTGCACAGAGATGTACGTTCACTGCTGCACTCGCTCCACCTACACCACAAGTTACCTAACAAGACCCTTGCTTGGAGACTCAAAAGTTAGACATCTACTTACAGGTCCTGAAAATTTATTGCTTCCTTCTCTTTTCCAATTAAAGAAGGGCTGCTTAGCTTCAGGGTACACCTCCCCATTGAGCTAAATACATGGGAAAGCTGCTGAGCCCATGCACACCCTTCACTTTAGGGGTAAAATATGACCGTATCAAATTAAAGATTTTATTTATTTACCTATGTACATTATTGGCTCCATGCAAGCCCTTGTAACTGGCATAGATCCACTGCACAGAAAGCATTTACGTGCCAGAGAAAGAAATATAGCTTTTCTCATGTGCATAAATATCCTCCATGCAGGCAATACATACCTGCTTAAAAAAGGCCCAAATTAAGACAATGGGGTATAAACTAATAGGAAGCAAGAGATGGGTAGGTAGGTGTGCAAATCCCGCTTTGTCTGTTGCAGAACCCGTCCTGCCACTACTTCCTGGAAGAGGCACGTCAAAAATCTCATCTCAAATGTAGAAAGTATGAGAAACTGAATATTTGTTTGGCTCCTGCAAATGCTCATCCAAAGTACTTCTTTGCCCATAGTTTCCTCTTCTTGCACATAGAAGCAAACGGTAAATGGCTGTCAGAACGTATCTCATTTTCCACATATATTTCTTCATCTCTCCTAGGCGCTATAAATAGGAGGCAACCGATTTTGTACTATTGCGTGTCCACGTGTGTGTGTGTGTGTGTGTGTGTGTGTTTGTGCGTGTTGTTGATCATGCAAAGTGGGATGCAGGTTGGAGGTGCTACTGCTGCTGAGGGATGTACTGAACTGCTCTAGTCTACCGCTGGGCCCACCCACCCAGTTTCCCCATTGACTTCAGGACCCACGAAAGGGACTGCTAACTCAGGGTCTCTGGTCAAAACACCACACCAGCAGCAAATGTAGCACACATAAGCCACAGAGCATTGTGGTTTCCGGGCAGTGACTCCCAAAAAGGTTATAACCACCTATTTGTTTCAACCTATTGCCCTGGCCCCTGACTGCTGCTGCTGCTGTGTTTAGCAAAACCAGTAATGATGTTCATTCCTGTACCCCCCAAAAATAAATAAGCAGTCTGCTTCCGAGTCGGTTGCTGTTCTGGTAGATGAGGTGGGTTATCAGCGGCGGCGGCAGCAGCAGTACCTCGTATAAGTGGTATCATAGCAGCAATGATTCAGAGGCGGGATAAGGAAAAGCATGAATGGGTTGCTTGGAACCGAAGTAGGACCTCCTCCCTCCTCCCAGCTCCCAGGCCTGAGGTCCCTTTCCAGATCAGGGAGATAGGAATGAGGGGGTGATGACAAGCCTCGGAAAGTGCATTGTTATAGTGATAAGGAGGATAACGAGAGCTGCGCCGCACTTCCACCACGGATGTACTTGTCACACCACCGGCTTAACGTTTACAGTAGACCGCAAACTAAAGAAAATGACTCAAGAAAATATTGATACCGCAGCATTCACCCAGTCTTTTCTGATCTGAGGCACACTTGGATAAATAAATATTTTACCATCCTTGCTGTCTCTTTAATTAGCATAAATTTAAAGAACATTAAAATTGCCTTTAATGAGAAAGCTGGGCCTGTTTTAATGTACAGATTTGTCTTGATGTGGGCTAAAAATGTTAGATAAAGTAGTTTGGCTGCTGTGTTTGTTCACTTAAATGCACAGAAAAACAATGTATATACGTAATATATATTTAGGTTGATGCCTTTTATAATTCTCTTATTGTACCACACTACTTTATATTGCCTGGTAATGTCCTCTTTTGCTCATGTGAATTCTGACCTGAAGAAGAGAGTATTAGCTCTCTAAAGCTAGTCAAGGAATGTATTAAGTTAGTCTAATAAAAAGGTTTCACTTGATATGTTTTGTTTTTATTTGTTAATCTTTATTTCTGGCTAAAAATATTGATAGGGTCTTTCTTCTCTTCACTGACCTCATTGTGCTCTCTTCATTTGCTGATGATATATGTAACTATATATATATATATATATATAATATTTGAACAGTTGAAACAATGATGTTGTGGTAAACCCTTCCACCCCTACCCTTTGCCAGGGCCCCCCTTCAGTTCTCCAGCAGTGGGTATTTATTTATTTATTTTAATATTGTATGCCGCATAATCCAAGTCTTTAGCGGCTCATGTAAAACCATTGCATCATACATTCCACAAACAAACATAATTATCTTCCCAATCACACGTCTGTGGGTATTTGCTCAGTCTGTGGACACTCTACATGCAGTTGAAATGGGGTCCAAGGGGAGTTGCACACCAAAAACAGGAGTCCACACCAAGTGTTGTTGCAAATTAGAAAAAAAAATTCATTTATTGCAGAGTCCATATTTACAAGAAAATAATCCAGAAAGTCAGAAAAAGATGAAAAAAGTAAATAGTACAGTCCAGTAGTTATGAGCAGAATCTGCTTCTCAGTTCCATATCACAAGCATATTTCACAGCTGTTATTCACATTTCCCTTCTCACAATAGTTGGACGCCATCCAGAAGAACTTTTCCCATTTAGGACTCTCCAAGGCCCTTTACTTCACACTAGACCCTAGTGAAGAAACGGGAAAACTCTTTTATTGTGGTCAAAATTCCAGCTGTGGGCTTCCCAAAGCAAAAAAAAGTATCCCTGTTGACTGAGGGTTCTTTTATCTCCAATATGGCCACTGGCTCGTCCTGAAAGAACTCCCTTTGCTCCTCCATCCATTGTCCCCTCAAACTCTCCAGCCCTGAAGACCTCAAAAGCCTAACTTCCCATAACTGTCAGCTCTTCTTCCTCAGAAATCCTTCTCCCAGCTCCTCCTCTGGCCTCATGGGAGACACCTTTATAAACTTCACAAGGACCTGGGGAAGGCACCCACCGTCACTCAACAACTAGTTACACACCTCCCAGGATCTCCCCTTACTGGAAAAGTCTTAAAAGTTAGAGTCAGACACCATTTAAAGGCCTAAGCTACCTTACCTTAGCAAGAATAGAAACAAAACGGATGCCAGAGAAAAAGATCTTTGGGTGTAGACCTAAGAAGGTGATCACTAAGAATCTCACCAGCAGCAAACGATAAAAGGGTTTAGATGGCATGTGCCCAAATAACTACAGCAGGCAAAGGAGACGCATAATCCCGAGGCTACAGACGCACGTGACAACACCACTAAGTACCCCTTAGTAAAATCATTCAGGCATTTGAGGGTGATGACACTTTTTTAGCCTTTGGCTGGTAAGATCCCTGGTGGTCATCACCTTTCTTAGGTCTACACGGAAATCATTTTCTTTTTCAGTTTCATGCTATTTGACTTCTTCCTTCTGCAGGATTTTTTTTTTTTCACCCACTTGTGCGACCAAAAATGGAGACACCAATCTGAGGTCGCTGGATGTTCATTGGAAATGTGCAAAAACTTAAAATCTAACTCAAGGAAGGCAGATTCTGGCCTGGTTTGGGTTGAACAGACTTTTTTAGATCTGCTGGAGCAATCCATGGGACTTTTACCAGCAGATTTGGAGGGAAATTTTAAAAATCAGCTTTAGAATACTTCTTCTTTCAGTTTCTTCCTGCACTTTTGGAACTAGCTGAATTGGAACTAGCCTCTATTGGGTTATACAATATTATGAGCCTTCAGACAGAACTATCTGGGGATTTTGCTCTATTTTATATACCCACCTATCTCACTTAGCCCAGTCACTGTATCAACCGTCTTCAGCCAGGGAACATGCAGTAAGTCTTCCTCCTGGTACTTTCACAATGTCCATTTGATAATATCTCTCCAACTCTGTTTTTTGATGGCCACTATATTGCAGTCTCCAACCAGATCCGGAGTCTGGGTGTCACCACTGAGCCCTGTCTCTCTCTGTGCATCCTCACATTAAGTCCATAGTAAGAAATTCATTCAGTAAACTATGTATGCTATAGCATCTCTGGCCACTCCTCAAACCCAACGATTTTCGTATATGGGACTTCCGGTCTATGCTTAAAAATCTCTACAAATGATTCAGAATGCTGCAGTGTGAGTCCTCACTGGCTCAAAATTGCATGATCACATCACACCAGTCTTGCTTTCCCTTCTCTGACTTCCAATATACTGGTGAGTATGATATAAATTACTACTACCATAATCCACAACCTACTAAAAAAAAAACGTTAATTCCCCATGGATTTTGTCAGTGAAGATTCACACCCCTATACGGACCCTTCAGTTGTCAGACCAAAGTTTCTCAATGTTCCTTCCCCTAAGCCAGCCCGTCTAAGCCTGCATGCTTTCTCAACAGCTGGTCCCCTCCTTTGGAATTCCTTGCCCTCCTCCTTACACACTGTCTCCGTTCCCAAATTGTTTAAGCAAGCCCTAGAAACTTCTCTTTAAGCAGTCCTTTAGATCCCTGGCTAGATTTTTATCCCCTAGTCTGTTTTCCTTTGTAGGATTGTCATTTCGTAGCATGAAGTCATTTTGCTTTGATATCATTACTTAGCATAGTTGTTTTACACTATAATTTGCATGTTGTTTTTTTTTAATGTGACAGTTTTAATATGTATGTAAAATTGTATCCTGCCCCAAGCTATTTAGAGGGTGCGGGATATAAATGCTCGTCAATAAAATAAAAAATAAATACTAAAGTTCTATTACTAGGTGTCAATGTTGCACAATGACCAGGTTCCTAAAGGGGTGGCTTTCATCTTTGCATGGCGTATGAGGGTAATTGGACCTTTCCAACATGTAAACTGTAAGGGAGTTAGGCTTTGGTGATGATTTCTGACAACAACCAAGAGTCCTTACTCTTTGCGTACAGTCTGTTTCATATTAAGATGATTGCAATAATGGAAGCACAAAATGATTCTGTTGTTCTAAAATGATTTCGAGCCTGAGTAATTCGATTGGAGAATTTCCTTCCTCCCTACCCTCCTCAAGCTGCTTGGGTCAGTTACGTTTCCTCTGACTTCTGACCAGATAAGCTGTATTAAACTAATTTCTCTCTTGGCTTTGTTACACTGTATGGATGTAGGGACCCTTTAGGTTTCCACTAGTTGGCTCCAGCTCAATCCTAGGTTAGAGAGTTTCGGAAAAGGGCATACCATTCCTAAGAGTGCCTCTCCCGAGGCTTGCTGGAGAGGGAGTTCCTGTGTGAATAAGAAAGTAAGAATAGAAGGAATAGTGTGGCAGTCATGAGTTGCAGTTGAAAGGGTCAGAAGTGGGTTTTGTGCTCTCCATATTTTGGGTCTCACGTCTAAAACCTAGCAGCAGCAGCACTACCCTTAGAAACATAGAAACATGATGGCAGAAAAAGACCAATGGCCCATCCAGTCTGCCCATCTGTCCAAATTTAGAATTATAATTCTCATCACTTCCTTAGAGATCCCCTATATTTATCCCCTGCTTTCTTAAATTCAGATACTGTTTTTGTCTCCACCACTTCCACTGGGAGGCTGGATCCATGTATCCACCGCCCTCTCTGTAAAGAAATATTTCCAATTATTGCTCCTTTCCAGCTCCTTCACAGGTCTTGAAGGAACTGTTGAAAGAAGAGAGAAGTTTGGAAGAGTTTTGGCTTTTTGTTGTCCTGATATTTTGATATTTTCCATTTGAGACCTGTGCCTGCTCAAGGAAGCTGTTTATCTCCATCTTGGAAAGCCAGGAGGGGTCCAGCAAACCGTATCGCCTTGTTCAGGAAGGGGAGCTAGGACCTGAAGTGGGCAGAAAGAGAGACAAAGAGCATTTTTCCATGGTTTATCTTTTTCTACCTTGGTTTTTGGGAAGGATGTTTTGAGCCACCCTTCCTTAACCTAAGGCTGGGAAGATTTAAGAATGGTCTTTCCAGTGTGTGGCCTTTCTTCCGCGGAGGTCTACTGCATCTGTTTTGGAAAGGAGAGCTGGAGAGAGAGAAGTTGTGACATCTTGAGATACCTCCCTTCCCCCCCCCAAGAAGTGTTCACCCTGGGACACAGGATACTGGCAGGTTTTTTGAACATCTGGAGTACACCTGAAACTCAGGCCCTCTCCATCCCAATGGTACAACAGTATATGCAGTATCCACACAGTTTTGAGCACCTTAGATGGTCAGTTTTACAGGCGGTTCGAGTCTCACCTTGAGGAGGAGATATTTGTTCATTTTTTAATTATCGTAAGCAAAAATTCATTTTTTATTTGGACTCTATGACACCTCACAGTTTGAATTGCAGGAAGACCTTGTGAAACTGGAAAATGGCAGATGAAATTTAATGTGGATAAGTGCAAGGTGATGCATATAGGGAAAAATAACCCATGCTATATTTACACAATGTTAGGTTCCATATTAGGTGCTACAACCCAAGAAAGAGATCTAGGCGTCATAGTGGATAACACATTGAAATTGTTGGTTCAGTGAGCTGCGGCAGTCAAAAAGCAAACAGAATGTTGGGAATTATTAGAAAGGGAATGGTGAATAAAACGGAAAATGTTATAATGCCTCTATATCGCTCCATGGTGAGACCGCACCTTGAATACTGTGTACAATTCTGGTCGCCGCATCTCAAAAAAGATATAATTGCGATGGAGAAGGTACAGAGAAGGGCTACCAAAATGATAAGGGGAATGGAACAACTCCCCTATGAGGAAAGAGTAAAGAGGTTAGGACTTTTCAGCTTGGAGAAGAGATGGCTGAGAGGGGATATGATAGAGGTGTTTAAAATCATGAGAGGTCTAGAACGGGTAGATGTGAATCGGTTATTTACTCTTTCGGATAATAGAAAGACTAGGGGGCACTCCATGAAGTTAGCCACTGCTATTACTAGCAACAGTAACATGGAATAAACTTAGTTTTTGGGTACTTGCCAGGTTCTTATGGCCTGGATTGACCACTGTTGGAAACAGGATGCTGGGCTTGATGGACCCTTGGTCTGACCCAGTATGGCATGTTCTTATGTTCTTATGAATGAACAGATCGATTGGTATGGTTTGGTTTAATATTTTTCTAACATTTTTCCAAAATGATCATCAGGTTTTTTTTGTTTAGGAGCCTTACGTATTTTTGTGGTTCCGTGCCTGGAAATGATTGACAACTTTTCACTTCGGTTCCCACCTCTTCCATCTTAAAACCGGCAAGAGTAGGTTTCTCACCGGATTTTTCCTGTCAATAAAGCTGTCACTTTAACGAGTGAGACAGCATGGTGCATGAAAACTCAGTTGCCATGCTAATAGCCAGTAATTGTAAATGATCGACATGAATATTTGTCTAAGGTTCTCCTGTTTGTTCCGCTTTACTTTGTTTTGTTTTAAAATCGGCATGCCATTTTTTTTTTCAGTCAGTAAAGCAGTCATTCTAATGAGTTAAATCCCACGGTATAATGACAAACTAGCAGCCATACCAATAGCCAATAAGTACTTCATAAATGATTGATATACAAACTTTTGTTTAAATTCCTCCTTTAATTTATTCGTCACCTTATCATAGGACACGTTTTACATTGCTGAGACTGACACTTTTATCTTTTGCCCCGATGCAGAGAAACCGAAACACTGAATCACTGCTGACAGTGTCCGGTGGCTGTTCTTCAGAACAAGACTTTGGAGTCATTGGACTGTCCTCTCAAGTTGTTGTTTTTAATTGCAATATTGAAAATTTCTTGAAAAAAATTGCATATTGAAAATTCTTTGAAAAAATACTCCCTTATGTCTGATGATTATAATTTCAAGACGAGTTCTGGATAAGACCAACTTGCTGAATTTCTACAAATAAGCAGATTTCATCGTCTTTTATGTGATGGTCATATACATTTTGCACTAATAATCACAATGTTGTGTCTATGAAATACAGGTGAATTTTGTATGATACTATCCATTAGAATTCAGCCAACACTCTGAGTTGGGGTTACATGGGAAACAAAAGAAATCTCTTTGATCCCTTGCTGCATGTTCCTGTGCGTGTGAGAAGTGCTGATGGTTGAGTTGCATGAAGCCATCCATTACATAAGGTAGTGGGGCTTCCAGTGCTTCCCCAGAGCTACAGACCCAAGGTGAATGTTATTGTTTTCTTGCCTCCTGTAGATGTGATGCCCTTTATCTAATCAAGTCCAAGTCCTGGATCCAGGGTGTGACTGTTTAATAAGGGAAATTGTTTTGGGGTTTTATATAGCCATATTTCTTACATTAGGAAGCAAATTGATTCAGCACGCAGTGTAATCCAGCCATCCTTCAGTCTGATTGATAAGTGACTGCTCAGTAGGGGGTATAGAGAGATTTTGGAGGAAAAAGGGGGCAGAACTCCCTTAAGGGAAGAACAGAGAGAGGCGTTCCCTGTAGTTGACCTTTAAGGAGAGGTTGGTGGGAGAGCTGAGGCCAGGATGGCTAGAGCAGGAAACCTTTCTGAAGATACCATGTGGACTGAAATTATACTGAATCAACTCAACACTGTCCTTGGGAGTGCCAAATCAGAATCTCTGCCACGTGCTGTGCTAAGACTTCCACCAAATTTTCTTGTTCCTCATCTTCTAGTTCTTATAAAAGGAGTCAATGAAAAATGTTATCCTCCTCCTCAACAGCTCAGTTCAATTGTGAGCCTGCCAGACTTTCTCTCTCTCTCTTTCTCTCTGAGGTGGTTCATAACAGCCAAGGTAAAATGGACAAACAGTTCTTTCTTGCCTGTAGAAAATCTGGCAAAACAACCACCACCAATGATTTTAGAATCACAGCAGCTGAAGAAGCCCTTTGCAATTCAAGCGATGGATATAGTGTTTGCCTGGTGACAGTTCAGGTGGTGCTAGCACTGGGACCATCACTTATACTAGTAGCAACTATAGAAGCCCTTGTACTCGAAGTTGCAATAACCTAAGTCTCAGTGAATGATAATCTACACCACCTCCTCCTCCCTCCCTCTCTCTCTCATGTGTGTGCTATTTTATTGGTGTGAAAACATAGACAAGTGACATTTTATTTGAACATACAAGCAAAGCTGCACTCCAGAGAAATTAGAACTCATCCAAGACAAAACAGGGGAGACAGGTCTGCTGTAGTGGATATAATTGGTCCATAATGGTTATGATGTTATAAATACAAGAATCATCACTTTAAGAACCAATCAGATGGAATGCTAAAAGTTACTGGGTCACTGTTCTGAATATGCCTGCTCCCAGGTGGGGAATGTAGTCCATCAACTACAAGAGTTCCCAAAAATGTTTTGCCAGTAAAATTACAATTGAGAAAACATGTGGATTCTTACTTGCTTCTGTTGAATTACCATATGGGATAACCAAGGGTACAATTTTCTTTTAAAGCCTGACTAGAAAGAATGCCATTCCCCTTGTTCTTTAAACATTATAGGTCCAATGTAATAAGACGCGAGTAAAAAAATGTATGGTGAATTTCCCCACACATTTACTTTACTTATATGCTAAAAAAAAAAGAGAGAGTTAACTCCCATTGAAGCAAAATGTTATTCTAATGCATTGGGGTTTAAAAAAAAAAGTATGCTAACCCAAAAATGTGTAAAGACATGCTTAGTGCACATAAAGCATGACTTGTGCACATAAAATTGTGCACACAAAACATGAGTCCAGGACACCCAAACTCCAGGTCCAGGACCTCAGTAGGGCACAGCACCATAGACCAACACTAACCATAGGTATATGAATTAACATTAGTCCATCTCTGACCAGGAGTTAAATTTCCAGTGTTTAAAAAAAAAACACCTTGCCTTAATCCTTTAAGGCTTTAATGCAGTTCCCTGCATTAGGAAGTAATAGTTAATACCTTCATTAATATGGGATTTGCATACAGATGCACTAATGTGTATGCAAAACTCACTGTTAAATCAGGAGTAAAGATGTGCACACAAGAATTTGCACTCAAACATACCTCTCAGGCTTAATTTGTAGACAAAAAGGAAGTCTAACTGTGGAGGGAGGTGAGATGGGCGAGGCCAGGACCAGGTGTGATCTGAGCAAAGGGGCGGGACCAAGGCTGGGTGTGAACTCTCTCACTCATATACATATCCGAATACACTCTTCACACTCTTAGCATGCTCCATGAGCACTAGTAGACGAAGCACGGCTGGGGGTTGGAGGTGCAGGATCACTAGGGTAAGGAGAGTAAGACAGATAGCGAGAATGGAGCTCTTTCTCTCTTACCCCCTCCTTCTTCTCTCTGCCCTGGTGGTCATGATTCTTCATTCCCATCCCCGCCCATACATTCCCCAGTGGTCCTTGTCCTCCCCCCACCCCACCCCCTCAATGGTCCTAAAGCTTCTAACAGTCTATCTCTGGTGATCCTTGAGCCCCCTCCTCTCCCTGGAAAATCACCCTCTCCAGCAAATCTCCTCCTGTCTTTCCTCGGTCAGTAAAGTACTGGCCGTCTCTTCCAGCCAGAATCAGCTGTCTCACCTCTGCCTCGGGGGTAGGGCAGGAACAGACTGGTATGCATTGTCCGCTGTCCTCAGTTTCCTTGGACAGGATTGTGGGGGTTACTCTATGCCTCCTTGGGAGTGGAAGGAAGGGAACAATGCCAAGCGCTCTCCTCACTCACTCTCTTCTCTCTCCGTCCCTATCCACCTCTTCCAATCCTATCCCTTCCTCTCCTTCACTCTTTCTCCACCTGGTCCAATCACTTTCCTCACTGCCTCCCCTCACTCTGATCACTCACTCACATCTCATGGTCCCTACGGATCCCTCACTCACACCCTGCAGCATCGCTGATCCCAATTCACTCTCTCCCCCTCTGCCTCGAACAACCCCCACCGCCTTTCCGACCTCGTCACTCACTCTTTTGCCCTCCCACATCCCTCTCATCTCTTCACTCACTTCCCCACCCCCATTCCCTCATTCACTCACCCTCACTAGTGTAGTCACCAGTATCAGAGGCAGCAGGGTGTGGGATGACGGCATGAGCAGCAGAAAGCCAACCCGTCAAGAAGTAGCAGAAGCAGCGGGGCTGACAGGCATTCACCTCATGTCTTTTTTTTATCTTGGCTATTGTCCCTCATAGCATCCTGGGAGGGGGGGGAGGCAGAATTGTGATACACTTTCTTGGGTCCCAGAAAAATGGTGGCAGAATGCTGTGCTGGGTTATTCTGCCAGAAATTAAGCCCTCAGTAATGGAAACAAAAAGAGGTCGGCATTAGCACAAGTTTCAAAGTAGTGTGCAGTAGTGCCATTCATCGAGGCCAGAACCGAAGCCTTGATACATTTGGCACTACTGCTCACAAGTTTCAAACTTGTGCTAATTCAAAGCCTTTTTTTTGTGTCTGTTCTTTGCTCTGCAGTGTCTGCTTCAGTGTCACCCCCTTCCCCTTCTCTTTCCTGCAATACAGGAGGAAAAGTAGGGGGGAGGGGGAACAAGAGGGGGGAAGGGATTAGAGAGCAGAGTGGCCGTCCAACTTCTCTGACACAGTCTGATGCAACATCGGCAAACGTTAAACGGGGCGCTCATGATTGAGTGACTGCTCTCTTAACGCGCGCCGATCCACCTCTCCCGGGCGCCTGATTTAATGTTTAAATGGACTGCCGCGGTAAAAAGGAGGCGCTAGGGAAAATTGTGCATCTTCTGCATCGGACGCCCCGGAGAAGTGGCTTTCAGCGGGTTAGGAAAACGGATGCTCAGTTTTACGAGCGTCCATTTTACTAAGCTGTGCACAGCCATAGGTTAGGAAAATGGATGCTCGTTAGCTCAGCGTCCACTTTCCTAACCTGAACGCCGGCACTCTTTTTAAAAAAAAATGTTTAAAAATTTTTTTTATAAGGTTCTTCTTTTTTGGTTCCTCTGACATAATATCGCCACGATATTAAGTCGGAGGGACTACAGAAAAGCAGTATGTTCTGCTTTGCTGTAAACATTTGGGCCTCCTCAAGAATTAACGCCTGCTCCGGCGTAGGCGTTAATTTATGAGTGTAAAAATGTGCGCGTTGGGTGCACGTTTGTTTTTTTGCATCGGGGGTAATAGCTAATAGCCTCATCAACATGAATTTACATGTGATGAGTGCTATTAACTACGCGCTGAACTGAATATGCGTTTTGGATGAGCTAATCCCCATTTTGC
Source organism: Rhinatrema bivittatum (assembly GCF_901001135.1). Lineage (NCBI taxonomy): Eukaryota > Metazoa > Chordata > Amphibia > Gymnophiona > Rhinatrematidae > Rhinatrema > Rhinatrema bivittatum. Next base: position 220,199,047 of record NC_042616.1, on the reverse strand, counting down.
AGTGGGGATTATGAATATGCGTCCAAAATGAGCATCCAATAGCGTGTTGAGCCATGCGCTGGCCTGCATCGTACTGCATCGGCCTTTGTGTGCTCCAGGCTGATCCCCCTCCCCTTCTCTTCCCTGCAGGCTGGCAGGACTTGGATTGGCTGCTGTTGGAAAGAGGATACAGGGCTTGATGGACCCTTGGTGTGATCCAGTATGGCATATCTTACGTTCTTATGTTCTTATGGAGGGGCTGTAACAGAACACCCCCTGCTGCTCTGCCTCTTAAGCCTGAAAAGAAGTGCCAACCCACTCCCTCATAAATTAAACCCTGCACATGTCAACATTGTGCGCACAGCCCAGCATTACCTTATTACATCAGGCTCTACTTTTGCAAAATCTCGAAGCATACAAACTGAGTTGCTGGTGACTTTTGATGCTGATGTTTTTGTTTACCAGAACTTGCCTGGAAAAAATAAATAGCTACCCCTCCCTCCCCCATATCTCTCTGATCTGCTGAGGAAGGTGCTGTATTACTGTCAGCCACTTCAATTTTAGGCAGCAGGAAGCAGCACATAGCCAAGTTCCCAGAAACATTCTTAATACAGTGGTCCTGCTGATAGTAGCAGGCAAAAATCCTTTGTACAGTGGTTCAGTTGCAAGATTAAAAAAAGAAAGTATAAGCAAACGTTTCAATGTGTTTATCTGTCTTCATGCAACTTGCAGCATGCACCCTAACACATTTGCAAATCCCTGCAGGCAGATGGCGCATTTGAAAACAGGGGGCGAGCAGGAGTTATTCATTATATGCAAAATAACATGCCTAATTCAATTTATTATCCAACTTGAACTGCCAGTACCCTGGAGTGTGTGTGCCAGCTCCAGTACTGAGGCTTCTCCACTTTGATTAGAGATGTTCCTTCGCAAAGTTGCAACCACACTTGGAATTTTTCCAGTGATCCACGTCAGTGTGAGCTGGTACAGTATCACCGATGTGAACCACGTGTAGAGTTTGGTGCACATATTGTAATGACAGGTAATGACCTGTCATTGGACGCGCGTTTTCCCTTACCCCTTATTCAGTAAGGGGCGGAAAACGTGTGTCCAACCCGCCGAACCTAATAGCGCCCTCAACATGCAAATGCATGTTGATGGCCCTATTAGGTATGCCCGCGCGATTCAGTAAGTAAAATGTGCAGCCAAGCCGCACATTTTACTTTCAGAAATTAGCGCCTACCCAAAGGTCGGCGCTAATTTCTTCGGGCACCGGGAAAGTTCCTCACTGAGGTGCACAGAAAAGCAGTTTTTACTGCTTTTCTGTGCACCCTCCGACTTAATATCATGGCGATATTAAGTCGGAGGTCCCGAAGGGTAAAAAAAGTTAAAAAAAAAAATTGAAGTTGGCCGGCGGCTGTTGGGTCGAAAACCGGACGCTCAATTTTGCCGGCGTCCGGTTTCCGAGCCCGTGGCTGTCAGCGGGCTCGAGAACCGACGCCGGCAAAATTGAGCGTCGGCTGTCAAACCCGCTGACAGCTGCCGCTCCGGTCCAAAAAGAGGCGCTAGGGACGCGCTAGTGTCCCTAGCGCCTCCTTTTGCCCGTTTCTACCGCTGGACCTAATTTAAATAGAGAATCGCGCGCACAGGCGAGTGGCCTATGCGCGCGCCGGGAGAGCGGGCGTTCGCCCACTCTCCCGCAGACTTTACTGAATCGGCCTGATTGTGAGGCGTATGATGGGATGTCTTTGGGGGCTAAGATAAGCACCGGAGAAAGAAAGGTCACTGGTACTAAGATGAGATATCCTTGTTTTAATAAATTGTAATAAAATACTCTTACATAGTAAATTATAACTGATAAAGACAAAATGGCTTAACCAGTCTGCCCTGTTGAGAGATTTATCCACTTTGGGTAGATGCATCTACACCAACTCCCCTTCCCCCATGTTTTCTATCCTGTCTCTCAACCCCTGTCCCTTCCACTGCCCTCTACATCCATCCCAACCATGCCACAGTAATAGCTTTACCACCTCTGCTGGCAGGTCGCCCCAGGCCTTGCCATCCCCAGCTCTGCCTCCTACAAGACCAGCACTCAAACCAAAACTCAGGGGCCCTCCCCTGCCCTCGCACCCTCTGGATTGGAGCATGAGACATGAGGCTAGCGCTAGGGGCTCTACAGTCTGTGCACCAGTGGGGGCGAAAAATCCCATTAGTGGCACAGATTGCTCAGAGACAACTAGGCCCAGCAGGGCCTTACAGGGTCACCTCATAGTGAACCTGCCCCACAGTTATCAGAAGGTCAGGGAGTTAATTTTTATTTGGGCTTCTTTGCAGTTTGTGGTGGCTTTTATGGGAGCAACATTAGAAATATGCGAAGCCCAGTACAGGAGTTGTTTTGCATCACCTCTTTCTTCACATTTGAACTTGGATGGATATAAAGCTTGATTTTGGTGGTCCTGCTGCCTTGACTGGATATGATAGCAGCTGGGCGCGTCCCTATGTATGTCCATCTGTACAGATAAAACACCCAGTGAAAATGTTCTGTGCAGCAGAAAGCATGATGGACATTGCAGCCTGAAAGGGTTGGCTTGGGCGGGGGTTTCCATGCTTTATGATCAGAATTAAAAATCTCATTTGCTTATCTACAGCAGACTATCTTGATCGATAACACCATAAAAAGTACCAGACAAGCAAAAAAAAAAATGTATTTGCTCGGTCCCACCGGTTCACTCTTTAATTTCTAAATGTGTATGTATGATGGTGTTTAAAGGGACATTTTCCTTTTTTCCTCTGTCAAAAGGATTTTAAAAATATGCCTCAGAGCTACAGGCCCCGTTCTTAAAGCGGGGTTGCTAAGTTGTCGAATGGCTTTTTAAAAGCAGCCTTTGTGGCTGGAGGAATATTGCCTCCATTAAGCAGGCAGTTCATCAAAATTGAAGTAACTCCCCGCCAGCAACTGCCCGCAAATTGCAGGCAGCGACCGATCCATAACGATAAGTACAGAGCGTTAAGAGCAGCCTGCGCAGCAGATCAACTTATGAACAAGCTGAGGGAAGCGTGGAGCAGTGGCCCCTCCTCTCCCACCCAGCCTTAAGTGCCACACTCCGCAGGCAGCCGGGGACAGGGCACTGGGCCCTGAGAGAGAGTAGAGCAGTGAAATCAGATCATCTCAAAGGCCTCATATTGTTTAATCTGCACTCGTGTAAATATTTATGGACCTGTCATGCGCCCATCTGCACCGCCGCTGCCTTTTTTGCCGGGCAGGAGGGAACATTTGTTCCAGAGGCTGCAAGATCTTCGAAGTCATGCAAAAAAAAAACAAAAAACCCCCGAAAAGGGCAGAAAGCTCGCCTGGGTCCGTTTTCTTGGCATGGTCCTGAAATGGTGCCGCTTTTTGTCTGCGCAGCTTTCATTCTGAAAGCGAGCAACATCATGTTGCCCTAATGGCTAAATTTTATGGCAAAAAAAGTTCCACAGTGCAAAATGTTATGTGGCTTTTTTTTTTTTTTCCTGTACAGGAATTGCAAGAAATCGAGTTAAAAAAAAAAAAAAAAAGGGGCGGTTTCATAACTGTGTGAGAAACCTCAACTACGGACGTTTTGCATGATTTTGGCCCTAGTTTTGGCTGATCCTTTTATTTGGAGTTCAGCTTTTTTGGAATTCTCCAATACTTTTTAATTATTCTACTTACAAATAACAGTAATGTAACTATACTTAAATTCACGGAGTCAGGTGGCCTTGACAACTGAAAGCAAAGAAGCCACAAATAAGGCTCCTGAAAGTTTATTGAGAGAGAATCATTTCAGGGCCCCGAACACACCGTACCAGCAGCCTAGCAGATCTTGGTGGGACATTCGACACCACACATTTCCAGCTAGAAAGAAATAAATCAGCATCTGCAGTCCTTTGTGCCCTTGATCTGACTGAAATGGACACTGCTGCCTTGCTGCAGGGACTGGGCCAAACTGGGACCTGAGACCAGACTCGTGTTGTGGAAAAAGACAAATGTCAAATGAAAGGGTAAAAAAAAAAAAAAAGAAAAGAAAAAACACATCAAGGAAACGTTTCCCAGGTTTGACGGGAACGGGAGAAGTGCCGAGGCAGATTCTCCTGCAGCTAAGGTGACAGAATCCGTCCATCCTCCAGTTCAGACCTCTGCCTCCAGGAGGATTCCAGCACTTGACCCCCACGAGATAATCCATGAGACATAGCTTTATGCATTTGCTCTGTGAATCATGCTAATGTGCGTATTTTAGCTGAAACCGACACCCTTTTGTGGCTTTCAAGGACCACAGTAACATAAAGGTCAATATTCAGAGGCATTTAGACAGATAATTTCACAAGTTATCTGGCTAAATGTCGACTTTTGAATATTTTGGGCATTTAACTGGCTATAGATAATTTAACTCATTTGTCTAAAGGTTAGGTGGATAACATAGGGGCGTTCCAGGGCAGAGTTAGCCAAAAAAAAGGTTATCTGGCTACCTCCAATATTCAGATGGCAGGGGGGAAAAGGAGAACTGGATTCACACTGCAACCAACAAGGGCCCTGATTTTTACGGTCTGGGGAACTGATGCGCAGAAATAAGGGGAAAAAAAACCCCAGGACTGCTTCTATGGTCAAGTCCATAAGCAAGGCATGTGAAGAAGCACTGTCTGAACTTTCAAACTGGCTCATCACCCAGTAAAAATGTTGCTAGCAGTAAATTCTTATGGGTTATCATAAGGCTTGGGGATAACTGCACAGAGCAACAGTTGCTACCCTTAAGAGAAACCTGGGGGTAACCTGCACAGCGCACCAGATACTACCACAAGCTTGCTGGGCAGACTGGATGGATCATTTTGGTCCTTTTCTGCCATCCATCCTTGTTTTATTGTAACTGCTTTTTTTCTGCGCACTTGTTATAATTTGTTATATTTTGCAAATGTATACTCTCATGTTATAGTTATGTACGTTTATAATTTATTGATCACCCCTTGTTTTATGTAAACCGACATGATACGAACTCCGTGAATGCCGGTATAGAAAAAAAACCTCAAATAAAAATAAATAAATAAATGTTTCTTTGTTTCTATCTGGTTTTTCCAAAGAGTAGTCCTAAAGTTAGCCAGGTAAAATTATCTGACCATCTTTATAATAGCTAGCTATATTCAATAATGTAGGTGTACCACGGAATGTCCCTCCAGAGTAAGCTGGATAAGTTTGGGTTTTTTATTATATAATTTATTCTTTATTAAGTTTTAAATCAATTTCTTGATACAAAACCAAGGAATATAAGATATAAGAGCTGCATAAGATCCTGCGGAAGTGGCAGTGACTTATACAGCTCTGGTGGTATGGAATTCGATCCCTATAGTTCTACATTTAGAAAGAGATCTGATAAAATTTAGGAAACGACTGAAAGCATTCTTTTTCCAAAAGGCATATGTTCAGGTGTGATTTCATTTTTAATGCGTTTTGATTTTAATGTATTTCATTGTATGTAATTTATGTAAGTTATATGTTTGATATATATGTTAAAATGTTATCTGTACTGAACTATGTATAGGATATAGTGGGCTATATTAATTTTTAAATAAATGAATAAAATAAATACAATAAAACAATAAAGAAAATATATCTCAAAGAGATCAAATTCAATCACACCAGAAATTTTTATCAAGTCTACATTACATGGAGGGATAGAGAAATTAAAAGAAAGAAAATTATCCAAAGATTATACTTCTCCCCCAATATTAGAAGAAGACCATTGAGATGTATCTACTAAAAAGGAATGCAGATGAACTGGGTGCATAAAAATAAATGTATTTCCCTGATTTGTCACCAAACATTTACAGGGGAATTTTAGAAAAAATGTTGCCCCCAGGGACAGAGTCTGTTACTTTAATTGTTAAAAAGATTCCCTTTTTACCTGTGTTTCCCAGGAGACAACTGGGAAAATACGTAGTTTTTCACCACAGAACAGTGAATCCTTATATTTAAAGTATTGGAATACTAAATTTCTATCAGCTTCTAAAGCAAATTATATTACAAAGGTGGCTCTAGATGAAGAAACTGGGAGAACGCTGGACTATAGGGGTGTGCATTTGTTCCCTACAAATTGGGAATCGGCAACTTATAGGGCCCTATTCGTTGTATTCGTGGGGAAGCAAAACGTATCACGATTCCCCATGAATACAACGAATCTTTGCCGAATTATTCGGCCGCCTAAAGGAGCCAATTTAAACAAACCCCCCCCACCCTCCTGACCCCCCCCCCCCCCCAAGACTTATCAAAACTCCCTGGTGGTCCAGTGGGGGGTCCGGGAGCCATCCCCTGCACGCACATCCTCGGCTGCTGGTTTCAAAATGGCACCATAGCTTTTGACCTACTATGTCACAGGGGTTACCGGTGCCATTGGTCAGCCCCTGTCACATGGCCATTGGCACCATCTTGTGCTCCTACCAAGTGACAGGGGCTGACCAATGGCACTGGTAGGCCCTGTGACATAGTAAGGGCAAAGGCTATCGGCGCCATTTTGATTACTGGCAGCCGACGGCCCGAGTGCAGGAGATCGCTCCCAGACCCCCGCTGGACCACCAGGGATTTTTGGCAAGTCTTGGAGGACCCAACTGATCCCCACAAGACTTGCCAAAAGTCCAGCGGGGGTCCGGGAGTGACCTCCTGCACTCGGGCCGTCGGCTGCCAGTAATCAAAATGGCGCCGATAGCCTTTGCCCTTACTATGTCACAGGGGCTACCGGTAGGTCAAAGGCTATCGGCACCATTTTGAAACCGGCAGCCGAGGGAGTGAGTGCAGGGGATAGCTCCCGGACCCCCCCCCCCGCTGGACCACCAGGGAGTTTTGGTAAGTCTTAGGGGGGTCAGGAGGGTGGGGGGTTGTAGTTAATTTAGTTTTAGCAGGGAAATTAATAGGAATGCAACGAATCTGCTCCCCTCCCCCCCCCCCCCCCCCGACGAATCCGAATCCCGAATGCGACATATGGCGTCCCTCTGCACATCCCTACTGGACTAGCAAAAGGAGGCAAAAACATCAGAAGCTCCGTCAATAGATCCAGAAATCCTTCTCCTGTTAGGTAAATAACCATTAGATATCAAAAAAGGCCCATCGGGTAAAAACTGGAGCACCTCAGCAACATAACATTTGAAAAGATTTGTCCCTAACAACCATCTAGATTTAGAAAAAGTCAGAATTCTGAGATTCCTAGATCTAATTCTATTTTTCAGCATTTCAAATTGATAATGGATATTCAAATTATCCTTAATAGCAGTTGACATACAGTTTTGAAGAGATGTTAATGAACTATGTAACATTCCTATAGACCCCATATGAGGTAACAAGGGAGGCTCAAATAAGCCTATCCCGGAGTCTACATCCTGTAATTTAGCTGAAGTCCCTGCTGAAAAAACACACAGATTTTTCCAAAGAGTTGTTCATCCCATTCATTATCCTCTATATGTCCTTAAGGGTAGCATCTTCAGATTCCAGGCACCAGAGTCCCCAGCCCCTGGACATATAGAGATAGCAGGCAACATAGAATCAGGAACAGACAACCCCAATCTCTGAAAATTAGCTGAAGCAGATTCCAGGCAAATCCTAGCCATAGCTTCCAACAAAACAACATCATAAGTAGTAGATGTACTCACATACCATGACCCTAAACTTGATATGAAATTGCATGTCAGACTGGTCTTACAAACATCTTACTATAACCTCCATCTCTTAGACATGTCAATAGAGATGTGCAAACCAAAAAACAAAAAAAATCATTTTGGTTTGTTCATTCGTTTCATTGAGACACTACTCACTTCATTAGTTTCAAAACGAAAAAAGAAATTAATTTATTCATTTCATTAGTCTCAATCATTTTCCATTACAGTCTATAACAGGCTCTAGAATAGTGAATTTTATATCAATTGTAATGAAACTTGGGAGAAGAAATCATCAAAAGGGGGAAAGAGTCGCATGGTACTTTAGAAAATGCAAAGTGGCATCAAAATAGTGCATAAAGTAGCCTAAGGCTCTGCAAAGGGGTATGAGGATTGTGGGATTGGCAGGAGTTCACTAATGCAATGTAAGTAAAGCAAAGAAGCAGTAAGAGGAGGGAGAACACCTCAAGGTTTAGAAAGTATCAAGAACAGTTGATGGCAGCACAAGAGACAAAATGGCACCAAAAGTGGCATCAGGACCCTAAGGCAACATGAAGGAGGAATGAAGCAGAAAATATCCCAAGATATAGATAAAGGGACCAAGAATCAGAAAGACTGCTATCAAGATAAAGAATTCAAAAGCATGGGAGAGATGCACAGCAGCACCCCAGACTGGCAAGAAGACCTCAAAGTGTAAAAGCTGGAATGTGCCAGGAAGTTAGAGTGGCAGAAATAAGTTAAGAATATAAAGGTGTAAAATCTGCACATAGCAGCAAAGCTGAGCAGCACAAGGATCTGAATGTGTAGGATGAGGGGCATAGCATTAAGGCAGAGTGGCATGAGAGATACCAGTCATTCCATTGGAGAACGCAGATAACCATAGAGAGGGTGGATGACTCTTCCTGTCAAAGTATGGCTTGCGGGGGACAGGATGGTCCCCCAAGACTTGCCAAAAGTCCCTGGTGGTCCAGCGGGGGTCCGGGAGTGATCTTGTTGTCGGTTGCCAGTAATCAAAATGGCGCTGATAGCCTTTGCCCTTACTATGTCACAGGGGCTACCAGTGCCATTGGTCAGTCCCTGTCACATGGTAGGAGCACAAGATGGCGCCGGCCATCCATTGCTCCTACCATGTGACAGGGGCTGACCAATGGCACCGGTAGCCCTGTGACATAGAGGGTCAAAGGCTATCGGCGCCATTTTGATAGTTGCTCTATGACAAGAAGGAATACGAATGTTTATTTTTTTTTAGGCATTTAAAATACTATCATACACGTAAACTAGCAGCAGGGTGGTTGTGGAAGTGTGGCCCAACTGGCTATGTTGGGGACACAGCAGGACACAGCATTGCATCTCTTCCAGCCCTCAACCTTGCATCTTGGGCCTGGACAGGAGCCAGTGTGGTGGTTGTAGTGTGGCCCAACTGGCGGTGTTGGGGACACAGCAGGACTCAGCATTGCAAACCTTGATCTGGCATCTCGGGCCTGGACAGCAGCATCAATGTGGTTGGTGAACTTTGGTTCAATTGGTGGTTTTGCAGACAGAGCAGGCAAATGCAGTTAGTCAATCACAGTCACTGGATGTTGCTGGATGCTGGATGTAGGCCTCATTACTATTATTGAGATTCGGCTTGCAGAAAGGCAGAAGAGCCAGCAGCTACAGGACCTTCATGTTCCATTCATTCATCTTGCCACTCGCATGGCAAATTTAGATAGCCAAGCAAAGACAGATTCATTTTGAGGAACACTAGCTTCTCCATCAAGTGTGATGACAGCTTGGAGCGATGAGGGCTTATGATGTCTCCTGTTATGGAAAACACTCTTTCGTTTGGGACACTTGGTAGACAAGAGAGATAGTGTTGAACCACTCTCGCTAGGTCTGGCCAGATGTTAGACTTGTGAGACCAATATGCCAGCATATCCGTCTCCATGTCTTCAATGGTCTCAGTGAGATAGCGAGTCACTGAGATTTGAGCTGCCATCTCCTTTAGTGGTATTGGACATGAATCTTTGTTCCCAGCTGCTTTAGAGATCGCCTGGGACAGAAGTCAGGATTCTTTCTGTTTTCCTGTGGAGGGTATGCTAAGTGGCGATGATGGGATGCTGCTCTGACTTGTACTGCTGTCTGACCTGGCCAGTGAGGGTGTTTCCATCTGTGCTACATCCCTCCTCTGCCTCAACCTGTGGTGCTCTAATTGACAAACCTCCCCTGTCAGCATGCTCTTCATATGTGTCAGATTGTTCATCACCAGTGCAAGTCTCCCTTTCACACGTGGATCACATAATGTAGCAAGCATGTATGTGGAGTTTCTGGTCAGGGGTCCTAGAGTCTCTGCCACCTGCTTTTCCAAGGACACCAAACAGCGTAGCACCTCACCTCTCACTCCCCCTTCCTTTTGAAAGCCCCCCAACTTTCTAACAGGATGTTTACTATCGGGATGACATCTCTCAAGGTGGCACTTGTAGCACGCAACTCCTCTGTGGCATCCTTAAAGGGCTTCAGGATTTTCGCAAGCTGTCTCATGACTGATCAGACATGATGCCTTAGGGAAGCCTGCATGTCTGTCTCCATTTCCCGAGACAGATCATGCAGGGGTGTCTGCTGCTCCACTAGCCTCTGTAGCATCATGTAAGTTGAATTCCAGCGCGCACCCACATCTATGATGAGACTCTTTTGAGGCATCTCTAATTCCTCCTGCTTTTCACGAAGAAGGCCACCCACCTTCATGCTTTGGTGGAAGTGTCCAGCAGTTTTTCTACACTTATCTAGTAAGCCGTGCAAGTATGCATGCTCAGGATCCCTGGACCCCAGCCCTAAGGCCTCCTTCACTGCTAGGTTCAGGGTGTGAGCAAAGCATCATACACAATGATATCCACCGTCAGATACTGTCTTGACCATATTATTAGAGCCATTGTCAGTTATAAAGAAACCTGCGTTGAGACTTATGGCTCTCTGATCCAGCTCCAGCCCTCCAACATTTCTTGAATCACTGCTAAAATATTGGCAGAGGTATGGGAACCATCCGCCAGGTGAGTGTGCAGCAAAGCCCACCTGCGTCCTGTTGCTCCAGTTCCTGTGGAGCTGCTGCCTGCTCTGATCTCGGCCAGGTCCCACCAGTGTGCGTCAGAGAGAAGAAGGAGTGTGAGGCATTTGTGGATATCCATATATCACTTATGAAATGCACACTGCTATCCTATGCCTTCACCAGCAGCACCTGCACATGGCTACAACAATGTTTATACAAATTGGCAATGACCTTTCTATTGAAAGTGGTACTTGAGGGCAATTTATAGTTTTTCAATTCCCAAACATCAGCAGGAGAGACAGCAAACACCTGAGACCCATGTTCTCAATGACCTGCATGGGCTGATCATCTAAAGGGATCATCTCACCATTAGTCCTTGTCACCACTTTAGATGCTGCCTGCCTCTTTCCCCAAGACAGTGCCACCAAACACCACTCCATTTCCTTCATTGTGGGATGTCGCTTCTTAGCTATAGTTGGGGACTGCTGCTGCCGGCCTGCCACCTGACTGGTAGAAGGAGCCAAAATCTTGGAAGGAGCTTGAGGAACACTCGCCCCCTTTTCAAAGACTAGTGTCCTCTGTCTTGCAAAAGGGGCCCCCTGACTACCTCTACTATCATCCCCAAGTACATATTGAAGGGGATGCTGCTTCTTCAGGTGTTGCTCCATTCCAGCATTGCTTAAGCGGCCCAGTTGCTTCCCTCGGCTGATGTCCTTTGCTCAGTAGTTACAATGTGCAAAGCGTGAGTCCTCCCTCATTTGAAAATGGCTCCAGCTCACAGATTTCTTTCATGATCCCTTGCCTCTGTCTACATCCTTGGGGTGGGGGTGGGGGGGAGGAACGGCACTGCTGGCAGTGAAGTGGGGGTGGTCACAGATGGAGCCTGAGGAACTGCAGAAGAGGATTCACTCATCCTCTGTTCCTGCACTATCATTATGGCCCGTCTCCCTCACTAACATGTCATCCTGCATCTCTCTCCTCTGTCAGTGAAGTGGAAGCTAGCACAGTACTGACTAAATCTCCTAATACAGGGTCTTCAGCTAATGCCTCTCCCATCTCTGCTTCAGGAAATCCTTTGAAGGGAGATTCATCAAGCTCTGAATCAAAAGAGGATGACAAAACTGATCTTATAGCCTCTGCTGCACTAAGGGTTTGTGGTGCTGGTTTTGGTTTCACCGCTTGTACTTATACTTCTGTAGGCACTGGGGGCTGTAGTTTGCTGCTACTAGTACACTAGTGCCTTCCCTTTCCTTCTCCTCTGACATTGCAGGATCTGGCTGAGACACTGATGGAAAAACTGGCACATCCTCCCCAAATCTCATCTTCTTGTGGCTTGACCTGTCTGTCTCTCCTGCTGATGTTTGGGATTTGAAAAAATCCCTCTTTGTGTTAGTTGGGGGACTCACTGTTGTCTGTCTAGCAAATCCCCTGAAAACAACTGCAGGCTTTGGAAGGCATGGGCATCAAGTCATTTTAAATAAATAGATAGATAAATAAACAAGCAAACAAATAAACCCAATGGATCCACTTCCAGACAGCAAAGCAGAAGTAACAGAGTCCCCTGCTGAAGTTGTCTCCTCAACCCTCCGAGTTAAAGAAGGCATCAGTGGAGGGATACAGGGCACTGGACGCAAGGAGGTGTCCTCTAACTCTGCAGTCAGGTACCCACGCAATAATGAGTGAGGGCGGGTTACATATATATTCATGGGACCTCACATTGGTGCTGGAATTTTGGGAGAAGTGGCACTTATACCTTTTCTTTTCCTTCCCATAATAACAAACAAATGGGCCAATTGGATACGCGTTTTCCCTTACCCTTTATTCAGTAAGGGGCCGAAAACACGCGTCCAACCCGCCGAACCTAATAGCGCACTTAACATGCAAATGCATGTTGATAGCCCTATTAGGTATTCCCGCGCGATTCACAAAGCAAAATGTGCAGCCAAGCCGCACATTTTGCTTTCAGAAATTAGCGCCTACCCAAAGGTAGGCGCTAATTTCTTCGGGCACCGGGAAAGTGCACAGAAAAGCAGTAAAAACTGCTTTTCTGTGCACCCTCCGACTTAATATCATGGCGATATTAAGTCGGAGGTCCCGAAGGGTAAAAAAAAGTAAAAAAAAAAAGAAAAAAAAATTTTAAGTCGGGCCCGCGGCTGTCGGGTCAAAAACCGGACGCTCAATTATGCCGGCGTCCGTTTTCAGAACCCGTGGCTGTCAGCGGGCTTGAGAACCGACGCCGGCAAAATTGAGCGTCGGCTGTCAAACCCACTGACAGCCGCCACTCCAAGCCAAAAGGAGGCGCTAGGGACGCACTAGTGTCCCTAGCGGCTCCTTTTGCCTGTTTCTACCGCCGGGCCTCATTTAAATACTGAATCGCGCGCACAGGCGAGTGGCCTGTGCGCGCGCCGGGAGAGCGGGTGTTCGCCCACTCTCCCGCGGACTTTACTGAATCGGCCCGAAAGGGAAGAAAAATTACACAAGGGGTGTTGCCCCTTTAATGCACAGCTTAGGCGCACCGGAGGCAGCTGTGTGCTGGATTTTAAAGCTCCAGGGTTTTGATGGCGTCATCCCTGGGATCGGACTGTCCAATGTAACACCTGCAGCACTTCCTCATCAGGGCCTCCGATCACGGCAGGAACAGGATGGCAGGTTCCCCCAGCTGGATAAGTTTATCGGGCTAACTTTGCAATTCATCCAGTGATTATATATTAGCCCATGTGAATGTCAGAAAATACAGACCAAATTAGCTGATCTAGTCTGCCCACTTGAAATTCGTGCAATTTGGTTAGATGTACATGAATTCCCATGTGCAAGTCTAAACCAGTTCTTTCTCCCCACACCATTTACTTGACCTCTCATACTTTTTCCTATCGCCTTATATCCTCCCCTTCACTCCCAAAATCTGTTATGGCGATGGCCTCTATCAAATCTGCTAGTTGACTATTTTAGGCCTAGCCATCTTCAAGCTTGCTTCTTAGAAGCAATTCTTAAGCTAACATCCCGGCCCCCCTTCCATGATAAAATCCGGCCTTCCTATTCTCCTTGAAGTTGGGTTTAACCAAGGGCCCTCCATGCAGATTCCTCAGCCTTCTTGGATCCGCAGTGCAATTATATCACTTCTGTTTAGGATTGTAACTGCTACTCTGTGCAGGTCACCCCACTGCCGTTTTGGAAGTTTAAAGCTGTTTGGTCTGTTCCTGCAGCTCCATGTAGGTCACCCTGTGGCTTCATTTCCATCATTTAATATTCATTCTGAGTATAGGAGCCTCACAAGTCACAGACATGGTTAGACAATTAGAATTCAGACTGAGTGTCCATATATATATTTTGATTATGTATTTTGGTGTTCTGTAATAATAGCCTGACTGTAAAGACAATATATTAATCGTAGCTGAATTTCTGCAGTCTTAGCTGTAAGCTAAATTAGAATACTTACCGTGTGGGTAACCGAAAATGGAGCAAAAGCTACACTAAATCATTTGAAAAACGTTAGAAGAGAGCACATGCCCCAAAGATCTAATAAAAAAAAATCTTTATTATACATTTAGATGGGTTTAAAACAGAAGTATTTGGCACTGCGTGCGTCAAGATCTTTAATACATGGTTGAAGGATTGTTCTAGAGGGTTCTGGCTATCCATAGGTCTACAATAAAATGTGGAGGAATAAAAGACATATGGGAAAGGTGGCATGCATTTGGTGAGGAGTGAAATGAGGATTAAGTGAATAGTTCAAACATAAAAGGTGGGTGTTGTCTCTCTTCATAAAAGTAATAATGAGGAAGAAGTTACCAAAAGCCTATTTGTCTGACCTTGGAGGAAGGAAAATTAATGGAGATTCTGCTAAAGAAAAGGATAATGATATACCTTAAACCCAGAGGGTTACAGGATCTGAGGCAGCATGATTTTACTAGAGGGAGATTGTGTCAAATAAATCTGAATGAGCAGAGAATTATATAAGGATGTGCTTCGGCTTTTGGTTTGCTTGGATTTCACCTAAGTGTTTGATACTGTACTGCACAGGAGGCTTAGACATAAACTGATTGCAGGAGGTAGGCCCCAAAGGTGGTGGGGGGGGGGGTCGTCATACGGGTTAGGAACTGCTCGAGTAATAGACAGAAGATAGCAATAAACGGAATTCACTCAGGAAAGAAGGCCGGCGTGCCACGGGGATTGGTCCCGAGGTCTGTTTTTATTCAATATCTCTTTGGGAACAATATTACTGAAGGGTTAATATGAAAAACAATTTTGTCTCTTTGTTTATAACATGATCTGCACCAGAGTGGAATTCCCTGAGGGTGTAGGCAGAAGGAATAGTGATTTAAGAAAGCTTGTGAAGTGGTTAAAATGCTTGGCAGCCATGCTTCAATACAAAAAAAAGTGCAGAGTCATACATTTGGCGAAAAGAACTTCAAGGGAACAGTCCACAGTGGGGGATGATGTGCTGAGGTTCACAAAGCAGGAGAGAGACCTTGGAGGGGAGAGACCAGAACTGATGATTTCAAGGTAATTGCTACCACTCCCCCTCCCTTTTGTTGAGGTTATCTTTGGGGGCTGCAGGGGTGGTGAGTGACTGTTCTGCAGCCCCCAAAAGATTTCAGAAAAAACCCCAATTAGAGTTCAAAACAGTTGGGCTCCAATGCAAGGAGAGACTTGCACTCATTCAAAGAAAGAATTCCAGGTTCACACCAAAATGTTGTTCCAAAACAGACAGAGCATTTATGCAAGGTAAAAAAAAAAAAATGTCCAAGCAGAGCAGAATAACAGCAGGAAATTCACTTCAGAAACACCACTTCCAAACCGGAGGCAAGCAGCTTCTCACTTCCAAATCTCCAGCTCCATCAGGGAGGTTATCGTGGTTTCTCTTTATTTCAAGAATTATCCCAAGGCCAGACAGAGAAAATCCCCATACATCAAAAGAATACTCTTTTTCCCAGCAACCCTTACTTAACACACTCAAGCTTCAGATCCAGAGAAATCCTCAGAACCATCCTAATTACTTCATTGGGCTGAAAACCTCGGTCTGCTTCACTTTCCATTCCAGGCCCCTGACTCATGGAAGTCTGCTCCTCAGTAAATCCAAAACAGCACCAAAACAGTAACTCCTCCCAAGTGCTTGTGGATTCACCTTTTATAACTTCCTCCCAACTCATCCCCTTTTGGGGGAAGGAACTCCTTGTCACTCCACACTTGTGCTCACAACTCCCCAAACCTCCCACCTCTGGAAAGTTCCGCATTTTAATCAATACGCCATTATCCTTTATATCAGGGCTTCCCAGACCTGTCCTGGGGACTCCCATAGCCAGTCAGATTTTTAGGATATCCGCAATGAATATGCACAAGATCAATTTGCATAGAATGAATATCCATGCTATGCAAATTTATCTCATGCATATTCATTGCGGATATCCTAAAAATCTGACTGGCTTTGGGGTCTCAGGACAGGTGTGGGGAAACCTGCTTTATAGTAAGGCCTGAGCTGCCTTACATATCAAAACTGTGTGACAAGGCAGTGGCCAGGTCCAAAGGAATGCTAGCTGCATAGGAAGAGGCATAATCAGTAGAAAAAAGGTGATACTGCCTTTGCACAGATACTTGTTAAGCTCTCTCCTGGGGTACTGTGTCCAATTCTAGAGACTGTTCCTCCAAAATTATTTAGACAGCATGGAAATGTTCCAGAGAAGAGCTACTAAAATGGTCCAGGGCCTCCATCAAAACTCCTATGATATGAGACTTAAAGATCTAAATATATATGCTCTAAAGTAGAGCAGAAACAGGGAGGGTGGAGAGGGTGAGGGAAGAAGAAACATGACAGAGATATTCAAGTACCTCAAAGGCATGGGCAGTGAGCAGATAGCCTTGCTAGAAGTCCTCAACCTCTTTATGGTGTTTGACACTGTCGAATATGACATCCTAATTATCCATCTTACAGACCTGGGTCTAGCAGGCCCAGCAGCACTAGCCTGGTTCAACTCGTTCCTCCACA
The DNA here is from genome assembly GCF_901001135.1 of Rhinatrema bivittatum. NCBI lineage: Eukaryota > Metazoa > Chordata > Amphibia > Gymnophiona > Rhinatrematidae > Rhinatrema > Rhinatrema bivittatum. Next base: position 220,182,413 of record NC_042616.1, on the reverse strand, counting down.
GTTACTTCCAGACTGTTACACTGGGGTTAGCAGCATCCTGCTCTCACTCCCTCTCCTGTAGAGTACCACAGGAATCTATCCTGTTGCCAGTTCTGTTCAATGTATACATGGCTACCCTAGGCAAGTTCATCAGAGACTTTTATAGTAGCAACATTCAGCTATTGATCCCTCCTGGCCCAGACCTGGAAAATGCAATAGCCAACCTGAACAAATGCCTGGAAAACACCTCAAACTGGCTGTGCCAAAATAAACTGAGACAGAAGTATTGTGTGTGGATAGGAAAAAAGGACCTTGGCAAATTGAACACTGAGGTGATCCTTGAAGAGACAGTTTTTTCTTTCAGCTGCCAAGTTTGCAGTCTGGGATGTGGACTCACCATTGAAGCTCAGATCTTGGCAGCATTCAAATGAGCTTCCCGTCATCTACACCAACTTCATCCCTTCTTTGATGGCCCTGCATTTGCTACGGTCTCCTGCCTGAATTACTGCAACTTGCTCTATATCGGCTTTCAAAAAAACCTTCAACTGGTGCCCGCAACTTATACAGAATACTGCAGCTAAACTAATGCCAAATGCAAATAAATTCAAGACGATAACTTCTATTTTACAATCTCTGCACGAGCTCCCAGTACTCTGTAGGGCCCAATTCACAACCTTAGTTCTGGTTTTCAAAGTCCTAAATGGCAGTCCACTGCCCTACCTCAGATGCCGACTCATTCCACATGTGCCCTCCCACTCCCTGCACTATAGGTCACAAGCCCATCTACGAGTACCTACACTTATGGAAATTTGCCTCACAATCCCCAGAGAGCATTATCTTGTTCAGTACCAAACCCTTGGAATGCTTTGCCTCCTAACAGCAGATGAGTCCTTAAATCCACCAGCTTTCAGAAAACTACTAAAAACACTGCTCTTTCAGGTGGCTTTTGGCTACAAAACACGGCTCTTTCAGGTGGCTTTTGGCTACAAACCTAAGTTGGCCCAATTCTCAAGCCATGCTCCCTGATCATTAAAGAACTGCAGGAAATTATACCTTTAAAGAGCTTGCTGCTCAGACATAAGCAATCATCCTAGCGTACTAAAACTGTAGCCATATGCTTTCTTTATTGCTCTTACAGTGCCCTACCATAAAGTAGTTCTATAATGTATTTTCTCTGATTTATGTATTTTTGGTGTACATATGATCTATCCCTGTGATGAATACTGTGAATTTATTTATTTATTTGAAATATTAAGAATGTAAACACTGACCTACTGTAACATACTTTGAGCATTCTAGTTAGAAAAGTATGAACATTAGTGATGATAATATAAAAGAAGCAACATTTTTCAGAGGGAAGTCACTGTATGAAGCTCCAACGGTGCAGACTCAAAATTAATTTCAGAAAATACGTCAAGGAAAGTGTGGTGGATGCATAGAATAGACTTCCAGAAGAGGTGGTGGAGACAAAAGCTAACAGAATTCAAAAAAGCATGGGTTAAGTTGTGAATGGAAAGATATAGATCAACATATCAACAGTGATTGTTTGGGGTCTAATATATTATACCAGGAAGAAAGTGGGTAGATTAGATTCTAAAAGTCCTAATTCTACTGTAGAAATCAATTTGTGGCCTCTCTCTGCTCTGTGTCCCAATAATTGCCATTTATTCACTTATCCTTTCCATTCCCAAGGGCAAACTATTTTGCCAGTCCCTTGCTCTCATCAGTCATCAGGTGATCTTTCACGTCCATGCTTTCCATCTCTTAGCCCCTATCCATTGGAACTCATTTTTACCACAAATTCAAAATGCCATTCCTTGTTCCACATGAGCTTGAGACCTACCTCTAGAAACTAGCTTTTTCAAATCTCTGATCTCTTTTTCAATGTTTTGCTTCTCCTGTCTTATTTGTATATCACTGGAATAATTTTGCAATTATATTCTTCATAAAGTACTCTGGATGAGAAAGGTGCCATAGAAAAGCCAAATAAGGTAAGGTTTCACAGTATGCTCCTGGCCACTTACAAGGCTCTGACCATATTTTACAACATACAGATAGTCCTATAAGAGCTACATCCCACTGTCAGTTAAGGGCTGCTTTAGAGCTGGGATTACACATAGATTGATGAATAAATAACCAGGAAAATCCTGGGGGCCACAGTGACTATGCATGGTGATTACCTAGGGGAAGTCTAACAATGGAAGACAGATGAGATGAGAGGACAAATACATTGACTGGAGTTTAAGTGATTATGAACATAATTGGGATGATATCTGTAAACAACTTTAGTCAATACAGAAATGTATACTATTTTCATTGTGAAGCTTCCCCTAGAAGGCAAAGGAGATGATGCACCACACCTGGCCCCTATGTTGTTGAACACTGTAGAAAAGACTCCTGCAATCTTTTACCAAGAAATAATTACATCAGGGAATATCTTTATTCTGATTATTAAATAACGCATTTTAATGTCACATAACATTCATTTTACAAAGATTAGATGAGTCAGGAAATCTTTTTGCACTTGGGTCCCTTCCCCCAGTGCACTGCCTGCCCACAGACTCTCAGTGAAACGTTAGGCAAATCACTTAGAGTCTGATGTACTGAAAGGTTTTTTCCATTTTGTGTCTATAGAACAATGTAGCACATAAGTCCCTGACTATCTCAAGTTCCAACTGAAAACATTTGTCTTAATCTGGTTTTACCAGTCAATATATTTTTTTAAAACAGAGGTTTCTCTCCGTACGCTTCTATAACTTAGTCACTTGTGGCCCCCAGTATTTTCCTGGTTATTTATACACCAACCTATGTGTAATCCCAGGTCTAGGGCAGCCCTTAGTAATTGACAGTGGGATGTCGCTCCTACAGGACCTACTTCCATTAGTTTCTTAGTAAATGTAGAAACACATGTGAAATTGTAAACAGTGTGCTTTTTAAGCAGTTTACAATGAACGTCAACACAGCAAACTCTGAAACATCCAGCTCTAAATTAAACTCATGTGAAAAATGTTAAGGGCTATAAAATGAAACCACAGGGAAAGAAAACCCTTAGCTGCTGACTGAAGTGGTTTCTCGCCACTTCTTGACCCCCTTTCTTCTGTATAACTTGAACTTTTACAAAAATTCATGTAATTGGAGTTGGTAGCTATGATTTGTATTCATTCAGCAAAAGTGACAAAAATTAAAGCCAAAACTTAGCGCTCACTGATGCACGTTCCATGTGCCACTATTATCTGAGGGGGGTGGGGCTGGGATTATTTGGATAGAAAAGAACAGAATATTCAACATGTTGGAATTTTAAACAATTCCACTTAATTACAGAGGAGCTTGATCTTGAATTACTTAACCAAATGAGAAGAGCCAGGCTGGGGCACCTAATGAGTGAGGGACTTAAATTATTCAGGAGTGGCCTGAGATAAAGAAAGAAAGAAGAAATCAGCCATGGATACTTAAGGATGGGTCCAGTTTTGGATCTATGTTTTAGTAGCCAGGAGGAGATTGCAAACGACTTGCAGGTCAGAGAACATTCAGGGAATGAGGATGACAGATTGGGATCTTTAGAGATCAAGGCAAATGCAGAAGGGGCAAAAAGATAAAACCATGCAATTACATTTTTAAAAGGCTAAATTTAAGGTTATGCATATGTAACCAGTGTCTGGTGAGTGAGTTCCAAACCTCAACTTGGTTACTGGGTTCTTAGTGGAAATTGTCTGGCAGTTCTTGTAATGTACTGGGCTCAAAGTGTTCCCTTCACTGGAGCAGGGAAATTATGTGGCTAGAAAAAAAACCCCCTTCTAAGTGACTGGCTTCTTCACACAAGAACCAGAAACTGAAAATCAGTTCGGTCCAGTGCAAGCTGTGGTGGTTCCATTCAGCCAATTTACTCAAAACACAAATTTGACAACCCCAAACCACAGTAAAAGGTTTTACATGAAGTAGCAGCACATCACAGCTGCAGCAGATAAACCTCCTCCCCATTAGAATTCATTCTGACATCCCAATAAAGTTCATCCTATAAGCAACAAGGCTCCACTTAAGTTATGAGATTTCTTCTTCATTCTGTGTTCCCGTGATCCTCCTAGGTACTGTCTGGAGAATAGCTGGGCCAGAGGCCCAGGAGTAGATTGTGTGTAGCCTCTCCATGAGAAAATCTGCTAGGCCTTCCTTATTCACAGCAAATAAATACAGCGCAGACTGGAATCTGAATGCTTTGGCACTCTTTCCCATCTTTTGAATTCTGGTCTCACTGTCACTGCAAGTCTTGTCATTCATACCCACCAGGGGTCACTGGTGACCTCATCCATCCTTAAGGGCACAGAATCCTTTTCCAATCCATTCTACCTCTCAGGCAGAGACTAAGCGGAGTCATAGTTTTGGGACCAGGGTCATACAATTTTCTGGCCCGGGTAAAGCGGAGACCAAAGGTTTATTAATAAGGCTGCAGAAAGCACAGGCAATTGCCAAAAAAATATGTATGCTGATGGGAAAAAATATATATATATATAAAACTAGAAAGGCAAATCGTATGTAACTAAATCAAGAAGTCAGGAAAAAGCATCTCAGAAGCGGGCATTTAAAAGGTGGACTATAAATGCAAAAATGAAATGAAAAGGCTGAAAGCAAAAGTGATAAAGAAAGGCATGCGACAAAGAGTGTAAACCGAGCAAAAGGAAGACTGGTAAAGATACCAAAGCCAATCCCCAAAGGCTCTTTACCAACATTAATAATATAAAAGAGGGTCTGGAACTGCTTGCAGCTGAGTACCAGTCTCTCAGGATAGGAGGAGTTTGGGTCAAACAGATGGTGCAGTGGACCCGGACCCAGAGGATAAATAGGGTGAACTGGTATATTTAGCTGGACAGGGCTCTGACACGCTGCGGATCCCTCCATGACTCCTCCCCACCCCTCAAATACCAGAAAATGGAACTCACTTCATAGTTTATTCTAAACCAACAAAACCAGAGGTCAGAGAATAAAATGGAGTAAATCAATTCCCTGATCAAATTAAGGTCGTAGACTTTACTCGGCTAAGCCTTGGTACTTAAAAAAGAGACAGAGAACAGTATAGGTATAAATGCTTTTGCAACTACCTACAGTTGTTCACTTATGAAAAGGAGAACCAATTCACATTTATATCTTCCACCCCTCCTCTATCCAACTGCTCACAGGACCATCAGCAAGACACAATTTTCACGTTCCCATCACTTTTTGGCCATCCAATAGTGCTCCTTCTCTATGAGATATCATGGATATGAAAGTCCTACTATCCACAGTTCCACATATGCATCAACAAATATTTCAGTACTCACTATTTGTTACACAGTATCTCTTCTCCAAGGATCAAGAATCACTTTCTCCCACTTCTCATCCAGGGAAACTGTCTTCAGAGTTTCTCTCCTCCAGCACCCTTCTCTCACCGAAGGCTTCTCCCCAGAACTCCACGTTTTCCTTCGGGACTCAGGTTAGGTCACCGATTGTCTCTCCATCAGACGACACACCGCTCTCTGGTTGCTTCCCCATGAGGAAAACTGTCCAGCACCTTGAGCCTTTCCCATTGAGGTGTGGGGGGGGTTGGTGATCCCCTGCAGGGCCCTCTCACTTGAGAGGCTACCATTGGACCGAACCCACTCCCTGGATGGATTCTCTCCTAATAATCCATGATGGCAACTCCCCTCAAGTCCCTGCCAAAATCCGAAACCATCTTAACCTTCTTAAAAGACCACATACCCTTAACCCCAAAACAGTAACCATGACACAGGCTGCATACGTCTCCCCAATTTCACCATAACAATCTGCCACCTAGTGGTCATTATGAATATCACACGCTGAAATTTCAGTTAACCTGAAAGGACGTTTTTGGGGGGGGGGTTTTCTATAGTGATGTCACACTCTAGAGGAGCATCCCGGGCAGTCTCCCCCACCTAGAATGATTTCAGGATCTCTTCAGTGACAGAGAAAGCTCCCTAATGGGGAAACCCGTTACAATAATAAAGAATGAAACAATTTAAATGAGACAGTACATGTTGAGAGCCAGGAAGAAGACCTGGATTTCTAACTGATAAACTGAGAATGAAGGTGCCGAGCTGAGCAACAACAGCCAAAGCTAAGTGTGTGTTGTTGTACATTAAATGGCCTATGTAATAAAGTTTAGCATGCACATTAAAGCTGATTTGCATGTGCTAATACTGTGTTACGCAATAAGGCCTTAATATGCACATTAAGTTGGTCTCCCAACATGTTAACATCTATCTGCTAAAATTAGCACCTGCACAAAAACAAAGGGAGTATCATATGCAAATTAGACTTTACCAGGCTCACTGATAAGCAGAGTGGTATAATGATCTTCCCCTGTTATTTACTATTGCCCAATAAAGCCAAACTATTAACATATGTCTCAGACTAGGCAATCACAGGCATGAAAAATCTAGAAATCCTCTATGCTAACAAAAGCGCTGTTTACTTAGCAGGGGGATTTCATTTCCCCAGTACAAAGATGAAGGGGCCTGTGTGCGCTCAGGCTGCGAGCCTCACAGAGTGCTGTGCGCTACGTGCAGGCCATGGATGAGCAGGCCACACCGGCCAAGCACCAAGTGCACAAAATACTTTTTTTTTTTTTTTTAGTAATGGCGGAATACTTTGTAAATTGGTATTTTCTTGATTTTTATGTCAGAGTGTGTTTTTAATTCACTGCACCATACTTTGATCATGTCTTGGAAAGGCGTGTAAGCAAATAAGTTATTAACTTATATGGCACACCCCCTGGTCCTCCAAACATAGCTTTGTGAGATTTCCATTCCTTTTCAGCCCCTCCCAACCTGGAGGGCTGTGATTGGTTGACTGAGGGTACTTACAGGCCGCTACAGTACAGTGCGCTCCAACGGAGCGCACTGTTAGCCGGCATTTGGACGCACGTTTTCGACGCGCCTGCTTTACCCCTTATTCAGTAAGGGGTAATAGCGCGTCCAAAACGCGCGTCCATCTCCCCCAAACCTAATAGCGCCCGCAACATGCAAATGCATGTTGATGGCCCTATTAGATATTCCTGCGCAATTCAGTAAGTAAAATGTGCAGCCAAGCCGCACATTTTACTTTCAGAAATTAGCGCCTACCCAAAGGTAGGCGCTAATTTCTCCGGGCACTGGGAAAGTGCACAGAAAAGCAGTAAAAACTGCTTTTCTGTGCAGCCTCCGACTTAATATCATGGCGATATTAAGTCGGAGGTCCCGAAAGTTTAAAAAAGTAAAAAAAAAAAAAAAATTTTGAAATAGGCCCGCGGCTTACGGGTTGAAAACCGTACGCTCAATTTTGCCGGCGTCCGAACCCATGGCTGTCAGCTGGCTCGAGAACCGATGCCGACAAAATTGAGCGTCGGCTGTCAAACCCTCTGACAGCCGCTGCTCCTGTCCAAAAAGAGGCGCTAGGGACGCGCTAGTGTCCTTAGCGCTTCTTTTTACTGCCGGGCCTAATTTAAATACATTTTTTTACTGAATCGCGTGCACAGGAGAGTGTTTTTTACTGTATCGGCCTGTTACTGAGGTAATCAGTAACTTCATTGTGGTCATTTTTTAGTTAGCCTGTGGACAGGCTTTTTTAAGCTGGGCCCTCTGCCCAGTTGAAGTTTTTTCCTCAGGAGTTTCCCCTCAGTACACTCCCTGTCTGAGGGGTCCTTTCTAAATTTGGAAGAGAGATCTTTGCCAGTTTCCTTTCTGGATTTTCATTCTGGAGGAAACCTTGGTCTCCTTTCAAGGGACCAGGGACTGCAGACCTGAGAGCCATCAATCTACTCCCTAGGGGGAGGCGAGCGTCAGTGACAGCAGTACCCAGCATGGGATTTTTGTTGGCTAGAACTTATCCTTATTTTCTGAGATTGGGAAAGTTGTTTTGAACCCTTTCGGAGAAGGCAAACCCCCATCCCCTGGACACAAAGGAGCTGGAGCTGGAGACCTGTGAGACTTTTTCTACTCCATAGAAGAGGCGAGCAACAGCGACAGCATAGCATTAGCCACAGAGAGATCTTTGAAATTAGGAAGGTATTCCCATTCTGCTGTGGGGAGCTTGTTTTTTTTATCCACCCCTCCTCACTGGGAAACAAGGCTGGGACATCCAGTTTCCTGTCCACCATAGATGTTTCCTTCAAAGAAGTCACAGACCACAGAACTTTGGGGAAAAAAAAGACCAAGATAATGAGACAACCACCCTAAACATACACACATACACACACATACACGCACACACACACATACACACACACACACACACACAAACACACACACTCACAAACACATACACGCACGCACACACATACACACACACACACACATACACACACACACACACACACAAACACACACACACATACACACACACACACACACACAAACACACACACTCACAAACACATACACGCACGCACACACATACACACACACACACACACAAACACACACACACACACACACACTCACACACACACACACACACACACACGATCTCAACCGAAAGGGACCAGGACACAGGTTGGGTGACAGGGAATTAATAACTGGACTCAGGTAGGATTTTTCCAGGTTTAAGGGGAATCCCCTCATGTAGGCTTTCCCTGGCGCCCTGGAGCAGTTTATGCACAAAGAACAGAAGTGTAAACTTTACCTTGGGACCCTGAGAGAAAGGACACATACCCAAAGGAAGATTAACAAACTTAAGCCAGACAACTGTAATATCAACTGCCTGGATAAAGTGGACTTTGATACAACTTTAAAGAATCAGTAAACTTTTATTTTGAACACCCAGAATCTTGTCCTGCCTGTTTGTCCCAGGAACAGCAATAAAGTTAATAAAGAAGAAGGAGCTAGAAACGCATCACCACCTGGACCACAAGCTTAAGCTTTCCCCCACCCCTTGGGACAAAGCGAGAAGGGAGAAGCACTAGCAGGAGCAGCCCCAGAGAAAAAATTGGTTTGTGTGCCCTTGGGAAGCAGAACTCCCCAACAAAGGCTTACACTTATGTTCTTTGCGAGGGCTTAGGCCTAGAAAATTTGTTTAGCTGTCATTGATAAATTTGGGATGCTAAGGTATCTTAAAAAAATCACTGATGTAAGAAGTACTGTTAGATGATAACATGCATGCCAAAGGCTGAACAGAAGCCACAGGCAAACAATAAACCATTAAATGACAGAATGGACAGCAATACAGGCGTCTTAAATTATCAGTCAGGGTTCCCAGGTTCCCTAAACTGTCACTGAATAGGTGCTAAGTACTCACCACTGAGCCGGGTGAGCCCTGCTTTGTGTAGAAATAACAATGATTACATACCATTGATAGAGGATTTCACTTTCCATTGACGGATCTTCAAAGGGATCTGGCCGCCTAGCAATGGAGTAGGGTGGCTAGATCACACGAGGTGAAAAACTTGCTCCCCTCAGTGGCTCAGTTTAGCTCAGGGGTCAGGAACCTTTTTGGCTGAGAGAGCCATAAACGCCACATATTTTAAAATGTAATTCCATGAGAGCCATACAATATGTTTAAAACTAAATACAAGTAAATGTGTGCATTTTATGTAAGATCCCACTTTTAATGTACAATAAGTCTCTGAAAATATTACACCAGGCCTTAAGACACCAATACATCTCCTATTAGGAAAACGGACCAAGTCAGGCTGCTATAGAGTCCTACACAGAAACTACACGCCAGCAGAAAACCTCACCTGAATCACGTGCTGTCCCTCACCTAACATAGAATAAAGAGACCAAAACGCATAACAAGAAGCATGCAGAAAAAACTGAATTGGAAACTGCAACAAGCCAGAGTCTCTGTATGCAGTGTAACAAAGGAAAAAAGAAACATCACCCATCCTTATAAAACAAATCAAGAAATATAAAATCATCAGCAGTAAAACTGTACTAACAAAAAGAACATATTTCGAAACAGCTGATGAGAGGAATATCCAATAATTAAAACTCATATAAAACATTTCCAGATACCAACAAAATATTTCAAAATAGCAGACACAAAGATCCAGTAATGAAAAATAATAAGGATACAAAAATTTTTTTGCTCTGCATACCTGGGAACGTTTGATATCCAGGTGTCCTGAGATTGTTCTGAATTAGCAGGAGGTGGGGTGGTTTGCTTGGAACTTTCTCCTCTCTCAGTCACATACCAGCGCTCTCTCTCACACTGGCTCTCAATGACACACCTATACACACATGCTCTCAGTACTCACATATACACATGTTTTTTCTCACTCACTTATATAGGCTCTTAATTACACATTTACACACATGCTGTCTATCTTTTCACGCTTACACACACACACAGGCTTTCAATCACATAAATACATGCTGTCTTTTTCTCTCACACACAGACTCTCATTCACATGCTTACAAACATGTCCTCTCTTTCTCTCATTTACACACAGGCTCTCAATCACATACTCACATGCTCCCTCACCTAAATCAGCTCTCAATCACACACAGACACACATGGTCTCTCTCTCTCATTTAAACACAGGCTCTCAATCACATACTCACATGCTCCATCACCTAAACCAGCTGTCAATCAGACACAGACACACATGATCTCTCTCTTACTTATACACACAGGCTCTTAATCATACATACACATGATTTCTCTCACACACAAAGGATCTCAATCATACACACATACTCTTTCACACAAACAGGTTTTCAATCACAAACTTACACATACAGGTTCCCAATGGTAAACTTACATTCATGCTCTCTCTCTCACAGGCAGGCTCTCAATCACAGACATACTCTCTTTCACATACACAGGCTCTCAATCATTCACATACATGCAATCTCACTCACACACACAGGATCTCAAACACACACGCTTGCTCGCTCATTCACTCTCTCTCTCCCCCACCCCCACCCCAGGAACTCGCGGCAGCAGCAGCCTCCTCCCAACACTAACCTCCTTCATTTTCAGCCCTCGCGGAGGCGGAGTCCCATCGGCCGCGGTTGAAACTCTTCATTTTCCTCCGAGCCGCGCTGCAGTCTTCTTCCCACAAGCGTGGCCTCTTCTTCTCGCGCAGGCACCCGATGCTCACCACTTCCTCTTCCGGGCCGCGGGAAGAAGAGAGCACGCCGGTGCCGCTCAGCACCGGCGTGCTCTCTTCTTCCCGCGGCCCGGAAAGAGGAAGTGGTGAGCATCGGGTGCCTGCGCGGGAAGACTCCCGCGCAGGCACCCGATAACTCCAGCGCTGGCACCCGGCTGACTCCAGTCGTGCCGTTGCCGGCGTGCTCTCTCCTCCTCCTCCCCCCCCCCCGCGGCCCGGAAGAGGAAGTGGAGAGCATCGGGTGCCTGCGCGGGAAGAAGAGACCACACTAGCGTGGTCTCTTCTTCCGCGCAGGCACCCGATGCCCACAACTTCCTCTTCCGGGCCGCGGGGGGGGGGAGGAGGAGAAGAGAGCACGCCGGTGCCGCTGACTCCAGCTGTCCCGCCGCGTTCCGCCCGGGCTGACAGCATTTTAAGCCCGGGCAGCGGAGGACCGGGGAGCAGCTGGGTCAGCGGGGAACCGCGAAGTGTGGCGACACTTGTCTGCGAGCCAGATGCAGCCCTCAAAAGAGCCATATCTGGCTCGCGAGCCATGGGTTCCCGACCCCTGGTTTAGCTGCTCCAGATGTGGCCCCAGGGGAGGAAATTTATGTTCCTTCTGCAGTTTTTCAGCGCTAAGTGCCCACAATTTAGGGAACTCAATTGAAGACTTAAATCTAGGGTACTCGAATTTTGGCTGCCTAGATTTTGCAGACTTTTCAGCCAAAACCTTAAGTCCCTAAGTTTCAGCTACAATTTCACCTAAATTTCAGCAACTGAAATTTGGCAGCCTAGGTGAGATGCTCAGTCTTATGTTTTCTGTTTTTTATTCTGTAAATGCAGCCTATACCTCCCAGTATCTGCCTATATTTACCAGCATAGGTATATCATTTTGTAGATATGAAATCTGTCTGATAAAAGCAGAGACAAGGCTGGTACTAGTTTTTTTGCTGCCCTGTGCGAAAAATTAATGTGCTCAACCTCCCCACCCCCAATCCGATTCATTCAGTGCCTGTCCCGGGCCTATCAAATAAAGCCCAGCTTCGTCCTGCAATCTATATTTTTCAAAACTAACAAGTCCCCCTGCCCAGAACCCATGTATAAAGATGTGTATTAGGAAACCTTATAGCCTTGCACACATGCGACCCTCCTCCCCTCACCCACACACACTCCCACATGCTTTACAGACACACACAATTAAATTATGCATCTATAACAAATTTTACATGAAAAAGAACATTCAAGAGTACAGTCTTCTGAGGGAAAAATATCACTTACAACATGCATATTATATTTACACTAGTCGTTAAGCCCATAACAACGGGCTACATTTAAAAAAAAATTTTCGGTTCATTTCCTTCCCACTCTTTCCCCTCATTCTCCCTCCCCCCCTCTATTCTCCCTCCCCCCTCTATTCTCCCTCCCTCTCACTTCCCCCCTCTATTCTTCCTCCCTCCCTCTCACCTCCCCTCTCTCCTCCCTCCCCGTCACCTTCCCCCTCCCCTCACTCTCTCCTCCCTCCCCCCTCCCCCCTCACTCTCTCCTCCCCTCAGTCACTCCCCCTCTCTCAATCCCCTCCCCTTTCAGCTCATCCACAACTGGCAGACGGAAGATCTCGGGGTGGGGGGGTGTCCCTCCCTCCCTCCCTCGCGTGCGCCGCCGCCGCCACTACTGCTCGTTGCCGCCGCCGCTACTGCTCCTCCCGCTCCTGCTCCTCGCCGCTGCCGCCGCCGCTACTACTCCTCGCCACCGCCGCCTCCGCTCCTGCTCCTCGCCGCCGCCGCTCCTGCTCCTCCCAGCACCATTTTTTTTTTCGGGCACGCTCCGCTCTGACCGACGTGCTCGCCCGCGCATGCGCAGTAGAGCTGCTCTCTACTGCGCATTTGCGGGCCGTCGGCCAGAGCCCATTTATAAGGTAGATGCACTCCTGTGGTGCCAACCAGAAAACTCTTCAAAAAAGACTCTGTAATGTGTGCTGAGTGTGGGCTGAGTGTGGGCTTGGCCCTCAGAAAGTCATGTATAAACGGAATTACCAATATAATAAACCTCCCATACCAAAACAACCCTAACAACCTTATCTATGAAAGATAACACTGCACATATTACACCAGGCCCTAGAACACCAATAAACCTCTTATTAGGAAACCAGGCTGCTCTAGATCCTTACAAATTACACGCCAGCAAAATACCTCACCTCGGTCACATATACAGAACACAAAGAGACCCTGACCAAATACAGAATAAAGAGATCAGAAAGTATAAACAGAAAAGTGCTGAGAAGAACTGAACTGGTACCCACAACAAGCCAGCCTCTATATGCAGAGCAACAGTGGAAAAACAGAAACATTATCATTCTTCATAAAACTCTCAATAGGTGGCCCTTCATTATGCAACAAATTACCCACACAACTCAGATTAGAATCCTCAACCCAGTCCTTTAAGAAAACCCTAAAAACCTGGCTATTCCAGAAAGCCTTCCAACCCACGTGCTAATAAAACCACATGATCACCCTATGCCCTCCCCCCACCTTTCCCACTCCTACTCCTCCCCCAATCGCCCGATGTAAGTCAAGCGTATTCCATTTGTTAATTAAGTTACACAGTTTCTATGTAAATCATACTTAAGTTCCAATTTGTTAACTAAGTTTCCATGTTAAAATGTAATAATAATAATGACACAGTTGTCATATTATACCATGAGTTATTTCTGTAAACCGATGTGATATGCCAAATCGAATGTTGGTATATAAAAAAACGACAGATAAATAAATAAATAATAGTCAAATCATATTCATAAAAAGAATAAATATTTCAAACCAGTTAATGAAGAAGAGTATCCAAAATTTCCCAAACACCAATAAAATATTTCAAAAATCTGATGAATAAAAATCCAATTAAAAATGTTCTGTTTCCGCGCCCCCCCCCCCCCAAAAAAAAATAAAATTTCAAAAGAGCAGAATCATCCAATTACACCCAATAATTAAAACTAATAAGGATTTAAAAATCTTCTCTCCATACCTGGGATCTGATTTCCAGGCACCCTGAGATTGTCGTGGATTGGGGAGGAGGTAGGGCCACACAAATTTTATCTTCTCTCTCTCACACACATGCACAATAACACATTCATTCTCTCACACACTCCCTCTCTCTAACATACACAGGCTGCCTCTGTTATCATTGGGGGCCTCCTGCTATCTTCGGGCCGTACAGCTCACCGATCTTCCTACTTGGGGATAGAGAAGGGAGCGGAAGCTGTGCATGGGTGTGCCCAAACGCAGAACACGGGACTCTCCTTCACTCGCCAGCACTCTCTCCTTCTTCGGTGGCGGGCTGGTTAGGCTCTGCCAGCAGCCTGCAGCCTCTCCAGCTGCCGCTGGCCCATCGCCGGCCCATGCAAATACATGGTATACATACCCGGTCACGCCGGGCCTGATCTGAGTCTGAAATGGCAGATGCAGACAAAGGATCAGTCCAGTTAAGCAGGAGAACAGGGACTGTTTCTTATGTGTAAGTTTTATAATGCTATGGATATGATAAGTAATGGTAGCAGAATAAAGCTTTTTAGGACATGCTGTGCCTCATGCTCCAGGACAAAGCTTTGCCCCACAAATGTTTAGATAAATTTTCAAAATAAAAACACTGTATGGCTTTTCTGAGCATGTAATAGAAATCCTAGACCTTATTGTGCTCTTCTTGTAAATCTTATCATGTTGTGCTGGGAGAAACAGATGCAGGCTCAGCACCACCGGGTGTGCAAACTGTTCAGTTGCACAGGGCGGTCACCTAGTGGGGCAGCGGTGGAAGCAGGGAGAGGCCTGTGCTGCCGCTGGTGGACCCGATCCCACCGGTGGCAGAAGAAGCGGAGGCCCGTGTTGCTGTTGGTGGATCCGATCCCACAGGTAGCAGAAGCAGGAGGCCACAGCAGAGGAAGCCCGTACTCATGGAGCTAGAACTTCCTGTATTCTCGTGAGATGAGAATACAGGAAGTGCTAGCACTGCGAGTGTTGAATTACCATGGTGCTAGCATAGGAAAAGGAGCTTCAGAACGGCTTTTCTCCACAGAAGAAAGGGCTACCAGCAGCAGCGGAGGAGGAATGACCCATGGACCCTGACTGCCTGGTCTGCATGTATGTGTGTGTGTGTGTGTGAGTGTGTGAGTGTGTGTGAATGGGAGGCTGCCTGGAATGAGTGGGTGTGTGAATGGGAGATTTCCTGTGATTTGTGTATGTATGGGAGGTTACCTGGGATGGGTATGTGTGTGTGAGTGTGTGTGTATGTGTGTGAAGCTGCCTGGGATGGATGGGTGTGTGTGTGTGTGTGTGTGTGTATATGTATGGAAGGCTGCAGGGGACTGGTGTGTGTGTGTGTGTGTGTGTATGGAAGGCTGCCTGGGAATGGTGTGTGTGTGTGTGTATGGGAGGCTGCCTGGGAATGGTGTGTGTGTGTGTGTATGGGAGGCTGCCTGGGAATGGTGTGTGTGTGGGGGGGGGAGGCTGTCTGGGATGGGTGTGGGTGTGAGAATGGGAGGCTACCTAGGATGGGTGTGGGTGTGTGTGAGTGAATGGGAGCCTGCCTGGGATGTGTGGGTGAATGGGAGCCTGCCTGGGATGGGTGGGTGAACGGGAGCCTACCTGGATTTATTTTATTTATTTATTTTAGATTTTGATATTCCACTTTTCGGCACTTCAAAGTGTACATCAATGTGGATTACATTTGCATATGTATATGTGTGTGTGTGTGTGTGTGTGTGTGTGTTCACATGCATGCATGGGAGCCTTCCTGGGATGAGCAGGGTATGTATGTGAGAGAATGGGAGCCTGCCTGGGGTGTGTGAATGTAAATGGGAGCTTGGCTGTGTGTGTGTGTGTGTAAGTAAAAATGTGTGAGAAAGTGAGACAGAGAGAGAAAATGGGGGATACAGGTGGTTTCCAACCTGCCAGCAGCTGAAATGAAGATGAGGGCCTGGGGCTGCTGGTAGATCCCAACCAAAGAAGAGCTGCAGACGTCTGCAGATCTGTCTGAGAGGGAGCGTATGTGTGTATGAGTTTGTGTGTGTGTGAATATGTAAGAAAGAGAGGAGAAAGTTTGGGCATCCCACTCCCACTACACTATGACAATCCCAGGGTGACTGGAAATCAAAAGTTCCCAGGTATGGAGAGCATGAATTTTTAAAATCCTTTTCAGTTTTATTTTTCAGGTGTTATTTGCTGTGTTTGCTGTTTTGAAATATTTTATTGGTGTTTGGGACATTTAAAAAAAACATTTAAAAAAAACTTGTATATGAGTTTTTAACTATTTGATCTTTTATTCATCAGCATTTTTTAAATATTATTATTAGTATGTTTTTAATATTATGATTATGTATTTATTTTATTTCTTGATTTTATTGTTTGATGTTTGAGGAATGTGATGGTTCTGTTTTTTCATTGTTGCACTGCATAGAGTGTCTGGCTTCTTGTGGTTTCCAATTCAGGTTTGATCTGCGTGTTTATAGTTCTACTTTATGGTTGCTCTATTCTGTATTTGGTGAGGTATGTGACCCCGGCTTTGGCTTACACTCCTCGGACTGATCCTCGGAACCTGACCCCATCTGCCATTGACCATGTCTCTTGATTCTGGCTTGTCCCTTGCCTTGTCATCACCTACGCTGTACTGGCCTTCCCTGATTCTCCAGGCCTACAGCCTAGTGACTGACCATGCTACCTTGCTGCTCATGGGCATGCCTCTCTTCTACCTCTCTGGGAGACCCTGCAAGGCTCACCTAAGCCCAAGCCGCCTGGGTCCCAACGGGCTCCACCCGGGGGGACCGCGGGCTTCCAGTGGTGAAGCTCTTCCTAGCCTCTGTCTCCTCCTGTGCTCCGCCCCCTGGGGGCAGGTGCTTCTTGGTCCCTACCAGGGAGCCATTCTACACTGCTCCAGGACAAGGGTCCACCTCCAAGCACAACATGGACTTCCTGCGGTTGAATATTGACCCCAATGTACCTTTGTAGTGAGTTTGTTTTGGGGGGGAGGGGTTTGTGTTGATATCTAACTTCCGTGTGATAGATTAAATTGGGGCTTACTGTACACAGCTTCTGAAAAAAGGAAACTATAGTAAAAATGTGAACAAAGAAATTTTGGGGGTGGATGGGGGTTGAGGAAGGCAGGGAAATGCAAGCTCAGAGTCGCTGAGAAGCTGGGAAATGATGGAGCTTGGAATGATTGTGTCTGCGCTTTTCCCACTGGATAATTTTCTCAGTGGAAAAGGGTAAACAGTGGAGTGCCTCAGGGATCTGTACTTGGACCGGTGCTTTTCAATATATATATATAAATGATCTGGAAAGGAATACGATGAGTGAGGTTATCAAATTTGCGGATGATACAAAATTATTCAGAGTAGTTAAATCACATTGCAGGAAGACCTTGCAAGACTGGAAGATTGGGCATCCAAATGGCAGATGAAATTTAATGTGGACAAGTGCAAGGTGTTGCATATAGGGAAAAATAACCCTTGCTGTGGTTACACAATGTCAGGTTCCATATTAGGAGCTACCACCCAGGAAAAAGATCTAGGCGTCATAGTAGATAATACTTTAAAATCGTCGGCTTGGTGTGCTGCAGCAGTCAAAAAAGCAAATAGAATGTTAAGAATTATTAGGAAGGGAATGGTTAATAGAACGGAAAATGTCATAATGCCTCTGTATCGCTCCATGGTGAGACCGCACCTTGAATACTGTGTACAATTCTGGTCGCCGCATTTCAAAAAAGATATAGTTGCGATGGAGAAGGCACAGAGAAGGGCAACCAAAATGATAAAGGGGATGGAACAGCTCCCCTATGAGGAAAGGCTGAAGAGGTTAGGGCTGTTCATCTTGGAGAAGAGACAGCTGAGGGGGGATATGACAGAGGTCTTTAAGATCATGAGAGGTCTTGAATGAGTAGATGTGACTCGGTTATTTACACTTTCAAATAATAGAAGGACTAGGGGGCATTCCATGAAGTTAGCAAGTAACACATTTAAGACTAATCGGAGAAAATTCTTTTTCACTCAACGCACAATAAAGCTCTGGAATTTGTTGCCAGAGGATGTGGTTAGTGCAGTTAGTGTAGCTGGGTTCAAAAAAGGTTTGGATAAGTTCTTGGAGGAGAAGTCCATTAATGGCTATTAATCAAGCTTACTGCTATTAATTGCATCAGTAGCATGGGATCTTCTTAGTGTTTGGGTAATTGCCAGGTTCTTGTTGCCTGGTTTTGGCCTCTGTTGGAAACAGGATGCTGGGCTTGATGGACCCTTGATCTGACCCAGCATGGCAATTTCTTATGTTCTTATGTTCTATCCAAGACCGTTTTCCTCAAAACGTTCTGATGTCAGTGTAAGGCTGGCTCAGAATCGCAGATCCAATCCCAGACAGAAAGGCTCAGTCATCCCTGTACCCAATACCCGAGTGCTGCATGCAGTCCCAAAACCCCAGGAAAGGCCCCGGATCATCCAAGAAAAGGCACATAGGGAGGATGAGGGCCAAATCTAAGATTTAGACAAAAAAAAAATGGGGGTGGGGGATAAAAAGCCTTTACATCAGCTTGCTCCATACACCACGCATAATTATGAAATAGTCCACCATCAGCCCTGGGGTTTACTTTCCTTTAAGAAGGAAAAGAATTCTACAGGCAAAAAAAATAAAAATATTGTGGACGCTAAAACTTCAGTAGAAGGTGCTGTGTGGCTGTTGCCCAAGACTGCAAAATTTAAGAATTGTGTAATGTACCCCAGAAAGCTTTAAGCAGGAAAAGATTTAGCTTGCACAATATTATTTCTGATTATTTGTTTTCCCTTTCCTGAAGGACAGCACAATTAAACTCTTTGACAAAAAAGAGAATGCTGTTTCAAAGCCCTGTTTGCACGTCGGCTTACAGACTTCATGCATCTTCCTCCTGCTGCTTTTCCCTAAAACACAAGCCCTGACAGCTGTGTTAACAACTAGAGGTCATGCTCAATCCAGCCGGCTTGCAGCCTGGTGAAAGTCTGCCGGGAAAACCGAACTGAGCACAGATCTGATGGGAAAGCCTGGCAAATTTTGCCCTGGCTGCAGATCCAGAAAACTCCAAGGCAGATCCAAAACTCTTTGGAGTGGATTTTCTCACTGGCAGGTTCAAAATCTGTTTGAATGTATATAGCCAGTTAAAAAAAATCCAAGGCTTTTCAGATTTTAGGGATTCGCACATATCTACTGAAAGCAAGAAGAAAAAGCAATTTTAATTTTATATTTTGGCTGACTTTGCTTTGACTTAATAACCCTTGCACTGGCATGCCATAGGCTATGGGGCGGATTTTAAAAGCCCTGCTCGCGTAAATCCGCCCGGATTTACGCGAACAGGGCCTTGTGCGCCGGCGCACCTATTTTCCATAGGCGCGCCGGCACGCGCAGAGTCCCGGGACTCGCGTAAGTCCCGGGGTTTTTTGTCGGGGGCGGGGCCGATTGACGCAGCGTTTTGGGGGCGGTCCCGGGGGCGTGGTTTCGGTCCGGGGCGGTCCGGGGGCGTGGTATCGAGCGGTAGCTGAAGAGAACTGTGCGTGCGGGGAACGAGGGTGCGCCTGGCACTGCCGCACTCTTTCTAACGCGGCATAACTGTATCAACCTGCTAGTGAGCTTCTGAAAATTGCTACAATATATGCCACTGAATTGTCCTTAGGATTCACTTGCATAGGTGCACTTAACTCGAGTAAATGACTTTTGAAAATTGCTACAATTGTAGTTACATTTATGTGCGTAACTCCTTCTGAAAATTACCCCATATTTGTGGATACTGGTATTTATAGATCGTTGTACCTACCTACTGACATTCTTAGTGGCTAAAGTTCTGTCCAGTATTTTTACCATATCTCTGCCAAAAGTGTTATATTAGTTCCCAATCTATAAAACATGTTACCTTTGATTTCAAAGTAAATTTATCAGTTTTATGTGTGGAAGGCCAGCTACAAGCAGTCTCCGATAAGAGCTGGATGGAAAGGCGTAAGGAAAGAGGCAATATTTTCCACTTTTAGAAAGCTACCGCGCTTCCAGCAGCTGCAGAAAAAGTGACTGCAACCGCTAATCAGGAATTATTGTTGGCTGCGTTAAGTGAGCACCTAGTCCTTGACATAACTATGTGTGATCTACCTCAGGACCCTTAATTTAAGTAAACAAAGTCAGCCTCAAGCTGTAATTAGCAAATCATTCCCAAACGTACAGTATTTAAAGAATAAGTTAAAGTATTATTTTTATAAAGCATCAGGAAACCCCAGCATTTCCATGCAGCGAATAAAGTGCAAACAAACGGTGACATCTCCATGGTTACCTCAACCGGGCTTTAATATACCAGAGCTGCTGGCCTTAAAAGAGTTTGGCAAAGGGGAACAGCAGGGTTCCCAAGCACCTTTCTGAAATGTTCAGATGATTTTTTTGTACTGTAGCACAGAGGAAGCACATCGGAGATCGCACCCCGGCGGCTCCCGCAAGAAGTGCTTGCATGTCCCGCTGCCTGACGATGGTGAACAGTCTTCTGCCACTTACAGCAAGGGGGCTTCAGTATTCCTGAAGGCCAAGCCGACTTCTAATGATTCACACAGTGTGATTCTTTTACTGCGTGTTCCTTCCTCATTCATATAAAAAAAATAAATAAAGCCTACGGCATCTCTCATCATCCCTTGCTGAAGAGCCATGCACAGATCTGCTTTTACTGCAAAGCTGGACTGCCACAAGATTTTGTTTTTCAATCTTCTCTGAACAAAAGTTTGCAGAGGGTGGAGGAGTGGAAGCATGGAGAGGTGGGGAAGGGGAGAGAGCAGCAACGGCTGGACAGGAGCAGTGGAGTAATAGCTCACAGAAGGGAGGAAGCAGCAGCAGGACACATTCGGCTTCACCTGCCCCTTGTATTTGTTGCCCTACATAGTGCAACTGCTACTACTACTTAACATTTCTGGAATGCTACACCACGTACGCAACACCGTACAAACACACAAAAAGACAGTCCCTGCTACATAGAGCTTGCAATCTAATAAAACAAACATACAGGATAAGAGACTTGGGGTATTTCCAAAAGCAAGACAATGGTTAAATAAAAGAAAATAGACCAAAGGAAATGTGCAGAATATATTAAATGTCTACGCAAAGTTCATTGAAAATGTATATTTACTCAATACGGCAACTCCACAGTGTTATCATAAGCAATCCCGACGCAGCCTTGCAGTGAAACACGGGTCCGTGTCGGGGGACCCGTTCTGTGTACAAGATTGCTTATGATAACACTGCGGAGTTGCCGTATTGAGTAAATATAAATTTTCATTGAACTTTGTGTGGACATTTAATATATTCTGCACATTTCCTTGGGTCTATTGTGTGCAGTTGTGCTCCTGTTGTGATTTTTAAATAAAAGAAAAGAAAGTTAATTAACAAAACTAAAAGCAGACAATCAGGCATAAGATTTTAAAGTGGTTTCAAAAAGATAGGTCTTTAGATGGAATTTAAACTCAGCGAGAGAGCGAGCATGATGCACCAGTTCAGGAAGACTACTCCAAGCATGAGGCACAGCCAGGTGGAAAGCCCGGAGTCTGGAATAGTCATCTGTGGCACCTAGTTGGTTGCACTGGGCCTGCTGTGGGGGTACTTGAAGAGAAACAGAGGTTGAATATAGGTGTGCAGGTGTATGTGGGCATATCCTTTTCTCTTCCAGAAGATGGATTACAAAACACACTGTATGCAGACAAAACAGACAAATCTTTGGCCAGTTGCACAGGAAAAGAATGTAATAGATTCCGAATGATGGAATCCTGTCCAAAATGTTAGTGCACTGCTTTCATTTCCAGCGGACAAATGTTCTTTACAAAGACAGAACACTGAGCTGGAGTGACCAGCACTTTCTGACTTTGGGCCAGAAGCACTAAAGGGTTTTTCCATTCTGTGCCTACGGGAAAAATGTTTAGCATATCTGGCCCTTTGTCAAATCATTTAGTTCATTTAGAGTTCTATTCACCAAGGCTCACTGTACAAGAAAGAAACTAAACTTCATTTGTACAACTGAGTTTTCTTTATAAAGTAGTGCAAGGACCCCTTATCCCTAATATAAAGAAATTTGCCTAAGTAAAGAATATAGATAGAGTGCAGTATGGTGCATGCAGTTAGTAGTTTCTGCCAGCAGGTGGCATTACAGAGACCCTAGAGAAAAAGGTTCAGTCTGAAGTGGCCCCTGGTAGAGGAAGGAGGGTGGTTTGGAGGTTCCCTTGTGAAGGGCAAAGAGAAAGGAGTTGAGTTTGCGTTAATAATAAGAAAATAATCCCGATACTGAAGCCAAGGGAGATAGTCCTAAACCAGGATAGCTCCTAATCCAAAGTCTGTCAAGTTCTTTGACAGCCAGAAAGAAAGTGACTTTCAAGGAGGCAAAGATATTCCCAACATTCAGGGTCTTCTACAGTGGAGGGGTGTAGAGTAAGTTATTCCAGCCTGTGGATTTGACCTCAACAGAGCGTAAACCCCCACCCTATATGGGAGGGAGCCACATAAATAACTCCCCCTCTCAGCTGTGCAACTTAGGATGGGCACCTGTGGCACACCTGCACAACCAAAGGTTCTCCCAGGAATGGGGAGAAGAGGCTGTAGCAGAAAATAAAAACAATATACAATAACATAAAACCCACAGAGGCAGATTTTATAAATCTGCGCACACACGTACTTTTGTTCGCGCACCAGGTGCGAACAAGAGTACGCGGGATTTCAATAGATACGTGCGTAGCCGCGCATATCCATTAAAATCTGGGGTTGGCGCGCGCAAGGCTGCCCAAAATCAGCAGCCTGCGCGCGCCGAGCCGCGCAGCCTGCCTCCATTCCCTCCGAGGCCGCTCCGAAATCGGAGCGGCCTCGGAGGGAACTTTCCTTCGCCCTCCCCACACCTTCCCCTCCCTTCCCCTCCCTTCCCCTACCTAACCCACCCCCCCCCCCCCGGCCCTATCTAAACCTCCCCCCTACCTTTGCGCGCGCCGGGCCGGGGCTGGTCCGGAGGCCGCGGCCATGCCCCCGAAACGCCCCCGGGCCGAAACCACGCCAGTGGTGCCACCCCCGAAACACCGCGTCACTCATGGCCCGCCCCCGAAACGCCGCGTCACTCGCGGCCCGCTCCCCGACACACCCCTCCATGCAAGCCCCGGGACTTAAGTGCGTCCCGGGGCTTACACGCGCCGCCGAGCCTATGCAAAATAGGCTTGGCGCGCACAGGGGGGGTTTGGGGTAGGTTTTCGGGGGGGGTACGCGCGTACCCCTTTGAAAATCTACCCCAGAATGCGTCACTATTGCAAGTAATGCATATCAAATCAGTGCATGCACATTTACATAACACATTAGGATTCTTATACTTTATAGCAAAGAGAGACACGTGGAATTATAGGATAAGAAAACATTTATTAGCCTTGGAAAATTAAGAAAATCAGTTTTGTAAAAGAAAATCACTAAGCCCTCCCTAAGTCTCAGTTCAGTTCACTTGCAGAATATTTCAAAATTCTTGCAGAAAAATAGCATAAGTGGTCAGTTAGGTCTCACGTGACTTTTGAATCCTTTTTGTGGTCCAGATGATTGATGAAGCCGTTGCATGTGCTTGAAGTCCAGTACTCAATGCCGATTCACTGTCTTCTTGCTTCATGGCGATGACAGTCCAAAACCTCACAAAAACCTCTCGCTACTCTAGACATTTGCAAAAAGTCTTCTTAAAGTCCCTGCCACTACAAATTTGCCTGATACCATAGTGTGCAAGTAGCTATTCCATGACTGTTCATCTAACTTGAAATAAAAACAAAAATCAGGAAATATCTGAACATCACTTTCCTTTCCCTCTCTACAAAATAACAAACAGCTAGCCATCTCAGTATTGCACATAGATATGTTTCTTCAGATAATGACTATAAAGGAACATCCAACTATCAGAAACTGTTGGAACCCTCAAAGCTACACCTCTGTGCCTCTCCCTGCCCCTCTCTGTGTGATCCTAAGCAAAAGCAGCATTATCCTTTATACTTAATTAAAAAGTTTCATGAGCAATTGATCCCCTGATCCTCATTGGCTCCAGGCAGGTATTACACATCCAAGTTCTGATTCCAAGACCTACAATTGGTCCTTTTGAATCAAAATTAGAATTTGTATCAATAACCTTCCATGAAACACAAATATCTCCCCCTATCAAGTAACAACCAGTAAATGTCCTTGTAACCTAGCAAACCTGTTATGACACAAAGTGTAACCCCTCCAGACATCAAAAGCCATTGAATATTTACTATAAACATAGGTAATTACACTTCTTTTAATTTTCAAAACAACATTTGTTTACCTGCATTTGGCATTCCTGACTGTCAACTGTCCCTTTCGCCTTTTAAGTCAGCTTTGTTGAGCAAAGGAAGCAACAATTTTGAATTATAAGTGCTTTGCTGCAGAGGAAGAAAAAAAATCTAACTCAAATATTTTTAAGTCACTGGGTTTCAAGGACGGGGAGATCCCAATGGTGGCTTGAACCAGGCTCAGCCCCATGGTTTAGGGCAGGAGTCTTAAACTTCAGCCCAGTCAAGAATCAGATCCAAGCACCAGTACTGGCGAAGGAAGACTGCTTCAGATAGCACCCAAGGTCATATACCTAGCCTTATGTCTTGCCTGCTGTCTCCAGATCAGGCCTGCAGCCCTGGTCTGGTTCCAGTTCCTCTCCAGCTCCTGCTACCTGCCAGTTCTAGGTTCATATCTTTGCCTCCCTTAGTGCAAGCTCTGGTTCCAGCTTTTTTCTAGATCCATATCTGGGCCTCTCTCTTTACCAGAGTGCAGCTCCTGACTCTAAGCTGTTTTCTAGTTGTGCCTGGCCCAGACTGAATACCTAAGCCCTGGGCTCATCCCAACTTCAGACTCTGGAATGCCTTGTGGACAGTAACCTGACAATTTACTAGCAGTTCAATGAGTAATCTCATGTAGATAAGTTGTACTAACTGTGATGTTCATCTTGCCCTACCTCTATAGAAGCAGCAAATAGTGTTTTTTCCAGTTCTCATATACCACAGCTGCACCTCCTGATTGGCGAGGTGAACAACAATAAAGCATAAAATTAAAATGCAATCATCACAATCAATGGTTCAATAGAAAATGATAAAATAAAATAACTTTAAAAACCCTAACAAATCCAGATCTTGACCGCCAATTCTACAAGCTGGTAAACAACCATGGCTTCACCTTTTTCCTGAATGCCAGGTAATTGGTTTCTAATTGTCCTCCAAAAGAGCAGAATTCCAACTATCCAGGCCAATTACAGAGAACGCCCTCCTTCTACAAACCACTGTTCAGGCTTCACTTACTGATGGAACATTTTAAGTATTTTAATTATGTGTGTAGATTTTTGTTTTGTTCTGTTTTAGTTTTATTTTAAGCTGATGAGTATCATGATATTGATTGTACATTGCTTTGAGTGAGATCAAATTCATAAATGCCTTTTAAATAAAAATTAAATAAATAAATATTTCAACATCTTCTGTGCTGACCGTAAGTGATGGTTAGGGACATACTCCCTAACCAATTCGCATAGGTAGTTCGGTCCTTCCCCGAACATCAGGATCATGATTTTCGGTCCTTCCCCGAACATCAGGATCATGATTTTAAACATTATCCTTTCCTTTATTGGGAGCCAATGGAGGCAGACCATCAAAGGCTGAGTGCTTTGTCTACGTGGACATGCAAAGATTAATCTTGCAGCCGTATTCTGCATTACTTGTAGCCTCTCCAAGTTCTTCTCCGATAAGTCCATCAACAAGTCATTACAAAATCAAATATTGGGAAAATCAGAGCTTGCAACACAGTGCGAAAGGTCAGAAAACTCAACATATTCCTTACCTTCCATAACTGGTGTACCTTTAAGAAAACCTGCTTTACTATCATCAAGATCTGGGAGTCAAATGTACACTCCTCATCAAACTGTATACCCAAATTTCTTGCACTCTATAATATTTACAATCTCTTTTCCTTGATCTTAAGAGGCATTGATATAGCCGAATGCTTCCTACCTGGAATAAACAGCCATTCTATTTTACTTTCATTTCAAATCTAATTATTCACGGAGAACCATCTCACAACTATCTTCAATGCTTCATTAACACAAGCCAAAGATAGATTCACTAGCTGGATGGATACACTAGCTATCCATCGTCAGCATACATAAACATTTTAAAACACCGATTTCTAATACATGACCTAACGGTTGTGTGAACACATTGAACAACAAAGGAGATAGTGGGGAAGCCTTGAAGCACCCCAAATTCCACTGAATAAGGGGCAGGTAAACCCCTCTTACTTCAACCACTGTATACTGGTCTTTAAGGAATTAGGTTAGCCATTTTAAAACCTGCTCTCCCATTTCCAAATCCCTAAAGTGACTTAATAAAATTTGGTGATCTACCAAATCAAAAGTGCTTGACAAAGTTGGCTATAAATATTGTCATGGCTGTAGTTTTCTTCAGTAAGAAACTGTCTTTTTCTTTGAGACTACAAAATCCAGTGTGTTGCATGTTATTTGGAGAAAGGGACTGCTGGAGTACTGTGAGCCTGTGTCACACTTCACTGGAGGGCCTGGAAGATTTACTCTTTCCCTCTGTGACAAGAACCCTGTATTTTTGTGCGACTAATGAGCCGCGCCTTTACAGTAGTACTTCAGTCAAGCTGATGCGAACTGAAATGCTCACTGTAGTATTAGCAATAATATGGCCTGCTATATGCTCTTTGAAGAGGAGAAATAATTTTGGAATGTAAAACTCTTTCTGCATGATTTCCGAATCTTCTTCTGGGCTCTGCGCACCTGACAGTTCTCTAATCCCATGGCACCCATCAGATATCCCAGAGGTGCTCGGGAAGCATGGAGTTCCTTAATAGGAACAGCATAGAGCACTGTGGAGGTGGAATCTACAATCGTTACTCAACAGTACAGTGAAAAGAATTTCTATATATCTTTAGGGCACACAGATAATTCACACCGTGGGGTAAACTTTCAAAGGCTCGATCGGGATCTGTGCGTGTAACAACTAATAAGAAGCCATATGGGTAGCCTGACTGAACCCGTATAAGTGGATTTTTAATCGCCTGACAGCACGGGAGGGGGAAGGGTGTGGTTGGAAACTATGGGCATACATTTCATTTCAAAAGTGTCTGTGGAGAGTAGACACGCTACCCAAAGTGCATAATTTATGCCACTGTTCAATACTGCTGGAGTGCATGTGCACGCTTTTTTTTTAGCAGCTTAGCAAGCTGATCTGTGTGGGTATCTTGTATTCGAAAGGCGACTGATTCCGCTTGAGCTGAAAAAGTACATGCGTGCTTTTGAAGTCAGACATCCTACTGAAAATGTTCTCTTGTAGCCCACAGTGTGGGTAATGCACTCTTTGGGCTAAATTATCAACAGTTTAGTTATGACTTTAGTACCCAAGTCTCAAAGTCATGCACCTAAACAGCCTCGCAAAGCTTGTTCCTTTATGCCAAAGTTTAGAAACTCTGTTAAGTAGTTTCAGTTTGGAAGCACAGATGTAATTATCAAACTGTTAGCCACATAAATATACTGCCATGTATGTGTCTCATTTGGCACCATGTTTTCTAGCGTGCTAAGGAGATATTTTGTTCACAAGTGTTTTATTCCCTTTTTTGAATCAATTTACACCCACTGTACATAAAACTTTAAGGTAGGTGTTAATGTTTCACTGTACAGGTGTTTAAAGATTCATTTGAATTCTACAAGTGTCTTGTTAATTCTCACACAGCCTCTGGAGGACCAGTTGGTTATTATAAATATTTTGCATTTTATGCTTTCTTTGCATAATAATCCTTTTTTATTAGGATGATAATTTGCTTGCCATTTCTACTTAATCCACACATTTCTTTTTAGATTTTCCACTATATTAGGATTAATAAGAAATAAACCGTTATTCTTTGTAACTATAGCCTGCTATATTTTCAGCCCTATGCCCAACAGCTTAGCTTGTACATTAAAGCCACTTAGCATGTACTCAAAATTGTGTGCCACGTATTAACCCTAAACATGCTGTCTCTACCAGTCTGGAAAAATGTGGAATATAAATCAATTAAATAAATAAAAAATAAAAAAAATGTTACCACGCACATGCTATAATTGTTGTGAAGGTGGACCCTTGAGCCGGCTAGAGCGCGTGGTGGATCCGCTGAAGGAAGGCCCGCAGCGGGACTCATAGCCGGGAGGCGGAACGGGACCAGGAGACCTAACAGGAGCTTCACCTATTCCAACCCACGTTCCCCGCAGGTTGAGCCCTTGGGTACCGGGGCTGGCAGGACTTAGGTGAAGGTCTCCTAGCAAAGAGGAATCCGGTGGGCGGTCCGAGTCGAGGCAGGCAGAAGAGTAGAGGAGACGGAGACGGTCCAGAGGTTGTGGCAGGCAGCAGTGGTGCAAGACGAGGAGGCAGACCAGAAGTCAGGGCAGGCAGCAGACTAGCCGAGACAGGAGACAAGCCAAGGATCAGGACGGGCAGCAGACAAGGAATCCCAGAAGACGAGCCGAAGTCAGGAACCAGAGAGTCAAGCCGAAGCAGGAGCAGGAACTGGAACATGGAGGCAGGAGCGGAGCAGGAAATGGAACACGGAGGCAGGAGCAGAGCAGGAACACGGAGACAGGAACACAGAGGCTGGAACTCGCAGGGACAGCAACCAGCTACTCAGAGAGTACGACCTGTTGCCAAGGCAAAGCAAGGAGGTCTGAAGTGGCCTATTTATAGGCATCTGTAGATGACATCATGTTGGGAGCTGGGCCGAGGTTTCCCGTCGCGGCCCCTTTAAATCCCAGGCTTCTGCGCTTGTGTGCGTCTAAGGGGCATGCGCATGAAAATAGCAATAATGAAATGAAAATTAGGCTTTAGCAACTGCATGGCAAATAGCATCATATGCTCTTCTCCACACAGTATATAGCATGTGTTTGCTAATGCAAACAAATGAACATCCAGCTCATTAGCTCACATGCTATTTAAAGGACTCAGTTACCAGGAAACATTCTGATGAAGGTAAACTCCCCCCTCCATGGATTCTAGACCCGTAACTCCCTGAACTGAAAATAGACCCCCCTGTTGATCAGTCAAAACAGGAATCTCATTGCGGATCACGTAGTCAGTGGCTTCCTTCTAGGTGACACAGGATGTGGAGGTGAACCATGGCTGCTCTCTTTGGTGACTGTCCTGAGAAGTCCAGCTGATGATTGGGGGGGGGGGGGGGGGGTATAACAAGGCCCCATGCATCCACTCTTTCCACAAGAGAGGATTTAGAGCGGTCATTTGGAATGTTAAAGACTGAATCACTCTGGTGCAGCCTTACAATAAGTCCCAGGAAAAGTGACTCTGATGGTGTTCGCCCGCTGCATTCATCTTAACACTGCAGTGTGGTACTTCCACAGAGGCCCGCATGAATCTGTACTTCCTCCAGGATACCCGCTGCCTCCTGCCGGGCATCTGGAAAGCAGAGTCACAGAGTCACCGGGGATTCCGTCTGCAAACGGTGCCAAAGTGGGGAAGAAAATGATGTTTTACTGGACCACTTACACCACCTCAACCAGCTCAGCTTTCCCGTCTCTATCTTGCACAGAGTGCAGCTGTCCCCCCAGGTCTTCCTCTGTTGACTCCTTCAAGTATACTCCCAGATAGATAGGGTAAGAAGAATCTCCCACCTTTACCGAATAAAAAGCATGCTTTATTAGTGAAGCTAAGAGACTGGCTTCAGTGTGGGCCTTTGGCGTGAAACTACAGGCCTCTCTATAGGAAACATCTCACAGGTAACTCTCCCCGTTTATTTACTTGGCTCACAGACTGTCTTTCCAATAACTCAATCTGATTTACGATGTGCTTTTGGAGTCCAGTCTCCAGACTTGTGGTTATTTGATGGGGCTTTTTTGGTGCTCCTTTAGGTCCTCATCAGTGAAACCCGCGCCAAACAAACTGTAGAAGTCCTGCACTGCCGCCTACACTTAGCACGAGGCCAGGCTTGTGTTTCCCCTGGCTGCTAGCAAAGATTCTAAAAAGCATTGTCAAGAGGATGACGCTCAACACTTTCAGACTCAGGGGACTAGAAGAGACAGGAGAAGGTGCACGAGCCATTGTTTAACATCAGTCTGTTCAAAAAAAAAAAAAATGACACTGTATATATTTACACACAGGCCTTTGAGTTTTAACACCATTTCCCACACTTCTCATTTGAATGAAAAGAGACGACGCCACAATTTTACAAAATTTAAAAAAAATACAAGAGGCTAACAG
The DNA here is from genome assembly GCF_901001135.1 of Rhinatrema bivittatum. NCBI lineage: Eukaryota > Metazoa > Chordata > Amphibia > Gymnophiona > Rhinatrematidae > Rhinatrema > Rhinatrema bivittatum. Next base: position 220,152,099 of record NC_042616.1, on the reverse strand, counting down.
ATGACTACTGTTCTTCAGACACTGTTGTACACTTCATAGTACACAAGGTATAAAGTTTTAACACTTTAAAATAGAGAACTGTCATCAGAGTTCCTGCAGGGTGGCATCGTTGTGCAGAAGCTTTGCACAGCATGTATTCCATGTACTGCAGAGTCTCCTTACAATATGAGAGCAGCCGCCGCCTGAAAGACAGGTGTTGCGGCAGACCAGGCTGGAGGCTACACTGTATCCTCAGACGAGGCCGAAGCAGTTGGGTTGTCAGTCCCATGGGAACTCCGAGGGCTGGTCAGGAGACAGCCTCTTCCCACTGGACTTGGACATCCCTTGGTGGGGTGACTCTGAGTCTCCCAATGTTCTTCTTTTCCAATGCTCCTTTACTGCCAGGAATTTTTTGTTGAGTCTCTTCCAAAGAGCACACTGCAGTTTTCCAATATCAACTCCAGAATGTGGTTGTTTCTTCCTTAGTGAAGCAAAACATCATTTGGTGTGGTGCTTGGTTCAGCCTCCGGCTCCTGTTCCTCTGCCAGCTCTCTCTCGCACTTTTCTCCTCCGTTACCTCCTTGATAGACATGAGAGGTGCATGCTTTGGGGAGTCCATTCATGCTTTACGACTTCTCCCTCCCCCTGCTGTGCTGTCCTCTATTCTTCCTGGTTTCTTTAGGCCTGACCTGGGCTATGTGGGCTCCCTCCTGTACCCCTCTGACTTGACCAACTTGCCCCTGCCCCGTGACACACTCCTCCCTCTCTACTTTGCATGCACTGTAGTAGCTTCCACTCTACCTCTCCTCCCTACTAGAGCCTCCCATTACTTGAATCTTCCATGCCCACCCACACGCACACTTGCTGTCCTCTTTACATACTCCCTTCCCCCACTAACCATGTCCTCTCTCTCCATTCTTACAAGACCCTTACTGATGCAGAAGGCTGATGGACAGAAATGCACACTTACTCTCTCACCCACACACCTGGCACAATGAGAAAGAAATACACTCCAGAACTCCCTCCTCTGCTGGCGCTCTCTGCTTTCTTTTACTCTCTTTTTTTTTTTTTTTCTGGGATAAAAATTTGCTCTCTCACTTCTCCCTCCAGCCCTGATGACCAATACCATGTGCTGGGCTTACTTTTATACATGCATGAGGCAAGGAGGCAGAACCTCAGGGCAAAGAGGACTGAGCATTCTCCATTTAGCACCTAAACGCTATTTTCTGTAGGAGCTGTATGCTATTTAGCACTCAGGTGGAAATATTGTGTAGACACTATGAAGCAGATATTCAGAAGACCGTTTTGCTGCTGCCTAGGCACTGTCGGAGCCATTACCCTCCCTGCTCCTCCTATGGAGGTATGACAACAGGGCATGAAGGTCCAAGGCACAGCCTGACAATTTTTTTTTTGCAGCAGCTCAGGGGAAGATTCTGCAGCAAGAATTAGGAAATTCTGAAGCACATTGGCAAACGTGTCCTTCTTTTTATTATATTATAAAAATAAAGTAGGCTTCCAACCTTGATTGTGTCTGCATAACATGTTTTTATTGGATGAGGTAAAGGGATGGCAAGCATCAGCACAGGGAGAAGTTATCAGGAGCGGGGAGAAAAGACGAGAACTAGGGATTGTGGTGTGGTGAGGGGGTGTGCAGAGGAGAGTGAGAAGTTCAAGAAAGCGAAGGCAAAGATAATGGTGGGGGTGGGAAGAGAGCCACGAATTTAGGATGGGAAAAGAGGAGGGAGACAGAGGGGACTCTGGGACTGAGGAAGTAGAGGAAGAGGGAGGAAGAGATCAGAGGAGGGTGGATCTTGGATTAGGGTTTGGGAATGAGTTCCAGGATCTGGGAAGAAGGGAGAGGTAGGAAAGAATGGAGGTTCTAGGATCTAGGGGACAGAATCCATGATGAAATGAAGGAGGGAGGAAGGATGCAAATTACGATGTGGGGGAGAAGGCATCTACCCTGTTCCAGTTCTGCTTCCTCTTGCATCCCATCCCCTCTTTAACCTCCCACCCAATCTGGCACACAACACACACACCTGGTACAGATCTCTTCTCTCTCATGCATACAAAAACTGCCCCCTCCTGTTCCCCTCTCCCATACACAGGCACATGATCCCCAGCCAAATCCCCTCTCCCCCAATGATCCCCCTCGCACCTTCTTCTAACCTCCCCATAATGATCCCCCTTGCTCCCCAGTCCCTCCTTAGCACCCAGCTGATTCCCCCTCTCTTATCCCCTTCCCAATGATCTCTCTCGTGCCCTCCTCTATCCCCATCACAATAATCCCCCACGTATCCCTCTTTTCCACTCCTTACCCCTAACTCTCATCCATTTGGACGTCCTTTCATCCCCAGTTCCTATCTCCAGCACTGCAGCTGATTCCAGCCAATAGGAGGAGGAGAAGGAGAGCAATGGCAGGTACAGGACAGGAGGGATCAGAAAACAGAGCAGTTTGTCTTTGCTCTGCTCTGCTCTGTCCCTTCCGTCTCGCCCCTTCCCTTCTGTTCTCTTCACGCTGCCTGGGAGGGGCAGCATGCAGCAGGATGTAAAGGCTGTTTCAGCATAACTTGGAAGTAGCAATTCTGCTGTTCCCCCCACCCCCTGAACCTTACAGATTTTACCACCCTAGAAAGAGCTCTACTGTGTCTATTGGCAAATCCAGGCCTGCATATATGTGCAATTTCACTAAAAGATATTCGGGGCCCCATTTACAAAGTTCTTGTTCCTGGCTGATGCTCTATTCACAGTCTGTGCTGCAAACCATAACAAACTGCATGACAATATCTGAATTCAAACAAGCCAAATTAATACCGGATTGTTCATCACTTCTAAACAGGTAAATGGAGTGGTTTGGAGTTGGTTCTGCACAACCTCCGAAGCACTGCAGACTCAGGGATCCACTCACCCAAATTCAAGAGTTAGAGACTTTCCAGCAGAAAGATATAATGGTTTGAATTTTCTGTCCCATATCACATTCAGGTTTTTTTTAACTTTATATTTATTAAATTGTAATTATATACAAAGCAAAAAGCATTGCATACAGAAAAAAAAGAACATAGAATATGCATTACAATAAAGTATATTAGGAAATATCACTTCCAAAACAGAACATAAAATAACATATTCATCGTCTCCATAAAGAAACAATATTCAGGTTTTGGGGTTTTTTTTAATGTAGCATGGAAAGGGTGAGTGTCAGGTAAAGCCCCTTCATTGAGGTTTTAAGATAACCCCCAGTCTGAGTCTCATTTCAGTATGGATGAGCCTCATTATTCCTTGTCCAAAATGGTTTCCACCAGTGATGTCTGGAATGAGGCAGAGAGATCACAATGAACATGCTCAGACTCGAGAGATCAGCGCAGAAGAAACACAAAGCCAAGTCATAACCTAAAAAGGTTTCACATCTCCACCATGTGCTGGGGCTTCCAGCAGAGTCTCAGTGGGTGGTGGTCAAAGGAGTGTTGGACTCCCTTATCTGTAGTCTACAGTTCCCCTTACCCCACTCTTTCTCACCTCACCTTCAGGCCGATACAGTACAGTGCGCTCCGACGGAGCACACTGTTAACCCGCCACTGGACGTGCGTTTTCCCTTACCCCTTATTCAGTAAGGGGCCGAAAATGCGCGTCCAATCCACCGAACCTAATAGCGCCTGCAACATGCAAATGCATGTTGATGACCCTATTAGGTATTCCCACGCGATTCAGAAAACAAAATGTGCAGCCAAGCCGCACATTTTGCTTTCAGAAATTAGCGCCTACCCAAAGGTAGGCGCTAATTTCTTCAGGCACCGGGAAAGTGCACAAAAAAGCAGTAAAAACTGCTTTTCTGTGCACCCTCCAACTTAATATCATGGCGATATTAAGTTGGAGGTCGTGAAACTTTCCAAAAGTAAAAAAAAATAAAATAAAATAAAAATTTGAAGTTGGCCCGCGGCTGTTGGGTCGAAAACCGGATGCTCAATTTTGCCAGTGTCCGCTTTCCGAGCCCGTGGCTGTCAGTGGGCTCGAGAACCGACACCGGCAAAATTGAGCGTCGGCTGTCAAACCCGCTGACAGCCGCCGCTCCGGTCCAAAAGAAGGCACTAGGGACACGCTCCTTTTGCCCGTTTTTACCACCGGGCCTCATTTAAATACTGAATCGCGCACACTTGAGAGTGGGCTGTGTGCGCGCCAGGAGAGCAGGCGTTTGCCTGCTCTCCCGTGGATTTTACTGTATCGGCCTGCTTCTTGGTCCCAGGGCCATTCCCTTTCTCTCTTTTTTTTTTTTTTTAACTCATTGTTGGCGGATACTAGTGCGCCTTGATGTGCAACCCCCTGACACAAATTTATTAAGCATCAGTTTCTGGTATTTGGACAACCCCCTAGGGAAAAACAAACCTGCTCAGCTCTGCAGATCTGTGGGACGGTGACTGCTGGAATGTGTTACATGGCATGGAAGATGGCTGTGCGTGGTCTACTGGGCTCACATCTTCTTGGGACTTTGGGTGGCCTAATTAGAAGCATATGCGAAAACTTCCCGAACTCTTATACAACCCATCTTTATTAACTTCCTTGTAAACATAAGATTGTCCCCACCAAAACTAAAATATGTATTCATTCTCCTCATCCTTTTCCTCCAGTCGCTCCTTAAGGTGTTCTGACATATGAATGGGGGTGGATCGTAATTTTAATTGTTTAGCTCAGAGTTGGAGCTGACACCTGAGCAGGAGCATACTCAGGGTGCTTCCTCTGCTCAGACATAAGGGATAACGAGGGTCATGCACACTACAATGAAGCTGATAATGTATTCTGCAATTCCGAGTAGGGGGGTGGAGGGCAGTCAACCAAAATAGGGAGGGTAAGTTTCAAAGGCATTTCCACAGCTAAAACCAGGGATTTACCTGTGGAAACGACTCCGTTTTAAAACTGCCCACCCAATACGTGGTTAAACGGATGCACAGATGACTTGCATGCGTATAAATTTACCTTGACTGGGGAGAGGGAGGGACTTGTACACATACGTCTGGGTTTTCAAAATTCCCCCCTCCTTCCCCCAAGATTTACATGTGCAGATTAGCAGGCGAAAGCTTTGACAGGGAGACGTTCACAGCAAACATATACGCATGTGTTCACTTTGAAAACTGGAATGAAAGGGGGGGAAGGGGTTTATAAAATTTTGTTGATGGGGTTTTTTTTTTTTTGTATTTTTTAGATCTACACGGAGCCTCTGAGCTTTTCAACACAGGACATGATTTTTGTTTGCCAAGTCTCAGTTTTGGGTGAATCAAACCTGAGCTCTTTTACCCATTCATACTCTTCTCTGGTAGTATTTCCTCAGCACTTCACTGGCCATTGTCACAATCCTGATGAACCCGGTAACATTTGTTCTTTCTAAGTAAACACAAAGCTAAGAGCTGCTTGCATCTCTGTGATCCCTTTAATAGCAACTGCCAGACATAAAATACAGAGAAGGAGGGTCAGTCTTACAACAATTCAGGATTGACAAAAGTGGAACGTTGCTATTACAAAAATGTTTGCTTTTCAGCCCCGGCGTAAAAAAAGAAGGAAAAACACATATATTATTTGTTTTCTTTCTTCGGATAGCACGCAATAAATCCTTAGAAGGGTAGAGCTTAGGGAGCACGGAGCAAAGATAATGCACACCAGCGACTGAAGGGGCCAAAGCGATGCCATGACTGTAAGCAGATCAACAAGCACCCCCCCCCCCCCCACTGCCCTGGGTTCCCAGCATCCTTAATCCTGACCAGCACTTAAACACTTCAACCACGTTACAAAGAGAAGAAAAACCTCACAACCTCTTAATAGTAAAGAGCTTTTAAACAAGCACAGATGAGGATATATGGATGTGCAGTCTTGTCATTCCTGATCCATTTGCTTGCAAGATTTATTTCTTCAGTTTTGAACTGACTGACCCGTCCCCTGCTTCTGAGCCGGCAGAAAACTCTCCTACCCTTTTAACCTGATTCAGGAGCTCGTGGTGAGAGCAAGTCTCTGTATTTATAACCTCACCGTCTCTCCCCTTTCTAGAAACCAGGCCAGTGGTTAGCACAAAGTTGCTTCAAGCTGTAGTTTAAGGGTTGGACACAAGGCTGGCTGTCATTTAGTATATGCATGAAGGAAGGACAGGGATATCTTTTTCTTTTTCTTTTTTTTTTTGTAGTCTTCCCACAACATAGGCGTTTTCTGTCTAGTCTGGTGCAGATAATGAAATGTTTACCAGCTCTCTCCCTTCACTCCCCCAATGCTGGAAACTGGGATTTCCCCAGAGTAGTTCTAATATCAGGTTGGCAACAAGGATCCTCTACAGCTCCTATGCCCCATCTCGCCCACAGGCACAGCACAGACAGACAGACAGGCTTCCAGTGAAGCAGGGTCTGATTCTGCCAGCTGACAAACGATTCTGAACACTGAAGCCCCTCTTGCCGCCAGTCCGTGCAGGTCACCAAGTCATGCCCTCTGCACCTTTCCAGCATTCGGAAGGCCTTGTCTTTCTTCCATTCAAAGCTGCTAAATTGTTCACCCCCCTGTGCTTACCAGCTATTTCCAAACTTGCATTTTTTTTTCTTTTCTCTACAGCCTGTTGCTAAACTCTCTTTCCTCTTCATATAGTCCTGCCTATAATCATCCCAAGCCCCCTTCATCTCCCATGTCCTTCCCCATACTCTCCCCTCTCCAGAAAGAACTGCATTGGCTGACAACTCCCTCCATCCACTGCTCTCCTGTGGTTCCTCCTCTCTTCTTAAATGTCTGCCTGCCCCCTCCTCCTCTTTCTCCTGGTCTTCTGTCCTCTTGCTGCTTCCCCTACTTTGTCTTCTCGGCCCCTGCTGCTAAAATGCTGCCAGAATGCCCTCTTCTTGTCATTTCTACTCCCTCATTCCAGAGTGGGGCCATTTCTCAATAGCAAGGGCATGCAAAGAGTAAACTTTTAATTTTCCCAAATATTATGCAGCATTCACATGTCCATGAAACAAATATTCGCCACTCTGAAGGTAGAAAACGACAAAATTTCCTGGTTCCGCAGCAGGAAGGGATGTATGTGAATGTAGTCAAAACCATCAGCTTTTTCCATTTTTTGGTTTGTTTCTCAAAAATGTTCCCATCAAATTCTATTTCAAAAACTTTGTGGAAGTACACGTTTTTGTGGATTGCTCCACTGCAAGGCATATCCACTGGAGAGCACCAAACAGGTCAGGTTCTCAAGAGTAGGGATGTGAATCGTTTTTTAACAATTTAAATTATCGTCCGATAATTTTAAAATCGTCATTAATCGGTAAGGGACTCGATACAATAGGAATTCCCTCGATTTATCGTGAAAAATCGTCAAATCGAGTATGGGAATTATTTGGGGGGAGGGCGGGAAAACCGGCACACCAAAACAACCCCTAAACCCACCCCGACCCTTTAAAACCAATCCTTTACCCTCCCCCACCCTCCCGAACCTCCCCAAAATGTTAAATTACCTGGTGGTCCAGTGGGGGGGGGGGGGATCCCGGCGCGATCTCCCACTCTTGGGCTATCAGCACCATTTTGGCTACCACTGATAAAAATGGCGCCGATGGCCTGATAAAAAAAAACCCACCCCGACCCTTTACAAATTACCCCTTTGCTTCTCCCACCCTCCCGACCCCCCCAAAAACCTTTTACATGTACCTGGTGGTCTAGCGGGGGGTCCGGGAGCCATCCCTTCAATCATACCCTCGGTGCCGGTGCTGGACTGGTTTGAAAATGGCGCCGATCGCCTTTGCCCTCACTATGTCACAGGGAGCACTCCCGGACCCCCCGCTAGACCACCAGGTACATGTAAAAGGTTTTTGGGGGGGTCGGGAGGATGGGAGAAGCAAAGGGGTAATTTGTAAAGGATCGGGGTGGGTTTTTTTTTATCGGGCCATCGGCGCCATTTTTATCAGTGGTAACCAAAATGGCGCCGATGGCCCGAGAGCGGGAGAGTGCGCCAGGACACCCCCCCCCCCCCCACTGGACCACCAGGTAATTTAACATTTGGGGGGGGGGGTTCAGGAGGGTGGGAGAGCAAAGGGGTCATTTGTAAAGGGTCGGGGTGGGGGTTTTTTTATCTGCTCAGGCCTCACTAAAAAATTAACGCTGTGAATTGGAATCGGAACCAATTCCAATTCACATCTCTAACGATCCAATTTTTTTCTCCCTCCATCCGAACCTGATCGTTAAAACGATCGGGCACACGATTCACATCTCTACTCAAGAGTACAGAGAATGCATGTTGAATAGAAATATCTGTATGATGCTGATTATCTGAAAACCAGGGAGCTGTTCTCAAAGGCAAGAGCTGGCCTCTTCCTTTGGCCATGCTTGTGCACGCTGATTTTGTTGTCATGGGCCACTCTTTTATGATTCTTGTCTAATGTGATCGTGGTATTCTTTGCAATCTCTCTACACCTTAGTCAAAAACAGCAGCACATCATTACAACAACAAAAAAAAGAGAGAGAACTACAAATCTTAATGCAAATGGTTTTGTAAGCAGGAAATATTTTAAAACAAGGAGATGTAGGTTTTGAAAATCCAATGTCATTTTTTTATTGTTGGTAACAAGACTTTATTTGTGGAAACAACCTGTAATAGTGGGACATGTCACCTGGAAAACAGAACACTTGCAAGATATTAAGAGAACTGCAATGACAAAGGAATCTAAGGACTGAATTGTCTATACAAATAACATATACAAAGTATTTGACCTTGTTTAGTCAACATAAAAATAGAAAAAGAATATATTCATCTCTGCAAAATACAAAAAAACCTCTTAATGACATCATGTATGGAAACCCTCAGATGCATTTCCTTTTAAGGACGGTGATTTACCAAAGCCGGGTGCTCTAGAAGCACTCACATTCAGGCCGATACAGTACAGTGCACTCCAGTGGAGTGCACAGTTAACCCGCGATTGGACGCGCGTTTTGGACGCGCTAGCTTTACCCCTTATTCAATAGCACATCCAAAACGCGTGTCCAACCCCCCCCCCCCCCCCCCCCGAACCTAATAGCGCCCGCAACATGCAAATGAATGTTGATGGCCCTATTAGGTATTCCCACGTGATTCAGAAAGCAAAATGTGCAGCCAAACCGCACATTTTGCTTTCAGAAATTAGCGCCTACCCAAAGGTAGGCGCTACTTTCTGCCGGCACCGGGAAAGTGCACAGAAAAGCAATAAAAATTGCTTTTCTGTGCACCCTCTGACTTAATATCATGGTGATATTAAGTCGGAGGTCCCGAAAGTTAAAAAAAGTAAAAAAAAAAAAAAATTGAAATCGGCCCACGGCTCGAAAACCGGACGCTCAATTTTGCCGGCGTCCGGTTTCCGAACCCGTGGCTGTCAGCGGGCTCGAGAACCGTCGTCAGCAAAATTGAGCGTCGGCTGTCAAACCCGCTGACAGCCACCGCTCCTGTCCGAAGAGGCGCTAGGGACACGCTAGTGTCCCTAGCGCCTCTTTTTACCGCCGGCCCTAATTTAAATAAATTAACTTATTGTATTGTGCGCACAGGAGAGTGCAGATATTGCATGTACTGATAGTGATATAGACTGATACGCAGTAATATAGCTACATCAGGATCCTGCAACAAAACATCTGCATAGGTCTTGTGCTTTCACAGAAAATTATTATTTACCTTATTCCTAAGAAAACAATGAATAATGCAAAAGAAACAATGGGGTAGACTCTTTTAAGTGTGCATTTTTGCTGAACAAGAAAATCTGGTGTGAAGGATCACACATTAAAGTTCTCTGATTATGAACATCTGGAAAACGTTTCTGACAGTTAGAAATAGTGCATTTGAAGAGCCAAGAAGAGGAAATAAAATAGAAAGCTCAGGATCTGTTGTTTGCAAAATTGATGTCAGAGAAGTGACTAACATAAGTGACTACATTTCATGAAAAACAAACAAACTGAACATTTGTGCACATTCCTACATGTTGCTGGTAACCTTCTCCCAGGATAATCCACCCCTTACTGAACAAGGCCTAGAGAAGCTAGAGAAAAAGCCTCCTCTGAAACTGAAGCTCTCCATACCACTCTTAATGCAGAAGGAGTCACCATGGCTATCAATAACTTCTCATGCACCCATACTCTGATGGCTCTGATCATTAGAAGAAGCAAGCAGGGTCTCCTGTGTTACAGTCAAAGCATGGGCCAAGCTTTATCACCTCTGCAACACATACACACATACATATTCATAGCCATTTCTAAATTCCTTTTTCAAGCTGACATTGGTCAAGCCATTGAAAACATTTTTAGAACTGTCCTGCAAGTTTTGGTCTGGGGTCAGTTAGACTATTGCAGTTCTTTTATGTGGGCTTGCCTAAGAAATGATCATATATATGGCAGGTGGTGCAAAATGCCGCTGCCCGTACTTTGACGGGGTTGCAATGGGGGGGGGGGGTCACATTCAGCTCACATTCAGGTCGATACAGTAACGTGCAGTTAAAGATTGCCCGTCTGTAACGTGCTGGGAGCGCACAATACAGACGAGTAAGGCGATTCAGCGATACAGTCTCCAGTTTCACGCGTCCCTAGCGCTTCCTAAAACAGACGCATAACCCTTTCCGCACCCAGCATGTAAATGAACGAAAAAGCTGAATAATGAAGGAATTAGCTATTCCCCTCCGATACTGTAACGGGCGCTGATACTATCTCCTCAGTAACCCACTGTTTTGCCGCGGCCTTAACGTGTTAGTTTACCGCCTCCCCCTAGTAGGAGTTAGTGTAGTGTAGTGTAGTGTAAAAAACATTGCTTACCCGCCCTGGTCCCGTCCGGTCTCCGGTGTAGCCCCAGTCCGGTCTCCTGCAGCCCGTCCGGTCCCCTCCTCCCGAAGCAAAAAAAAAACAAAAAACGAAAAAGTAGCAAGGCTCGGGCCTGCTACGGCAGACCCTTCTCCTTTCCTCCCGATTTCGCACGGCCATTCATCCAGGCAGAGGGAACCGGTGGCGAAAACGGCCCACGGTTCCCTCTGCCTGGATGAATGCACGGCCACCGGCAGTGAAGGAATGGCCGTGCGATTTCAGCGCTGAAGGCAGTCACATGCCGTGACGTCACGTCACGGCATGTGACTGCCTTCAGCGCTGAAATCGCACGGCCATTCATCCAGGCAGAGGGAACCGGTGGCGAAAACGGCCCACGGTTCCCTCTGCCTGGATGAATGCACGGCCACCGGCAGTGAAGGAATGGCCGTGCGATTTCAGCGCTGAAGGCAGTCACATGCCGTGACGTCACGGCATGTGACTGCCTTCAGCGCTGAAATCGCACGGCCATTCATCCAGGCAGAGGGAACCGGTGGCGAAAACGGCCCACGGTTCCCTCTGCCTGGATGAATGCACGGCCACCGGCAGTGAAGGAATGGCCGTGCGATTTCAGCGCTGAAGGCAGTCACATGCCATGACGTCACGGCATGTGACTGCCTTCAGCGCTGAAATCGCACGGCCATTCATCCAGGCAGAGGGAACCGGTGGCGAAAACAGCCCACGGTTCCCTCTGCCTGGATGAATGCACGGCCACCGGCAGTGAAGGAATGGCCGTACGATTTCAGCGCTGAAGGCAGTCACATGCCGTGACGTCATGCCACGGCATGTGACTGCCTTCAGCGCTGAAATAGCACGGCCATTCATCCAGGCAGAGGGAACCGGTGGCGAAAACGGCCCACGGTTCCCTCTGCCTGGATGAATGCACGACCACCCGGCTCCCTCCGCCTGAATTAATGCGCGCCTGTGAGACCCGGCCGGGTCGCACAGGCGCGCATTCACTGCCGGTGGGGGTTGCCGGAGGCGGCTTTCGCCGCCGGCTCCCTCCGCCTGAATTAATGCGCGCCTGTGCGACCCGGCCTCGTTTGAACATGCGCCCACCCGCCCCCCGGATCCCGCTGCCGCGCCCGCCCAATTGAACGCGCCTACCCGCCCGCGGCCTCGATCGAACACCCGGCTCCCGCCGCCGCCGCCCGCCGGCTGCCTGGACCCACGCCGCTGCCTGGATGACCGCATGAAAGTGACAGGTATTTAAAAAAAATTTTTTTTATAACACTCAGGTTTTTACATATTTTTGGTTTTTTGTTTTTTTTTTACACTTCCTGGTGCCTGTCATTTCAAATGTCATTTGAAATGACATTTGAAATGACAGGTACCAGCGCACCCAGGTTACTGTATAGGCGCTGTATTAAGCGCCTATACAGTAAAATGGGTTGCGCGGGCCTAACCCTTCCCTAACACTTTAAAGCCGCGGCATGCATTTGCATGCAATTAGAAGAGAGTATCGGGGACTAAGTGAAGAGAACTGTGCGTGCGGGGAGGAAGGGTGCGCCTGACACTGCCGCACTGTTTCTACCGCGGCCTTACTGTCTCGACCTGATTGAAAGAACTGCATTGGTTGCCAGTGCAGTTAAGATCAAAATTTAAGCTCCTTATCCTAGTACACAAGCTTATGCTCTCTGCTAGTAGACATATTTTACAAAAAAAACTGGAATGGTATAAACCAAATCGCAATTTGCAGTCAATAAATAAAGCACTGTTAAAGATTCCATTGAATAATGTGACTCATTTACAGAGAATAAGGGCAAGAGCTTTTTCGTATGTGACCATTGTGTTGTGGAACTCTCTCCCTGACCAACTGAGGTTCCTATGACCTGGATTGGCCACTGTTGGAAACAGGATGCTGGGCTTGATGGACCCTTGGTCTGACCCAGTATGGCATTTTCTTATGTTCTTATGAAGGACTTTAGCTGATAGCTAAATCGATCCTGTTCTGTGAAGTTTTTGAGTGATGGTCAAAATTGTTAGTAATTTTTCTATGCATTTATGTATTTTTTTATAATGGTATTTTATTAATTTTTTATAGCTGTTTAATATTGATTGTAATCCGCACTGACACTCTGTGAATGAAGGGTACAGAATATAAGCCCTTCTATAAATAAAAATAAAATAAATAAAATACTCGAAGGACACCAGCAAAGAGGAGACTCTTAATATGGGCTTCTGTACTAAGGTCAAAGCAAAAGACCAAGCGCAGTCTCTCTGTAACTCAGTTACACTCCAACAGTCCCAATGAAATCAACAGTTCATCACAACCAAAGCACTGAACATTAATACAAATCCTGTTAGATTACTATGTCAAATATTATAAGAACATGGCTCTCAGGGGGCACCATTCACAGTCCCTGAGGGTTGCACATTGGGGAAGGTGTGCGAGAATCTATAAGAAACTCCCTCAAAACACCTTAGAGGACCAGCCACAGGTATCTGGCACGGTCTTCCTTAAGGACCAACACCACAAGAGGTTCTGGTCAGGGGCATTCCCTTTAGCTTGGATTAAATTGGCATGGCCCAGAGAGGTGAGGGAGACCCCGGGGAGCAGAGAGAGAGAGAGAGAGAGCTACTGTATGTAAGGACTAGTTATGTCTAAAGGACTGTGCTATACCTGAAGTAAGATCAGCTGTAATATTTATGTTGATTCCTGAAGTGAAGGTATGTTGTCATATTTGTTTTTGAGCTTGTTTCACTGTAAGTAAAGTGCACTTAAGGAACAGCCAAAATCTGCCTCCTGTTTCCTCTGGCTGTTATCAAGGCACTTAGCGCTCGAGCTATCACAGAAGTTAATGCTAAACATTACACTTCATAGGTAGGATTTTGGTGGCAAGAACAAAGGTGTGGTTTGTAACCCCCCTACTGAAGACTTGATGTAATGAGTAAACTAGAAAGAGGAAGGTGGGGCCTAACCTGGGATCAGTGGCCTTGAATGAAGGATCATGGCGCCTCAGCTTAAAAAAAAAAATCCTCCTGCCTCTTCATTAATAGCAGTGAGCTGAGCTGGGGCAGGTTCTGACTGGGCTGGAATCTCAGGTGTGGAGGAAGGTGAGCAAGGCCCAATAAAAATATATTTTTGCTTATGTGCAAATTATACTCTTATGTTTATGAGTTGTAAATTATAATTATGCAAGAAACATCAGTTCACTATAATTATGTGTGCATGTGGTAGTGGAAAGGGGGAAGGGTTCTGTTAGTTTGTTTGCTTGTTTTGGATTCCTTTTGCTTTTAGTTTGAGATTGTTGTGACTCTGATAAAGAATCCCTAATTCCTGACAAGCATTTGAAAGGCCTAGTTTAAAGCAGTCTTGTTCGCAGGAGAATGGGGTCACTTATTTAGGTCATTTGTTTCACACAGAGGGGCAGATCTTCACATTCCAAGAGGTTAGGGAAACCTATGGGTTGGGGCCGGTTCAAACTTTCCCTTACTTGCAATTGTCGCACTACCTACGGTCCATTCCGGAGACACGTACGGACCCCGCTACTTTCCAATCCATGAAACGGCTGTTTCGCTTGGAGGGCCGAAAGACCCCATCCTTGTCCCAATATTACACACAGTTGCGCATGGTAGGGGAGGGAGCCATGTTTGTACTGTTGGCAACCCGTTGGACCAATGATGGTGATTTTGCCCTTACCCAGACTATTCTTCAGGTGTGTTTTCGCCGTGTAGCCAGGATCTCGGTTAACCAATATTATAGGGACATGCAATATAAATTTTTGTGTCGGGCGTACATAGCTCCCCAGATGGCTTATCATTTTAAACTGGTCTCTGGGGCGGGGTGCCCTCGGTGTGGTCATGCTTTGGGCACCTTGTCGCATGTTTTCTGGACCTGCCCCCCGATTAAACGGTTTTGGGGGCGTATTGCAGCTTATCTGGCTGACCTATTAAATGTAGTTATCCCCATTACCCCCTTGTGGCTCTTATTTGGCTGTATATCGCCCATTCGCATTCGAGATCTTGGCTCACGCTTGTTTGTGGCGAAGGCTTGTCTTGTAGGTAAGAAAATCATCCTCTCCAAATGGCGGTCGACGGAGGACCCATCTTACTGGGCATGGCGGAACGGCCTTCACTCCCTGATGACCATGGAGAATATGATGGCCCGTTGCTCCCCCACTGCTAGACGACGTTTTCTTTCGGTGTGGCAGCTGTACATCCAGACCCTTCCGCATCGCACTCGAAGTTTGCTTCTCAATGCTTGACTGATCGGCCCGGGCCCTCCTTGATGCCTTGTGAGCATTGTGGACTGCATTGCCCTGCAGATGATTGGACCCTTTGTGGATGTTGTTCCCGGGGAATTTGGGGGGTGGGGGGTTTGTTACTGCTAGTTCTTGCTTGTAAAGTCTGCCTGGGGTGGGTGCAGAACCAACTCACCTCTGGCTTGTTGTTTGTTTTTGTTTTTGTTGACTGAAAATAATAAAAACCGTTACACCTTAAAGCAGTCTTGTTCAACTACCAAGCAATTCCTCAGAGGTATAAGCTAGTCTGTTTCTTGGCTCCATTTCTCCCTCTGTTGTTTTTTTTTTTCCTATTCTCCTGTACATTATTTATATTGGTCCAGCTCATCTCTGTTCCATATTTCTCCATTTTTGGAAGCTAGGGGTATGCGATTTTAAATTAACAGACATCAAAACAGAAAGCTAATCTTCTCCCCCCTTGCTTATTATTATTATTTTTTTTAATAATGCTATTTGATAGGGATATGAATCGGGCTTCGGACGATTGAAAATATCGTCGATATTTTCAAAATCGTCAGAAATCGGGGGCTCCCCCAAAACGATAGGAAAACCCCACAATATTGTTCGTGGGGGTTCTCTTATCATTTTGGGGGAGGGCGGGAAAAATGGCACACAAACATAACCCCTAAACCCACCCCAACCCTTTAAAACTAATCCCTTAGCTTCCCCCACCCTCCCCCCAAAACATTTTACAGGTACCTGGTGGTCCAGTGGGGGTCCTGGGAGCGATCTCCCGCTCCCGGGCCGTCGGCTGCCACTAATCAAAATGGCGCCGATGGCCCTTTGCCCTTACCATGTGACAGGGTATCCGTGCCATTGGCCGGCACCTGTCACATGGAAGGAGCAATGGATGGCCTGTGCCATTTTTAAAGATGGTACCGGCCATCCAGTGCCATCGGCGCCATTTTTATTAGTGGCAGCCGACAGCCCGAGAGCGGGAGATCGCTCCCGGGACCCCCACTGGACCACCAGGTACCTGTAAAATGTTTTTTGGGGGGTCGGGAGGGTGGGGGAAGCTAAGGGATTAGTTTTAAAGGGTCGGGGTGGGTTTTTTGTTTATCTGCTCGGGCGCAGCCGATAAACAAAACCGCGATCGGGCCGGACGAAAAAAAAACCACGATGTGAATCGGAACCGGAATCCAAACCGATTCTGGTTCCGATTCACATCTCTACTATTGACTTCCCCCTTCTGTCTCCTACCCTGCCCTGCTCACCCCCTTCCCCTCACCCACCACGACTTGCTTGTCCCGGAGCTCTTCTTGTGTGCGATGCGGAGTAAATCTATACACTGGGTGGCATAAGCCTGGCACAGGTGGAAGATGACCAACGCGTCCAGGACCTGGAAACAGGCAAAAGCAAAACTACAGCTCGAGACCGAGCAAGGACGTGCGCAGTCTACTCAGTCCTGTGCAGATAAGTAGGCGGGGACTCCCAGGAGCCCCCTTTTAAATTATTTTATGATCGCAAACGAAATAGATCTGGCAAGAGCCCATTTATTTAGGGAAAAAAAATGGTGGCACATTACAGGCTGGCACAAGACACAAAGGGTGATTCAGTGCTCCTAGGAGAATTCCGTGCAAAATTAAAATTTAAAAATGTGCACAAAAAAATGCTAAAATTCTGCAGAATTTATTTTTCAGATAACACAATCTAATCACTGACCTTAAGTAATAATTTATGATGCGATATAGAAAAAGATTATTACTCAAAGTTGCAGATTTTTACTGCAGAAGTCTTCCATCATAATTGGCCCTTCCGGATTACTCTTCCCCTGATGACTTGAACTCCTTGCCCATTCTTGATCTCTCCTCCCCCTCAGGCCAAGCTCCCAGTTCACTCACTACCAACCCCTCCTCCCAGGGTTGATCCCTCTCCCTTCCCTACCCCCCCCCCCCCCCCCCCCGTCTTTCTCTCTCTGCTCCACCAGGCTCACCCCTATCCTTTCTCTCACCCCTTGCCCTCACAAAGTTTGAACCCTTCCCCTGCTCGCTCTCTCTCTCTGTTCTCCTCCCAGTTCTCTCCTCTCTTTCCAGCAAGACCCCCCCCTAGCTTTCTATCTGCCCCTTGGCTTTAGCAAGACCCCGGCTCGTTCCTTCCTTCCCCCAATATCGCCGTCTACCTCGCTCACTCTTCCACTGGACTCCGCATGGCTCCCTCCTTCGTTTGGATCTTGCAGGCCAAGGCTGATGCTGCAGGCTCATCTCTTCCAGCCTATGCGGGCCAACGCTAGCTTTCCGACATCTCTTCTGCTCCATGTAGGCCAGCTCACCGCTGCTCCTTTCTCCGTTCCCGCTGATGCCAACACTACTCCTCCTTCTCTTCCAGCCCACACAGACCTTCACTGCTGCTGTTGCTGCTGCTTCCTGGCTCCCGTGCTTAATTCTGCCGGGAAAATTCAGAATTCTGTGCAGGAGGGGGAACTCCAAGCAACACAGAATTCCCCCAGTAGCATAAGTTGCTTTAACAAGATTATTAAATCTAGCTGCACCCCTAGTATTGGCCCCCTTAAGAGATAATCATCAGTATTTTGGCAGACAACTCAATCCTTTCTACCAGGCACTGCCCAGCACAAACAAAACTAAATGGTCAAAAAGCACTAAGCTTCTGCAGAAGCCCCTAATAAAGCTTTATTGAGTCTGACCTTTTCTCACCCTCTTTAAAGCACCGGGCAACAAGTAATAGATCTTGTCAGATTTTGCTCCATATGCTAACCCCTGAAGATATTAGACAGAGGTGTCCACAGAAACACACAAAAAAAAAAAAATAGGGTGCTGACAGGCAAAAAGAGGAGATTATGATTAGGGAAGTGTGACTAAGACAGAGGTTTGGTTCCCTGGCCCTGTTCACTTCAAAAAGCTAAAGCTAAGGACCACCAAACTATGCGCTGCAAACCACAGAGAAAGAACGCAATAGGGAAATGGAAGGGGTGCAGGGGGTAGGACTCGGCTCTAGAAACCTCTGGTTGGATAACGGTCAGCTCTACCCAGTTTCATAACATCAGGTAATTGTCATTTGTTATTCCTCTATAATACAAGCGCCTGATAATGCTGAATTACTAGTCAGATCTCACAGTTAAGACAATCATAATTCCCCACAGGCAAGAGTAACTGATCCAAAAAGAAAAGAAAAAAGAAATAACAGAAATAGAAGACTGTTTGTCATCCTTGTTTGCAAATGTTTGCATCATTTTATAAATGTTACTGGGCATAGGAAGATGGGATAGGGGTCTGTCCTTGGATTCTACAGCTAGATATGTTTTGCTCTTTAAAAAGAAAAAGTAATTTATTACTAAAACTAAACTACGGAGAGCAGCCCTTCTGACTGCCATTGTGGATTATGCATGGCCAGGTCGTAGTGCTGCTAATTGCCTGTACGTGGTAGACATGAATGCTCAACTGCAAATATGAATCCTTAAAACTACTCTCCGTGTGCAGTAAGTAAAATGAAAATATGAAAGTGCTGAACATCTTGAGTGCTTGTCGTTAGGCCCTTGCTAAAGATGGACAACAATGGAGTGATCCCCCTCTAGTGGGGAAGAATAGCAACTACAGCTGAAAGCAGCTTCTGCTGAATCAGCAGCAGGTATTTCTTGTGGCTCAACGGTAAAGCCGCTGCCTCTAAATTGCTGGTTTTAGTCTAGACACGCTTCTTCACATCATCTGAGGTGGGGGGGAGGAAGAATCTGATATTGCCCTATAACAATTAATAAAAATTGACAATAGCAGACTGCAGCTACCCACTTATGGCCATGCTCTGAGAACCTGGTGAACAGCCACACAAATCCTGGTTGTTATGTGTTGCTCTTGGCCTCCCTCTAGTTATTTAAATAACCCAGAAATGTATGCATATGTTTCTGAGCAAGAGTCAATGAAGAAGTCAATGTCCCTGCTTTCACGCATCAGCAGCCCTTACTACAGTCAGTCATTCACAAAGTGCCAGAGTTTGCATTTCTGACAGTGTGGTAATCCTCCCTCTGCTGGCAAGCTTAATTATGCTGTGGGGTCCTGGACTTGGCTATACACCAGGTTTACAATCAGTCATCAAGGGCTGTAGAATAATCAAATACTTCTACTTTTTTTTTTTTATTGCTGCTCTGACTCAGTTTCCACTGTGCTGCTGGCTTGGGAGCCCAGTAACTCTGACGGACCATGCAAAACCACCCCATAATGCTTTGCAGCAATTTTACAAATACTAAAGAGAGTGAGAGGGAGTAGGGAATCAATGAAGGCTCTGACTTATCTTCTCAGATGTCAGCAATGCTCACCTGGTAGGTGACCGGGCGTTCAGGTTTGGAAATACACTAAATCTTATAGGACTCATTTTCAAAAGGGTAAACCGCCTTTTAGGAAACTGACCAGGGGCCTGTGCAGGGGAAAGAATACTTGTGAAATACAATTTTGCACAAAGCTTTTCCCCACGCTCACAGCTGGTGTTCCAGGGGGTGGACTCAGGGCAGGGAAAGCATTTATATAACTTTCAAGTTTCAAAAGTATGCTTGGGAGCAGGCGTAACTTCCTATGTAGGCAAATACTGGCACAATCCAGGAATTTTCTGTTGCGCTTGGAGGTGGACCCTTGTCCAGGAGCAGTGGAGAACGGCTCCCTGGTAGGGACCAGGAAGCACCTGCCCTCAGGGGGCGGAGCACAGGAGGAGACAGAGGCTAGGAAGAACTTCATCACCGGAAGCCCGCGGTCCCCCCGGGTGGAGCCCATAAGGATCCGGGCCTCTTGGACTTAGGTGGGCCTCACAGGGTCTCCCGGAGAGGTAGTAGAGAGGCGTGCCCATGAGCAGCAAGGAAGTGCGGTCGGTCACTAGGCTTGTAGGCCTGGAGTATCAAGGAAGGCCAGTACAGTCTAGGCGATGACAAGGCAAGGGACAAAGCCTGAATCAAGAGACGTGGTCAATGGCAGCCGGGGTCAGGTTCCGAGGATCAGTCCGAGAAGTGTCAGCCAAAGCAGGGGTCAGATACCAGAAGTCAGTTCGAGAGTAGTCATCAAAGCAGGAGTCAGGTTCCAGAGGTCAGACGAGGTCACAAGGCAGGCAGAGGTCAAGATCCAGGCAGCGAGCAGAATGGTCAATGGAGCAGGTAGAGGTCAGTACCAGAGAGTCAGTCCGAATGTACTACCTGGGGAAACAGGACAGACAGACACTGGAACAGAAGGACGCTGGAACAGGAGGACGCTGGACAAGGCTGGAACAGTAGGACGCTGGAAAAGTAGGACACTGGAACAAGACTGGAACAAGGCTGGAACAAGACTGGAACAAGGCTGTGAATGCGGAGGCAATCTAGTACACTTACAGTGCCGACCCGATTGCCAAGGCAAGGAAGTGCAGGCAGGAACTTCCTTATGTACTACGTTTAATCAGGGCGCGCCACAGAGCTAGGACCCACCCCTGGCCCTACAAGAGGCCAGGCGGTCCGCACTCACGTAGGGGTGTGGCCAAAGCCACTGAGGACGCCGAACTCCGGCATGAAGCCTGGTGCACAGTAGAAAGCCCGGCGACCGCCGCTGCGGGACACCGAGGCCTGGAGGAGCTCGTGGCTGCCACTGGGAAGGCCGAACTGTGACCTGCAGAGGAGCTAGCGAGGTAAGCAGGCCCGTGTGCGGGCCGAGCGCGGACGGGTTGCGCAACATTTTCAAGGCGGACTGCTCTGCAAAACCTCTAGCCAAAGTCTGCAGGTATTTTGCACCGGCGGACGTTAGCCCTACACGAGCTGTTGAAAGTTGCCCTTCTCCATGACCACCGGCAGTCAAGGTACTTGCACTTCAGCGCACTCCTTGAAAACATTGTTTGAGCAACCACAGCAGTACGTAGGTAGGGTTTTAAGTTGAAAACTGCGTGTCTCACAATAAGCTGCGTGTTCATATTGTTGAAACAAGAACAACTACAAGGCAGAAGTAAATCAGGGGGACACAGAACCAGGCCAGGCCTGCAGGCTCACAGTAAAAATGCCCCGAAGGCCATTTGGTGAGCTAAGAAAAAGGAATTTGCATTCTCCGTCCAGTTCCCAGTGGTCACTAAAAACCACCCCTTGGAGGGATACTAATTGGCTGCCGTGGGGGCAGTCTGCGAAGAGGCAAAAAACTGCACTGGCATGGCGACTGCCTCACCCTCTCACCCTCAGGGGTATTTCCACCACAGTGGGGTAGATGTACATTAGCAGAGTAGTACGGGAAGCTTTCAAAAGCCTATCAAATACGTGCCCTAAATGTGGGGTTACAAGAACACTGGCCTGGGAGGGTTATGTTCTCAACTTTAAAATTCATGAGTTGATTAAATCTTAATGAATTCTTCCGTTCATTTGCAGATAAGAAACTCCTTCACCTACTGAAAAAAAAAAAAAGTGATATTTCTGTTCCTAAAGAAGGAAAACTGAACTGGATGACACGACTTCCTCTAAGATGAGTGTGTATGTGTGTGCATGCACAGAGGTAATGAATCCTGCCTGCACAGCAAAACAACATGCACAAATAATCCCAATATTATTTGCATTCTATTGGCTCGTAATGTACCAATTTGAACTTGGTTCATAAAAAGCAACACAAAAAGAAGTCTTTTACGCGCACAGTCTTTCAAAAATTTGAGGGAGCATTGCTGGATGGTAACATTCTCGCTTTTGGCAGCAAAAAATAAGAGCAAACACTGTTGAAAAGAAAAGCATTTATAATTAGATCATATGCAATGATATATTTGTACCAAGATTATCCTGTGCTTCTTGGTTTTTCACATTTTGCCAAGGTCATTTTGATCACAGTTCTTGGCATTTTTAAGTTGTGTATCATGATATTCTGCATTGCTCTTTATAAAACTGCAGTGGTACAAAACAATCCAAAAACACAGAAAAGGAGTGACAACTGTAGAATTATGATCATAAGAACATAAGAAATTGCCATGCTGGGTCAGACCAAGGGTCCATCAAGCCCAGCATCCTGTTTCCAACAGAGGCCAAAACCAGGCCACAAGAACCTGGCAATTACCCATTTGGCATTCAAGTGAATTCAGCATTTCCTGTTTAAAAAAAAATAAACAAAAACAACCACCAAAAATACTGTCCTGGGCTCATCACAGCTCCGTGTTGTTGCAGAGGTGGGCAAACTACAGCCTGCAAGCCAAATCTAGCCCATCACCATCTTTCTTCCAGCCCACCTAGCTCTCCTAAAATGTAGATTATGTGCGGCCTGTGCGACTAATCTCATGTAGGCAGGAAGGTAATAGGCTGCTTCGGCGGCACTATTCAATGGTGTGCTAGTGAGAAGAAGGCCAGGACCGAGACACGAGTTACACACTGATGGGGGGTACCACCCCCACCAGCAAGAAGAAGGTTGGGAATGCGGCACAACGAGTGACGTGCTGGTGGGGGTCCAGCAAGCAAGATCCTGCATAACAGTGGGCCCAAAATTGACCGAGCTGGCAGGAAGAAGAAGGTGATATGAAGCTTGCAGGATGAGTGAGTCATCACATGGTGGGTTGGGAAGAGGAGGGGTATGAGTAAGGCAAGGAAATGGAATGAGCAGATTAGTTACTAAGAGGGGAGGGGAGGGAGAGGGTGTGTGACAGAGGGAAGGGAGGAGATTGAGTGGGAGAGGGAGAGTGAATAAAAGGGAAGAGGGTGTGTGGGAAGGAGAAAGAGTGACTGAAAGGGAGGAGGCAAGTGAGAGGGAGTGAGTGGGAAGGAGGGGTGAGTGACACAAAGAAGGGAGTGAGCGAGAAGGAGGGGTGAATGACATAAAGGGGAGTAACAAGGAGGGGTTGAGGGAGTGAGGGAGAAGGAAGGGTGAGTGAGAGGGAAGGGAATGAGTGGGAAGGAGGGTCACTGACACAAAGAGAAGAGGGTGAGTGTGAGTGAGGGGATGAGTAACAGAGGGAAGGCGGAGGTGAATGACTCAGGAGGTGAGTGGAGGGGAGGGGGTGAGTGACTAAAAGGTGAATGAGAGGAAAGGGGGACGAGGAGGGAGGAAGTGGACAAGGAGCCTTAGAAGAGAGGATAGAAGGCTGTGTGTGTGTGTGTGTGAGAGAGAGAGGAGAAATTTTGTGTGTTCCCTCAATTTCCCCTCAACTAATCTGCTAAAATCTCATAGTGACTGGAAATCAAAAGTTCATAGGTATTGGGGGGGGGGGGGATTTTATCCTTATTAGTTTAATTATTGGGTGTTTGATATGTCTGTTTTGAAATATTTAACTGATTTTTGGAAAGTTTATTGTGGTTTTTTTAATCCTTAGTCATCTTCATTATTATACTGTATGTTCAATTAATCATCTGTTTTAAAATATTTGTATTAATATGGTTTACTTACTATAATGATTGATTTTATCTTTCTTGATTTTGTTTTATGAGAAATGGTGATATTTCTGTTTTTTATATATTTGTACTGTATATGAGTCTGGCTTTTAGTGGTTTCCAGTTCATTTTTTTGCCTGCACCTTACTATTTATACTTTATGGCCTTTTTATTCTTATTTTGAGAGGCTCTGTCTATGTTCTGCATTTAAGACCTTGGTGAGGTAGTCTGCTAGCCGGGAAAACACTTTGTACCTCTTTCTGATGCTGGTAGAGGCTGGAGATCCACGACTGAAGGGGCTACTTGGTGCTAAAATGATTGTGCTTAAGCCTGCTGGATACTGAAATGCCTGCAGCAGGTGTTGGGGGTTTGATAATGTCAAGAAGCTCCAAGAGCCCTCCTGCCTGGTCCTCATTATGATCGCTAACATGTAATGTGGCCCTGGCACAAAATAGTTTTACCCACCCCTGGTCTAGTGGTCCCAGTTCCCATGGCTGGAAAAGTAGAGGATTAAATGTTGATCTCTTTTCTAAAAAAAACTTCCTCAGAATTTATAAAATTAATATTTTGTCCACATTTTCATGTTTCTGGAACGGAACATCAAATTGGACCTTCAGTGTTAAAAATATCATAACTTCATCAAATACTCCTCAGTGGAGATCTGGATCAAGTTAGGTACGGTCCAAGGGTTCTCAGCCCTGTCAAAGCTGACTTGCATATTCCTATAAAGTGGAGTAATCCATTTCACATGGGCCTTAGGATATCGCAAGTCCATGCAAGCTTTCCATTTATCAGTCTGTGTCACACATTTGCATTTCATTGCTCACCTTTCCAAATCCCCCCCGCATCCAGGCTGCCTCCAGCAGCACAAGGCTTTAACTACTCTGTCAGTAGTAAATAAATGTATTTCAACCAGTGCCAGGATCGCTGAATGTACTCCAAGTGCAAAATAAACGTAAGTGAGAAGAACAGGCAGCATCAAAATGGATGGGAAGTGACGTTAAAAGAGGAATATAAACAAAAGAAGACAAGAAAGGAGGAAATAAAGACAACAATGTTCAAAGCAAATTGTACGAGTGATAGAGCAGATCAGATGCAAGGGTGAGAGCCAAAAGTAACGTTAGGGTAATTTAGTTATTCAAAGCTAACCGTTTACATTTTGCAATTCCTTTTCTCGTCCACAAAGCAAGATTCCTTCCTAGCAAAAAACTCTGCAAGGCCTGCTCTTCAAACTATAAGTGTACTTTGTGTCTATATTACGGCCTTTCCTGTGAAAAGCTACATCCCTGGCCCAGCTTGGCTGCAATTTTCACATGACGAGTGATGTGCTGGAGGCGGCTCCTTGTTGAAATGTTTTATGGTAACAAAGTGTGTCTCGCAGCTGGTGGAACCCCCATGACGAGGCACTGGTAAGCAGCCAGAGTCCTCTGAAAGCAAATGGGTGGCGCAACACTTGAGGAGCCCCTACAAAAACTTAAAAAAAGCGCTAGCTAAGTAAATCAAGAAGCAAGCAAGTCACCTATAAGTGTTTGGTTAATATTTGGGTTTGATATCATAACTGATTTCTTGTCAAAAATAAAAAAATGAAAACGAAAGAAAAATCTCAGGAGGAGGAGAACAAAAGTGAAACATTTCCATAAGATGAGAGAACGGTATTCAGTTTGAAATGTTTGACTCTGTAAGACCAGCCACCCTCGGCAAAGCCTCCGTCCTTCTGGGAAGGAGAAGAGTTTGGTTTGGTCCTTTCCAGCCGCTGGAACAGACAGACAGACACCTCCCAGGTTTCAGGACTCCGCAAAGCTCAATCAACAGCCACAGCTCCGAAAACTGAACCCCCCTACCACCCCCCCCTCCAAAAAAATGCTGAACACTTTCTTCTTCGTTTTCTTTTTATAATTACAGGGCAATAAAATAAGTCTTTAGTGAAAGCATTAGACGTGATGTCATTTGAAAAGTACCAGTGTTGCAGATTCAGCCTATGCCACAAAATACGTCAAGTGTTGAATGCACTATGAAATATAAAAAATGTCTTGAGTACTGCCCTGTCTTACCCCAGTTGTCTTCTTCATTTCTATTTTTTTCTTAGTAGTCTACTTGAAACAGTTTTTCTGCATCCTTTGCATTGAGATTAAATATATAACTTCTTTAATCTGAATTCAGGGGGAAAAAAAAAACTAACCACGGGCAGGTTTTTGTTTTTCTGCCAAACATTTCCAAATATTTCCATAATACCACCAGCATGTAAACTGGGTAAGTTAATAAACTAACTGATGTCATTAGCCCATTTCTCTCAGAATATAAACATATAAAAATTAAAAGATATGAAAGCCTAAGAGAGGAGGAAGAACTTGCAGACTTGAGGGGTAGGCTTCAGTTCTAATTTAGTCTGCTTAACCTTAATAGTATTATTAAATATAAAAGCAACATAAATGTAATTATTATTAAATAGTATTATTAAATTTAAAAGCAACATAAATATAAGTATTGTCCTGAAATGGAAAAACCTGAATGTAAAGGTTCCAAAGGTGGACGTCCAGTGGTCAGATGACCAAATGTAACCACAGAACCTTATTTGGCCAAGAGTTTTCATTAGTGGGTGGCCAGAAAACCACAGAGGGATTTCTGTTAATCTAGTGGAGGGCATCAGGGTGAGCTACTGTCTTATTAACATTAGCTGTCCAGATCTTTATATTGTTATTACCCAGACAGCCTTACTGCACTGAATGTGAATTTTCTGGAGTGTCTGCGAGTGACTGACAACTGATACAATAGTTAAAGATATGCTACAGGGCACACAACATAAAGCACAGTGTTACTGAAAAACAAACCCCAGCAATTATTCATTGGGATACCCTAGACTGGTCATCAGGCTAGACATCTGATCAGCCCAGGTAATATCACTTACTGGCTGGGACTGAATCAGCAAGTCTTGAATCCAAAGTAATGTTCTTTTAGTGCAATAAACTCTAAACTCCGCTTGGCATTCTTGCCCAAGCCTTCCAAAGCACAAGAAAAGCAGGCCTGGTCAAAATGAAAGATAATATGTTCAAACAGTAAACACAAAAGCAATGAATAAAACTGTAAAATAAGGCTCCAGGCCTCTACTACACTTTGTGTCTGTGTCTGAAGAAGGCGTATGTATGGGTGATGGCCCTGTAAAGAGTTCATTCTAATACACTAAAATGAAAAAAAAAACAAAACACACACTGAACATATAATCTGTTTGAGATCAATTCAAATTTGTGCTGGAAACAAGAGCGAAAAGTAAATGTTAATTTGATCTGAAATAAAAAGTTTCAAATCCAGAAAGGGATGACTAGGAGCCAGCAGCAGGACTGCTAAAATAATGGGGAGGGGGGAGTCAAGGCTGTCAGCTTGTGGAGAAGGATGGGTAACAAAGTGAGAGAAAGGATGCAAGAACTTGTTACTTTGTGCAAAAAGGTGTATTGGGAGGAGAGGGACATTGTCATAAGTAATGGCTAATGGAGTTCAGCATTCAAGGGCAGACTCACTCTACTGCTCTTGGTCAAGCAATCCAGAGTCTGTGCACCAAGAGAAAGTAAAATAATAATCTGATAACCGTCTTTTCCATTATATTCTGTAACAAACAGGGCAAAGCAGTCTGAGAGACAAGAAAAACAGAATTTTTAAACAAATACAGTCTTCTGAGCATATTATCTGTCCATGCAAAATTCTCATGAAACTCGAACTACTCCTGTTAAGCAATGTAACTAGAAAGAACTGTTTAAAAAATAATCTTCATTATTTTGCCCTAATGTACTTGGTTTTCTTTCTAGTGTAGTCAAGTGCAAACATGTCACCCGAGCTTCCAAAAAGGACCACGAGTCCCAAAAATGAAGACTGCTGAGAGATGCTGCAGATTTAGAAGGGAATGGCACAGGATAAGAACTAAAGGTCTGCCTTTATTGACCAACAGTAATAATAATAATAATAATAACAATAGTAATAAATCCTTAGCTAGTTAACAAGAGAAAAAAACACATCTTCCCATTGTCCATAAAATAAAACCAGGACTGAACTGCTTGTTTCAGCTAGTAAAGTAACTTTTCTGCAGTTTCGCTGGTAGCAGGCGGAGAGAGAGAGAAAAAAAAACTCCTTTATAAATTGCAATCATTTTCTGTTTCCCACCATTAGAATCACTGGTTAATTATGATGATTATTATTATTGCTTTCTTCCAGCACAAAGCAGGTTCTCTCGCTTTATAGCCACCAACTGAAAATAACTAACTAGACTGCACCTCACCTAACATGGAAAAGCTGGAAAAAAAAAAATCATGCAGGACTATCTATATCTAGCCTCCAACAGGGTCAATTTGTTACATGTGCTGAAGGACATTTAGCAAGTAGTTACTTGTTTGGCTGAGAATCCCATGCAGTGTACTTTACAACACCATTCTGCCAGCTAGTTAACTGCCTGCTAGAGGTGGATTGGATACCTTTAGATTCTGGGCTTTAAAAACTGTGAATAGTCAGTTCCCTTAGTTTTAAATATGTATTTAAACGCACAAAAAATAAAATATGGCGACTGAGATAATCCACTCCCAGTTGATATGGGAAAGTTTAGGCTATAATGGGCAAGGAGACTGTCTACATCTAATTTTGATTTTCAAGATAAAAGCAACTTTTAAATTAAGGAGGGAGCCTTAATTCTTCTTATTCTTCTAGAGAGGCAGAAGGATTTCCTTGGAAAGGTGTCCCTGTCTGCGTGCCTATTATCTTTGCTTTTCCAGTTCCACTAACGAGCATTTATCTAAAGAGCCTGTTAATCCTCTGATGTGTGCTTCTGGTCAGAGGTAACTATGAATAAAACCACTAATTACTTATCTCTAATCATTTTCCATTAATCACACTTTTCCCTGGTGCTCTACGACCTTTGCAACTCTGCAGAAACTTAAGGAGTCGTGAATAAGGTGTCAGATAAAAAAAAAAAAAACATTCCATAACTGATTCGCCGAATACAATATTACTTTTTCTAAAACTTAACTCATTGTTTAAAGTTGATTAGTGTTTTGTAACAAAGTACTGCATCTGCCCATCGCAGCAATTCATACAATTTGTATCTAGAGGGTACATTCTGATGGTGCTCACCAATTAACCATGATTAAAAAAAAAATAATAATAAATAAAATAAATAAAACCCTTTAAAAAAAAAAAAAGAAATAAACTTTTATTTTTCTGCTTTGCCTGCAAGTATATTTGCCCTGGCTGTGAGCCTGAAAAGAACCGATCCACATTTAAACCTACAGCAGCAGAAAAAAAAAAAGGGGGATAGAAGACCTGGCCTCGCCAGCTAGTGCAAGCATTTTGTATTTAAACAATATAATTTTCAGGAAAGTCAAGCACAATATGGCTCTTAATCTAGCTGCATTATCAATTTTGTTCAGACTTCATTGAAATCATAAAGGCCGCCCTGTGTCTGTTATGTTCACGAACGAAAGGAGAGGAAAAAAAAAAAAGCCATTACAAACCGTATTCGTTAAACTAGTAAGTGGTTGGGTTTTGGTCTGCCAAGTCTTAACTTTCATCAGCCAGCGTGCTACGCGCATGCAACTCTCTGAAACTGTGGGGGAAGTTTTCTGACTTTCTCGCAAAGGGTTAAAGCTCACCATTCCTGGTCATTACCAGTACTTTCCATCAAGTCCTTCTTTAGGTTGTAAAGCAGAACTGGAGACACCCCCCCCCCCCCCCCATCCTACCCTTACATGAATGGGTGCAAGAGGAAAGCCAAAGCCAGATCTTGCACTCAAGGCTTTGCCATGATTTGGGACAGCATAAAGAGCAGTCAGCCTCCCCTGCTCTAGGGAGCACTGCCACTGCGAAAATATGCCTTGCACCATTTTACCCCGATCCGTTCACTACATTCATTTAGGGAAGTCTGGCTACTGCCCCCCCCCTCCCCCCTCCCTCCCCCGCTGCTCTGATAAGTTTCTTTAGTTCCCAGGGATGATGAAGAAATGTAAAAGGCCCTCTATCAGGAGGGGGCTAGCAGATAGCTGCTTCGAAGATCTGTGTTTTGCCAGTGGGCTTGTAAAAAAAAAAAAAAAAAAGGCAGACTGCTGTGTCAGCGCTTCTAACCCCTGCGAACCTTTCAGTATCAGCCACCGTTAATCAAGCACACTTACCGGGCTGCAGAATGACGTAATGTCCCCAGTATACAGCCTTATTCCCCCAGACGTCTCGGGCAAAATAACCCACACGCGAGCCACGCACGGACCCACGCCAAAGTCACGCACCCACAGAGCCTACCCAGCAGGACACTGTGCAATCACTCTCCTTGGACCCCTTGTACCGAGCGCTTCCTCCTATTCTGTGACTATAGGAAGAAGGCTTAGTAGATCTGACCCCAAAGTGCTGGGGCTGCCGAGGAAAGGATGAGCGTCAAATACTGTTACTTAAAAGAATAACCAGAAACACAATAATCTGTGCAAACATAAATAAATAAATACATACATAAAATCAAGTTTCAGAAAATACTTGGAATGTCAACACGGATTATTCTAAGTCTCTGGAAAACTTAGATGAAGTTTGAAGACTAAAGCCCTGCCACAGCCGCCTCCTCTCCACTAAAATATCTGTAAACTGGACGTGTAACTTCACTTCGCCCTCCCGGAGCTGTCAGATGAGAGAGGCATCAGATGCCGATAATAATAGGAGGAAAAAGCGTTCCAGTGCTTTGTAAAGACTTTTTTTTCCCATTGGGCTCCCCCAAGACTAAATATTTTGATTATTACCTGAATTAGTACCCTCTAGTTTTAAATAAATCTGCTCAATCTGGCGAGGCCGCTGGAGATGGCAGCGCAGCTAGCGATGATTTAGACAATTTACAGCCACGGACAGAGCAATGATTATGTCCGGCTCAGTTGCAGCTAAGAGAGGAGCACCACACAGCAAAGTTTTACAACTTCAAAGTTCTGTCTGGGCGAACGCAAAAACAAACAAAAAAAAGTTGCGGTTTTTTTTTTTCTTTCTCCTCTTTTCTTCACTCCTGTTCGCCAATAGTCTTCGGCCCCGGGACACACACCCCCAGTCGCCTGCCCTGCCGGAGTTTCCCCTTGTCACTTGTAAAAACGCATCCCCCTAACCCCTCCGATCCTCATCGCTATCTCAGTGCCCGGCACATCGCATCCAGTCCACCATCCAGTGAAAGACACGGCCACCCCCGCTAAAGATCC
Source organism: Rhinatrema bivittatum (assembly GCF_901001135.1). NCBI lineage: Eukaryota > Metazoa > Chordata > Amphibia > Gymnophiona > Rhinatrematidae > Rhinatrema > Rhinatrema bivittatum. The sequence continues at coordinate 220,121,593 of NC_042616.1, read as the reverse complement.
TTCAGAGCGCAGCCCACAGGCTACAATCTCGTCCCGGTACCGGACTGCTTAATGCATTCCTCCCCCCGCCCCCTTTGCAGAAATGCATATGTAGCCCCTTTTCAGCTTTCTCCTTCATTTCTCCCGCAACGAATCGCCTACACAATAAAAAGTACTCATCTCGGTCCGGCGGCAAAAGAACGCAGCGTTAAATGCAATCAAAAGTCATTTCTTAGCTGGACCAGTATTTTTAGGAACTTACCAAACAAGTGTGGAGCAGGAACAGCAGTCTGCGTGAAGGAACCACGTTGGACTGAGAGAAGATTACAATACGTTCTATTTAGAGAAGCATTACATCACCCCATGGTGACGTCACGTGGGATTCCTGAACTTCTAAATCATTGCGGTCCGCTCAGGGGGGGGGGGCGGGGCCGGCGCAAGGTGGGCGGAGGCGCGCGCTCTGGGTAAGTCCCGCCCCGCCACAGAAGTCGGATTCGGACGCTATCAAAACTGGTACCCGGGGCGGCCGCTGTTACCGCTCCTGCCGCGGTGCTGCTGGTCCCAGGGTGGTCGCTGGACCTGGCCTTCTAGCTGGTCGTGGTGCTGGTTTTGGTTCGGATCCACCTGCTGCTGCTGGTGCACTGCAAAGTCCCTGACTCACTCTCCGAGGGGCGAGAGGGTGCGTGGAGACGAGCGGGAAACAAGCAACAGCTTGCAGTGCGTCCCGGGGCTGCTCTGGGCACGATTTCACATTATGTGTATGTATGTTTGTGTGAGTCAGCCTGGAAAAAATCTCTACTGTTGATTTTACAATTAAAAAAAGGAAACTTTGGAGAATAGCTTATATGTCTTCTCTTTAATTTATTATTATTGATTTTGTTTTAATTTAGTTGTCTTGTTTTATGTACTTCAGAAATGTACTGAATCACTGAAAAGTGAATATAAACATTAAAAAAAAAAAGTTTCCATCACACTTGGGTCATTGTGTCTTAACCTTTTCTTTTCTTCAATTTACTGGTATAGATAATTGTATAGGAAACTTGCCCCAAGTATGTCTGATTTATAAAATCAAATTCAACTTTCATATTAGATGGGATTTGATTGGTTGGTTATGGAAAAATAAATGAAAGTCCAAATATTTTGATACATTAGAAATTATTAGGAGGCAGTTTATATTCACACTCTCCCCTTCCCAAGTATTAAAAAGATTTTTTAAATTAAAAAAAATGCATTTCACAAAAGTTATATTATGTGAAGAATCTTCAAAATTATATTAAGAAAGAATCTATGACTTAACTCAGTATACATGGGGTTGCACAGAATTTCTGATTCTTCATGATTCCAGCAATAGAAAAATAGTTTTGTACAACTTCAATTACACCTAAAAAAAAAAAAATAAATAAAAAAGGAACACATTGTCATCATGTTTTGGAGGACATTATGTTATTCCGGTAGAAGTGCTATAGAGCTAATAGTGGTAGGTTTTGATTTGGCTAGTAGTGGAGGACTACGCAAGTCTGGCTTGAAAAATTTATAAGCAGCTGGATTTTTTAATTACTGAAGGCTTGACTAAATAAATTCAGCAATCCCTAAACTTTAACTCTGCAGTGTGGGGTGAATTACATTCAGTAACAGTGACTCCTACTATAGCTGTAACATTTAATGCTAAAAGAAGATAGCCAGGCCTCACAGCTGTTCCTGACTTTATTCCTCAATCATGCCCCACCTCTAGGTCTGTGAGTAAACAGAGGAGATTGAGCCAGCTTTTCATCTGAACAAATTAAAAAAAAATACTTGCATCTATGTTGTGAAATAACTTCTAGGCATAGAATCTGCAACATGGCCTAATAATCTGCACTGATAATTGATGAACCAATGGGATGGGATCACAGGGATGGGGGAAGGAGTGAAGGATTCGTGATGAGGGAGGGGAAGGATTGAAAGATTGGTATTGGGGGAGAAAAGTGAGGGAAGGAATGATGAGAGAAGGAATGGAAGCAATGATTGGCATTGGAGGGAAGAAAGAGAAGGATCTGAGATGGGAGAAGAAGGAGGAAAGGTGTGACAAAGGGTGGAGAGGGAGGAGGGAGAGGGAAGAAAAGAGCATGGGAAAGAGAGGAAAAAATGGAACACGGTAAGAGGAGAGGGAGGGAAGGATAGGACAGGAGACAGAGAGAGGGAGGATATAAAACAGAATGGGGAGGGAGCGAGAAGGAGGTTGGAAGAAGGATGAGGATGGGGGAAGGGTGCAGATCATCTCTTCCACTCACGCCTCCACACAGCTTGCCTCATGTGCAACCATCTCAAAACGATTTATATCGGTTGAAATACCCACTTCCGTCTGCCACGTATCCCTCCATCATCCACCCCTTACTCCTCTTTCTGAAGCCCCCTAATCAATCTCCTCTCAGTCATTTGCCCCAGCTGGATCCTCTCTCACACCCCCAGCTGGTGCCTTCACATCCTCTCCAGCAACTCTCTCTCAATTTCCCACTGGTCCACCTCAACAATTTCCCACTTCTCACCCTTCTGATTGTCACCTTCCTCCCCCTACCTGCTGATCTTCAGCTCCCTCACAGAGCCATCTCTTAAGAAGATTAAGTGCTCCGTATGCCATCCTGGGGGGGGGGGAGCACCACACTGTCCGTCTGTGAGTGCAAGCCCAGAGGAGAAAGGGGATGCCCCGGGGTGCCATTTTGCCCAGAAACTGCCCTCTCCCCTGATGTTTCGGTGACAATCTGGCCAGCAAGAAGTTCAGAAGAGCAGCAATACCTCAGGCCAGTTCGCCCCTCCCTCTGCTGCCCAAGGTTTGAGTCACGCTTTGAACTGTGTGGGCTGCCATAGTGCTGCGCATTCAAAGCAGCAACTGGGCCCCGGGCAGCAGAGGAGAAGGAGATGGCCCAAGGCACTGCCACCCTCCTTGTCGCACTGCTGGCCCAATCAGTGGGGGAGGAAGGGAGGTGCAAAAGTGCTTGCACGTGCTCGGCCAGACACTGCCCCAACCGGACCTGGCCCTCGGTCTCCCATGCTGATTCTGTGCGGGACCACGAATGTCGGTATAGAAAAGTTTTAAATAAATAAATGGGTGACCACCAGGTGCCCTGGCGACATGAAGAGGACAAAGACAGCAAGTGAAATGGCCTGAAAAAAAGAAAAGTTTTTCGAGCTTGCAGGAGGTAGAGGGGCCATCATGGACCTTCCCTCAAGGTCCAACACTACCCCTACTAATATACTCACAAATCTATTCAGCCAAACATATGCACAGCTTTAATTTACCTCTGGAAGACCTCAGACAAAATACATTTATTTCAGCCTGAGGAAGAAGTAATTCTGGACGAGTGCTTCCAATGTAACCATCAACGTAACATAACCACACAGCTTCTATTACGGGAGTGATTTTGACATACTTGAAACTTGTGGACTAATGGGAAAATAAGAGGCACAAACGCTCTTTTTTTTCTCTAACATAATGCCACCTGATTATTCTGTTTTCAGACTGCCTAAAGTTTTTCATTTAAAAGTTACTTTTTAAGAGTTAATGGTACTTCTCCCACAAGAGTTCATGACATTTATTTTTTAAAAAATGTGTTGGCCTATTCCAGTGCCATATTAGCATATAAAACATGAATGCAGTCTGTCTTATCATATTCTAAACCTATTTTTATTTGCATTTATATCTTGATGTCTCTTTTAAACAAACGCTTATTCAGCTGACTTCATGCATGCATACCACACTCTTTTTACAATCTACATGCAAGCATTTTTTTTATACATATCTATCCACCTCTTATTTTCTGAAACACAAAGCACACATCCATGGTACTATGTATCCACAGTACTGTATGTGTCAAAAGACACAAGACACATACTCTGCTCTGCTACCTTAGAACTGCACTGCTACATTAGCAAGAATGAAACCCACGCTGACCACTCGTGGCACTACCTAGTACCACAATAGAAAGCCTTCAATGTAACACTCAAGCTGTAGCCCACACAGTTCATGCATACCATTCTTTTTACCACCATGCACACTACAATTCTCAGTTGATCACTCCTATCTATGTTTCCATAGAGAACACAGAAACACACACACACACACAAAAAAAAAATCAGTTTTTCCACATACTGCAAAACAAATGACTGTATAATATTTATTTATAGAAAACACCAACAGAAAATAATAAAAATACCCTCCCCCTCTTTCTTGGGAACTAAGAAAATGTGGATTGGGATGGGGATTTATTTATTTATTTATTTAGATTTATATTTCCGTTTTTCACACTTTTTTTTTCAGCATGTCAAAGCAGATTACATTCAGGTACTGTAGGTATTTCCCTAACCCCAGAGGGCTTACAATTTAAGGGAGTCATTTATCAAAGTGCTATATGGCTTTTTCGCATGCAAAAAACACCTGTAATGCATGTGAAATCACCATAACATTTCATGCAATGCATATGAGAGGATATTGGGGCAGGAATTTTGGCCAGAGGCCCACCTAGTAACTCGAGGTGAGGTTTAGGTATTAGTGTAGGGGTTAGGGGCCACATTGACATTCAAAGTGAGACGTACGGACAGAACAGTGCTCTCTTGTGAAGATTTGATGACCTTCGGAGTGAGGAAACTCACCCAAAGATGAGATTTGTGCAATGTTCTCTCAACCAAGCTTTGATGTTACCCAGTTAGAGAGTCCTTCAAGCTAGGTTGAGAGAACATTGCACAAATCTCATCTTTGGGTGAGTTTCCTCACTCCGAGGGTCATCAGATCTTCACAAGAGAGCACTGTTCTGTTCGTACGTCTCACTTTGAATGTCAAAGTGGCCCCTAACCCCTACACTAATACCTAAATCTCACCTCGAGAGACTAGGTGGGCCTCCCATAGAGATATAAATAACAATACCTATTACCATAAAACACATCCCTTTTCTTATTGCATGCAATATTTAGTGTATTTTGATAAATCCAGGCCTAAGTTTGTACCTGAGGCAATGGAGGGTAAAGTGCAACAGTGAGGACTCAAACCCTGGTCTCCTGGTTTGTAGCCCACTGCTCTAACCACTAGGCTAGTCCTCCACTGAAGTGGCAGTAGCTGTAGCTGTCTCTGCCCCATTTTCTGCTGCTGGATGAGCTGGTTGGGGGGGGTTCCTTTCCTTGTTTGGCAAGTGCATTGGCATTAGCAAGTAGGAAGACTCATGTCTTGTGGCTACAAAAGAAGTTAAGCCATGTAAGAAACTCTATATCCAGCTAAAATGCAAATATATATAATGCTCATCCTACTGAGAAAAAGCAATATTAACCATACTACTAATAATCCAAGAAAGCTGCTTTGTTGGCCATGGTCTTATTCAGTGAAAAGACCTATGTAATTATATATCGAAGGGAAAAGCCCCAATATTCCTGGATGGTGGGGAAAACCTCATGAAACCTGGGTCGTCACCCTCCCACCATCTTATTTTCCTCCTTCATTTGCCAGCGCTGAATCTGATTACCTGCAAGATCTTTTTAACTCCAGTAAAACCAAGAACCAGGGTCAGTTAGAATAAAATGTAATTTATTTATTGTAGTTGTCGTTTTACACTATGCAATAATCAAATAGAACTGGGTGAAATGATTGACATTTGATTCCAGTAAAAGCATGTGAGAACGCTGGGAGCAAATGCTAACTCATTTCTTTACAGTTAGCTCACATGCTCTCAGGACAAGCAATTTTCCTAAAGTAGCAAGATAACAACAGAAAAGGGAGAAAATGTTCTCCAGACCCATTAATCAGCGCAAGCAATATTTATTTATTTATTTATTTACAGCTGTAAATTTGTAAGACATTTTTAGAAAACACGAATGATCAGACAAAACACGTCTGCTATTTTTAAGGTGTTTCAAATTAAACTATCATGCATCACAGAATAGCACAATCATTAAAAAAAATCATAGCAATAAAGGAAATATTAAAATGACCCAGGTTTATGGCCTGGGTCATTTGTTGAGTAGGTGCATTCAGATGTTAGGTCTTTGTTTTTAATTTTTGTTTCATTGTTAAGAGTTTTTTGTTGTTTTTTTTTCATGTGTGCTATCTTACAATAGTGCTCACTATTTGTCATTACACTACACTACATTTGGCAGCGTACACTAAAAGCTGGCTGCCAGCCTAGCCTCTCCCCCCATCAGCTAAACCCAGGGAAGGAGTAAATTAAGGGGGAACTGAGGATGCAGGGAAAGCACAGACTGGGATTTTAAAAAAGTTTAATTTGCAGGTTTGATTAGAAAGGACTAAAGAAAACGAAACAAAAATAACATTTTATGGATATTTTCTATTTCATTTTAAACAAAAGCACGTCCTTATTGCTGACCAGTACATAATTTTAAAAAGGAATGTATTTAAACAGTCTGGCACATATGTCCTAATCTACTTTAATATCGGTCTACACCACATATGGCTAGGAAATGTCCAACCACAACTGTTTTGCTGATGTGTTCAAACAACATCTTTTACAAAAATATGTTTTCCTGTCACTTTATCCTTTTGTTTGCTGCTGGTTGGATCAGTGGAGGTTAGCTCCACTTTGCAGCTTCACTTGCACCTCTGCATGTCTTCTGCTCATATCTTTACAGGTCTTCCATGTGTTCTGCCTGTATTTATCACCTGCAGGTCTTACAGTATGTACTGTGAGCCAACATTACCATCCAAGCCCAGGAATCAGCAAAACTTACATAAACAAGCTTTCATAGCATGTTTAGGAAATTATTTGGCCTGACTTTCAATGTACACCCAGGGTCAGCTTTACTCTTGCAGAGCTACAATGAAAATATGGATCTCTTCTTTGGGATCCTGCCAAGTACTTGTGACCTGGATTGGTCACTGTCGGAGACAGGATGCTGGGCTCGATGGACCTTTAGTCTGACCCAGCGTGGCATTTCTTATTTTTCTTAAAACAGACAGATGAAAGGAATGGCTCTGGCAGGAAACAATGGCAGTTTAAAAGAACAGAATAGCAGAAAGCAGAACAATAATGAAAGTGGCAACAGTGCACCTGATGGTATCTGATCGATTAACAAGGAAGGAATGTAAAGCTTGTCACACTTTATGAAATACGAGTGTCAGCGGAGTATCAAATGGCTGAAGAATCCCTCGTGCCCCCCCCCCACACACACACACATGCACACAAACACATGTACACACACTCCTTCTTACTAGTACCATATAGTGAAACATACAGTAGCTGACCGACTAACATACACCTACGCTACCTGCATAGACAAATAGCACACTGACAACAAGCAATCTGTGAACGTTCAGCTACTCAGCTTGCCTCAACATGCACAAAATGCACGACGCAGCCATGATGTCACACAGGAGTGTGCTGTGACTAAGCATGTGAGTTCACACTTACATCCAGACACACACTTGCAAGCATTTGAAAACTGAGAAAACTACTCACTGGCCTGCTCTGCATCAGCATTGCCTCTTGGCATGGCATACCCTGTAGGATCCCTTCTTTAGAGCACCCTATTGTTCAGATTTAGCCTGAGATGAAATCTAGAAGCCAGGCTCATGCCCCTGTCGCCTCTGCTCATCTGGAATGAGTTGCTTGCTTGTCCCATGTCAGTCTGAAAAAAAAAAAGAAGAGAAAACATTTCTCTCACCCAATAGTAACATATCAACTTTAGTATGTATTCTTCAAATGTTACCACTATTCACAGTCTATCCAAAGAAGCACACCCAGACAGGACACATCAATTGCCCTGTATGTTTGTCTTCATTAGGTCGTAAGATCTATTGAGCTGGAATTGCCTCTTACATGTTGTTTGCACAGCGCTGCATATGTCGAGTAGCACTATAGAAATGTAAAAGAGAAGGAGGAGGAGGAGGACACATCAAATCTATGTACATTATCAACCTTCTAAAATTTTATTCACAGTTACATTAAATATAATAATACAAAGAGAACTACTGACCAGGTTGGGCAGGAGGATTTTCCAGATTAATGTCTTAGGGCTAATGTACTCGTTCTGGAGCACCAGTTTAAGGTTGGCGGGCAGCCCTGGCCCCCTAACTGGAAGCCATGTTGGCCTGGTCACTGCCATTACCCACCTCCACAGATCATTCAGACAACAATGGATGTCATGTGAGGGGCATGGCTTGACCACAAGAGCAGCACTATAGACTCTTGTCTATTGCACACATCTGATACCGCAAATTAATTTCAGTAAAGAACTGCCAATATAAGAAGATTGGGCTGTGTGATCTGAGCTCCTACCAGTTGGTAAATGTGCATGCAGCTGATCAAGCGACCCTCCTGATTTATGACTAATTTTGCTAATTTCTGGCCTTAGCAGATAGTTGGTTTCCATCTTTCATCTGTAAGATTTGAGCTTGAAGGAATGTCTTCCTAGACACAAGTGGCAGTGTGCAGATGTATCCACTATTTTTTGGATGCCGCGGTTGTCTGCAATCCTTCTGTACGTCCAGTTCAACCAAACTGCAGAGGAACCCTTCTCTGATATAGTCTTCTTCCGAGCCTGATGATGGCTGTAGAGTCCTAGGCAGATGGTCACTTTTGCTCCATTTTCCTCTTCCTCTTTGGACAATTTGTAGTTTTTCCTGTCTTGCTTCGTGTAGATGCACATACATGGCATCCTAAGAGGGATGGAGTCCATAATGAAGCCTCAGAGTTGTGGAAAGCTGCTGACCTTGTGTTGCCTATGAAGAGAATGTTCAACTTTGATATTTATTTCTGATGAAGCAGTATAGAAAAGTAAGGAATGAGACCGTTTTCTATTCTTTTTTAAACTTTATTCCTGTATAACAATCTTGGCAACAATCCTTTTAAATATGTGTGTGTGTGTGTGTGCGTGCATGCATGTGGAGAGGTTTGGGGGATGAGCAGAATAGGTCCATGTAAGGTTTCCTGGGCATATTTAAAAGAGGCAATGTTGTGACTTGAATTGTAAGCATGTGTTTTTGAAACCTTGCTCTTACTAAATGGTGGCTTCAAGGCAGGAGCAGGCTTTAGTTAGCTTCCTTCAGTCAGATCTAAATGTTGATCACGTAATGAAAGCTTATCAGGATGGGAATAATATGGCCTATACATATTGTATAAAAACGTATATAATATTGCATGACTCCCAGTGAGGGATGGACTAAAAAGGCAAGTAAAGGGGCTTTATATGACTTTTCTGAGATATGCAGAACCCCTGAGCCGTGCTTTAATTAAAATAGGTTGTGATTATCATTATTTGCTAGGGATGTGAATCGTGTCCTCGATCGTCTTAACGATCGATTTCGGCTGGGAGGGGGAGGGAATCGTATTGTTGCCGTTTGGGGGGGTAAAATATCGTGAAAAATCGTGAAAAATCTAAAAATCTAAAAATCGCAAAACCGGCACATTAAAACCCCCTAAAACCCACCCCCGACCCTTTAAATTAAATCCCCCACCCTCCCGAACCCCCCCCAAATGAGTTAAATAACCTGCGGGTCCAGCGGCGGTCCGGAACGGCAGCGGTCCGGAACGGGCTCCTGCTCCTGAATCTTGTTGTCTTCAGCCGGCGCCATTTTCCAAAATGGCGCTGAAAAATGGCGGCGGCCATAGACGAACACGATTGGACGGCAGGAGGTCCTTCCGGACCCCCGCTGGACTTTTGGCAAGTCTCGTGGGGGTCAGGAGGCCCCCCACAAGCTGGCCAAAAGTTCCTGGAGGTCCAGCGGGGGTCAGGGAGCGATTTCCCGCCGCGAATCGTTTCCGTACGGAAAATGGCGCCGGCAGGAGATCGACTGCAGGAGGTCGTTCAGCGAGGGTTCCGGCGCCTCGCTGAACAACCTCCTGCAGTCGATCTCCTGCCGGCGCCATTTTCCGTACGAAAACGATTCGCGGCGGGAAATCGCTCCCTGACCCCCGCTGGACCTCCAGGAACTTTTGGCCAGCTTGTGGGGGGCCTCCTGACCCCCACGAGACTTGCCAAAAGTCCAGGGGGGGGCCGGAAGGACCTCCTGCCGTCCAATCGTGTTCGTCTATGGCCGCCGCCATTTTTCGGCGCCATTTTGGAAAATGGCGCCGGCTGAAGACAACAAGATTCAGGAGCAGGAGCCCGTTCCGGACCGCTGCCGTTCCGGACCGCCGCTGGACCCGCAGGTTATTTAACTCATTTGGGGGGGGTTCGGGAGGGTGGGGGATTTAATTTAAAGGGTCGGGGGTGGGTTTTAGGGGGTTTTAGTGTGCCGGCTCACGATTCTAACGTTTTATAACGATAAATCGTTAGAATCTCTATTGTATTGTGTTCCATAACGGTTTAAGACGATATTAAAATTATCGGACGATAATTTTAATCGTCCTAAAACGATTCACATCCCTATTATTTGCCAATCTCATGTCCTGGTTCTCTAAGGCATTCTTCTCCAATTATGTATCTATGGGAAAAAAAAAAGTTTAACAACTTTGTCTTCAATTTTTCCAAGTCCTGAATTTGTGCATCTCAAGCTTCTAGCTTTCATTTATACCAAATGTGCAAAGTGCAGTGTTCATTTACCTTCTCTCAAGATAAAATATCACCAGCACTCCCAAAACTGACATCACTCTGTTGGCCCATCACCATTTTCAGTCATGGTACTTTTTTTTCTCTAAGCTTGAAATCAACAAAATATTGTCCTTGCCCACAGAACTGTAGGTGGCAGATCACGTGGCATTTCTACAGGAACCTATGAAATCATCCATGGAGGCAACAGAGGTGATGGAAATGTAAAGCCTGTTGTAAAATATAATCATATCTCACAACACAATCAAGTTCTTGGATCATTTTATTTCCTTTAGATATGAAGCAAACAGGATTTTGTTACTACTTACTTCTATATTTCACATTTATATCAGAAGGTGAGTATTACTGCTAAGGCTTCAGCCCTAAACTTTGCCAGTGTTGGTGCCTTCACTGTACTGGCACCTGTTGATCATATTCTGAACCCTTTTATTCACAGCAGTCCAGATCTGTAAGTCTTTAGTATTAGACACATGAAAGAAGGCAAAACAAAACCTCCACACACTTCCTGGCCTACTTTGAGCGTGGTGCTTGAATGCATCTGAAAACTCCTGGACCTCCTTTACTAAGACGTTTTTTCCCCATCTTGTATATTTATTTGAAACCAAATGGGACATTTCAATAACGTTTCCTGTTTCATTTCAGTTCGCTTTAATTTGAAATAAAATAAAAGCAAACGATAGATCTTTGTTTTTGTAGTTTTGTTTCAAAACATGAATACTGTCATCGCAGCCCCCCAAAACCTCCTGGACTCCCCTACAATGATCCCTAGACCATCTTAAATTTCTTAACAGGACAGGAGCAATCCCTGGTACTTCCTACTATTGGAAATGACGCTGGCAGACCGAGGCCAGCGCTATTGTCAATTTTTGCTGTACAAAATGGTGCTGGCCGGAGACTGGCTGGTGCCATTTTGCATGGCAAAAGTTAACAATGGTGCCAGTCTCAGTCTGCTGGCACCGTTTCCAATAGCAGCAGCTGTGGAGCAGCAGTAACCGGGAATTGCTCCTGTCCCATGAATGCATTATTGACTATAAGGTAAGAGAGTCTGTGGGGGTAGGAGGGATGGCCCTGGAGTGATTTGGGTTTTTTGGCTGTTTACTTGAAATTTTTTTAGTTTGTTTTGTTTTTAAATATATTTTTTGTTTCATTTTAAAGGAACAACAAATGAAACAAACAAACAAAAAAAGGTCTGTGTACATCCCAGTGTCTATGGACAAAAAGCTTAGTAAATCAGACCTTTGGTGTCTTCCTAACAGATCCAGCCTTCTTGGAGTAAGTAGTGTCATGCAGTGTTTAACACTGAGCATATCACTTCAGCCTTCATGTCCTAGATAGAGTCTTCAAAATATAACATTGCCTGTATCTAAACTCAAATACTTCCTCTTGAAGTCTTATTCCTCAATGTTATTTCTTCCCCCTCCCCACTCCGAGTTATTGCTTATATTTCTATGTGTTTTTTGGAATAAACAGTGTTCATCTTGTTCTTGTCTTATAAACATGGACCCCTTTTCTAAACCTCTTCCTTGAAATCACTCTTCTTTTGTCTCTTTTACATGTATGGCCCAGGCCCAAAATACAAGTCAAATCCCACTAATAATGTGCTCGTTTACCTTAATCCAGTTTTGCTCAATTAAAGATGAATTTTCAAAGGGTTACTCATGCAGAAAAAGGCCTTATATGTGTGTATGCGGCCCGAACATGGGCAATCCTTGTTTTGAAAAGGCATCACTTGCATGTGTATATGCAGATACTCACGCACCTTTATACATGCAAAAAAGGGATGTGTCAGGAGTGTGTCTAGAGAAACGTACAGAATGATGTATTCTAAAAGTGACGTGCACGTGTAACTATACCCATGTACGTGCGCATTTGCAAGTATATTTGCTACAGCTCATGTATGCATACATGTACTAACTTTCACTTTGATTTGTGATTTGGCATTTGGTGGCTTGGCCTCTCCAGGTGAGTAGATACTGAAGCCGGCCAGAGAGTGAGAGGAGGGTGCATCTGGAACAGACTGAGGGATGCTGGGAAACTGCAGGTCATACAGGGGGAGGGGTGGGAGGGGTGTGTGTTAAAGGACAGATTGGGGGAGGGGTGGTTGGACAGAGTGTTCCTAGGATAGACAAGGCCATACTGTTTGCTACCTAGGACATACAGATTTATACTGGGAGTTAGAGGAATGGATTAGGAAATACAGGGACATTAAGAGCTATAAAGGGGGACTGGCAGTGTGTGTTTCAGCAACATACAGGGAGTTTCATCTCTTAGTGAAGATTCCCTTTTCAAGATTTCTCTGCTGGCCCTATAGGTACTGAGATCTACCTGTCTGAGGAAGGAGAGAGAGCAGAGGAAGAGGAGCAGATACCTCTTACACAGGGTATATAGTACTAGGACACAATTTATGGATCTCTCAAAGGAGCAAGAAATGCACACGTTCAGGTTCAGGTTCAACAAGGAAACCACACTGTACTTATGCTAGCAGTTAGAGGGGGGATCTGGAACCTCCCATCCGAAGGGGCCACATCTTGCCTGTACATGTTGTGGTCACTACTCTCCTGGCATTTTTCGCCACTGGCACCTTTCAAATACTTCTGGGGGCCACAGCTGGAATCAGCCAGTTGGCCACCTCTATGTGTATAGATTAGGCCTTGGCTGCCTTGCTCAGGAGATTATGGCAATATATATATATCTTTCCCTCGAAGAATACATCAACACCAGCAACATGAAATAATGCATGATTTCTATCAGATAGCACATTTTCCCTCTGTCCTAAAAGGGCACCGGGGGGGGATGACAAGGCCACCTATCACAATTGCAAGGGCTACCAACCCTCAATATGCAGGTAGTTTGTGATGCCAAGGGCATCATCCTGGACATAGTGCCCAGTCTTCCAGGATCGCTCATGATGCTTACATCCTGTTGCAGTCTGAAATTCATGACCAGATCATCAGGGACTGGTTTCTAGGTAGGAATGCACTTATCATTACCACCACATATCAGCTAATCTCTTCTTATTGTCTCCTTCATATGTAGATAGACTGAAAGCATTTGCCCTGCAGGACCGCTCTGACCTTCTTCTGTCAACTGTCCTGCTTACTACATGTTTAATTCTGCTCTTCTCTGCTCTTCTCTGTTGCAGCCCCGGTCGCGGCACTCGCGACCGGGACCTTACCTCGCTCTTCCGGGTTTCAGACTCGGGCTCACTGCAGGGGTCTGCCGGGTCCCAGGCCTGTTCTTCAGCGGCGTTTCTGCGGGGGCAACACCGCCGGGACGCCTAAGCCAGCCGCCCTCCTCCTAGGCGCGTGTGCGTGCAAAGAGCCCGAACTTGTAGGCCCTTTTCCCGCCACTCAATGCTCCGCCCGCCTCAGTGACATCAGACGCCGGCGGGTATGTAAGCCCGGCGCCTGCCTCAGTTAGACGCCTTGCAACGAGGTTACCTTGGGGTTCCTATTGCTGTGTGCCTCGGAGTTCGCTAACGTCTGTTAGTATCCTGCTTCAGTTCCAGCCTGGTTCCTGCTTCTGTACCATGCTTCAGTTCCAGCCAGGTTCCAGCCTCAGTATCCTGCTTCAGTTCCAGCCTGGTTCCTGCTTCTGTACCTTGCTTCAGTTCCAGCCAGGTTCCAGCCTCAGTATCCTGCTTCAGTTCCAGCCTGGTTCCTGCTACTGTGCCTTGCTTCAGTTTCAGCCTGGTTCCAGCCTCAGTATCCTGCTTCAGTTCCAGCCAGGTTCCAGCCTCAGTATCCTGCTTCAGTTCCAGCCTGGTTCCTGCTACTGTGCCTTGCTTCAGTTTCAGCCTGGTTCCCGCTTCTGTACCTTGCTTCAGTTTCAGCCTGGTTCCCGCTTCTGTGCTCTGTTTCTGTTCCAGCCAGGTTCCAGCCTCAGAATCCAGCTTCAGTTCCAGCCAGGTTCCAGCCTCAGTATCCTGCTTCAGTTCCAGCCTGGTGTCTTCCTTGATCCCGGATCTTCGTCCCTGTGTCCCCGCTTGCCTAAGTCCCAGCGGCCGGGCTCCTATGGGCTCCTCCTGGGGGAGTCTTGGCTTCCAGGGTGAAGACACCTTCACTGTTCTCCTAAGTCCCAGCAGCCCGACTCCCACTGGCCCCTCCTGGGGAGTACAGGTTTCCAGGGTGAAGGCCTACTCCTTCACCTGGTCCAGTGTCCGCCTCCCGGCCTGCACCTCTCTCCACGGAGACAGTGGTCCACCTTTCTAAATCTCCGCCAGGCCGGCCCAAGAGTCCACTAAACCCTTACAACACTTCTCTGCTTTTTCCTCTAAAGGTGACAGAGAATATCCAAACAAAACCTGGCTCATCATCCCTGGCTCTTCTGCAGCTTGCCCACAGTCCACTGCAGAGGTTTAATTCAACAGGGCCCAACGGTAGACCAGGGCAGTCACTGAGAGAACCTTTGGCTTACTCAAAACACATTTTCACTGTCTGGACAGATCTGGAGGATGCCTTCTCTACAACCCACCTAAAGTCTATGAGATCTTTCTAGCTGCTATATGCTACAAAACCTGGCCAAAATCAGATGCCTGCCTCCTCCAGAAGGATTGCAAAAGAATGCTGATGAAAAGGAGGAGGAGGTGGAGGAACAGGAGCTGAGTCAGGCAGAATTGCAGGAGATGCATATCCGTGAGTCAACGACAGATTATACAGGAAAGGAACACTCTGAAACAAAGACATTTACAAAGGTGAATGTGCATTTATTTACAAATAGTGCTCCATGCGAATGAAAAAGAAAAACACTACTGCTTCCTTGGCCTCCCTTTTTTACTGGGTGGAGAAGCTCTGCAGCCTTCACTTGTCCTATGTTTGCTCACTTTGCCCTCGGGGGACACAGGACCTTGGAGCAGTGGCATAGCAGCATGGCTGCACAAGGATCCTACAGGAGGTGATGCAGCTGGCTGCATGGACAGTGGTGCTGGTAGTGACAGCATTCATTGGAGGTGGTTGCATGATTGGTAGTCATGGAATCATGGCTGGAGTGGGCAATGGTGCAGGTGGATGCTCCACCTGTGGAGGTATTCAGGTATCTGGTGCTTGAAAAGGTGGGTGAGTGCTGCATCCATACCCCCTTATAATAGTATGGAGTCAGTGGTGGTTGGTGGTGCAGGGGGGCCTCATTTGCAGCATCTCCCTCCATACTACTGACTGTGCATCCATGGACTGGCAAAGTCCCCATAGCTCTTCCTGGATGCCCCATAGCTTATGCTGCACGCCCTCCTCCCTCACTACATCTGGATGCCATATATCATTGCTCCAAGTGTGCTTATCTCTTCCAACACCTGGACATTGATCCTTCTGCAGGAATGGCTGCCATCTCTTCTTCTTGAGGAGGGACTTGCTCCTCCTCTGACAAGCTGCTCTCCTACTGCCCACCTTCAAGCTGCCCAATGACTGGTGTCAGTGAATGAGACTCGGCTGGCTGGTCCACCTCCCCCTCTTCTTCCTCCTCCTCCATGATGGGCTGGTGCTGCTCCTCAGCGGGGCCCTCTCCCTACATGTCCTCCTTGGAGCTATCATTCAGCACCTGTCGGTATCGCTAAGCCCTTCATGGGCCACTTGGTCCAGGCCACTCTGGTTGGTCACATGCTGCTCCCCTGCAACAGTGAAAAATATACATGCTTGACGTTAACTTAATTTGTGGGTACACCTTACTTTCTGCCTAAATAGCAGCACCCTCATCTCTCCTTGAGCACCTCCTGATATACTACAAAATCTATACAAAGCATTCCTGTAATGCAGATATTTTTCCTGGAATCATAAGTAAGACACCAGCATGCAAAGCTTTAAAGAGAACTTTCTAAATGCAGTGGGTTTTGAAGAGAGTTGCCTACTGTCTCAAAGTGTGGAGAACAGCACCATCACATCATGGAATGTAGCCATACGGTGGAAGTGGTATCAGTCCCAAGGCAGAGGCTAGAAGGGAACAAGGAGGGCAAACTGGGAAGGCAGGGCAAGCAGATGGCTTGACGGTGCAAGAAGGAGGCAGGCTGGAACATATGGCAACATACGACCGGTTGCTGAGGCACTGAATGAGGGATCCCTTGGAGTTTAAATGGTTCGGGAGGTCTGACGTCAGCAGAGAGCACCCGGAGCTGTTTCTCGCCAAGGGGCCTTGATAATTTGCACCGACGTGTGCACGTGTGCCCTAGAAGCAGGCAGTGCACGAGAAGCCTAATGGCAGTGTTTCAGGTGAGCAGAGGTTCTGCAGCATCTGGGTAAGTGCAGTCAGTCGCAGGGCTGTCCAGTGACCAGACGAATGTTACCGTAGGCCTGAGGGTGCCTTCCAATTAACACCTCATGACAGTGCTGCCTGCAACCCAGAGAAATTTCTACATGTCAGTATGTGTGAATGAGGGTTTTTTTGAGGCTGAAGGTAGAGACAGGGTTGTGCAGAGCAGAAGGGCAATAGTGTGTCTGGCAATAGAAACTAGAACTAGGCAGATCTCGGGAATATCTCCCCGATGGCCAGATAATGAACGTAAGCCCCATCCCGCTGAGCTCACAGTTGATCCAATCACCTCCTCTTCTTCTGGTGCAGCTCTTGGGCCTTCTTCTTCAGATCCTTAATCTATAGAAACAACAGGATGACAAAGCTGAGTGTGCACTATTGCTGTTACTGTGCCCTCTTACTGATGTATGAAGTGAGTAGCATTGCTCCGTGAACTCTATAAATGCACATTGAAGTGGTGTGCTGCCACCTGGCCCAAACGTTCACCACAACAGGCAGCCTCCATGAAGGACCACGATACCCCTGTTCATGAGTATACAAGCTGTGCAGTGCAGCCAGTGGGAATAACCCTTTCCATAGAGGAGAAAGCTTTGTGGAGTTACAAGAACCGGGCAACAGACCCTAATCTGTATCCTCTGAAAAGAACCCTTAGGTCCTCTAGGTACCACCATGGAATGTTCCAAATGTCCCAAAGGAAGTTGTATCTCATCAGTACATTAGTGAATTTAGGTTGTAGCCATTCCTTGCTAACCTTGCCTACTATTTATGCTACATTTTATTAATTTGGCTACAAATGTACATTCCTGCTTGTAAATGGAATGTACAGTGGTTACAATATCCATAAATATAAATTTGCACTAATTCTATTTGTAGGCCATTTTGGGGCCCCTCCCCAGGGACCCCTGTGCATACCTTTACCTACCCCCATCCCCAAGAGCCCCCCTAGTGATGCTCCATGCACACCCATACCTACCCCCACTATCCACATTATACTTACTCCATATGGGCAGGAGGCTTCCCTGTTAAAGGCACGGCGCACCACACACCACACTAGCTTGATCCTCCTCAGGTTCTTCCAGACTTTTGGGCTCAGGAACAGGTCCTGCTCATACTCCACCACCAGGAATGCCTGGTGGGTGACGTCCTTGGCAGTGAAGTTGGGTTGCCTGGCTGGTGGTGGCATTTTGTATGTCCACATCCCTGAAGAACTGGAAGTTCCACCCTCACAGAAGTGTGCATATTAGGGTGGCCCTTAGTTGTATATGATTTTGTGGACTGAAATATTTTTCATCTCCCAACCACCAAAATTGTTCCAATCCATGTAAAAGTACTCGCTGTAAAATTTCAGCTCAATCAGATAATATTAAAATGGCCCCCAAAGGCCTGAAGTTTCAGACTATAACAAAATCGATATTTTTTTATATTAAACTGTTTTTATCTTCTTTATCATACTTTTTTCAAAAGAAGTATAGAATATGACTGAAAGGCTATTTATGCTTTTAAAATATTTTTATTCCAAGATCAATTTAAACTGACCAAGAAAGAGAACGATTCAATCAGAAGAACATGCATTTTTCTTATCAGACTCTATTTATGAGCCTGGTTCCTAGCACCACTGGCTCTGAAAGCTCCATATCTAGATTACAATTTTTTACTGAAATTGATCAAGTATAAGGACGTAGATCCAGAAATTAGTAGTGATGTTGTGAAAAAATTTGCAAACCATTTATAGTATCTATCACCAGTCATTAAGCAAAATATGCCTACTATAATGATGACTACAGAAGACAGCGATGCAGAAAATCAAATAAAAAGATACATTGTTAGTAGTGAAGATCTCAACCATTTAAAATGAAAACACTTCTATGATTTTATTTCCACAGAATCGAAGATGTGCTTCTCAAGATTTTCAATAAACACAAATTTTCTAAAAAAATTGACCATCTACTTGGAAAGATGATGTCAACTTCCAACGTGGGTTGGAAACATTGAAAAGCATTGAAGTAGTTAACGACGTGGCTGAGAGAGGAGTGAAGCTAATCCAGGAATATCAGAACATTCTGACCAAGAACGAAAAAGAAAAGCAATACATTGTGCAGATTGTTAATAAACACAGAAAAAAGTACCCAGAGGTTACCAAAGCTGGCCTAATGACACAGTAAAATCTGGTATTTTATTACATTTTTATTGTTATTATTTCCATTTTAGATATTACATTGTGAAGTATGTATTTTTCTTTTGGTTTAAGTTTGTGCTCAATATCTTGGTTAATTTTTATTTCATGTAAATAACTGTATGAAGAAAACAGTAATAAATAAAATTGTCTTTCGATTATGCTTGACTATTATTTTCCCAAGCAACGTTTGAAAATGAAATACAAAAGTTTTAAATAAGAAATACTAATTTTTGGTGAAACTTTAAGGCCATTAGGGGTTCACCTTAAAGTAGCTCAAATGAGCTGAAATGTGACAAGGAGCACTTTTTCATATATTGGAGCAAGATTAGGGGTTGGGAGCAAAGAATTTCAAAAGTTGAAAAATAAGGGCCACTCTAGTGCGTATGCTCATAAATTGTACATGCATACTTGCGCACACATTGCTAAAACGTTTCACAAATGTATGCACAACTGTTTGCACAATCTGCAACTTCAACTTTTGAGAATTTTGTATCGTATGCATACAATTTTGTATCGTATGCATGCAATTGTATGCATGATACAAAATACATGTAGCTTTGCACATTCACCCATCTACATGCATTTTTGGGCCTGCCGCGGATCTGTGAAAGTTATCCTCTCTAGAGGTAATTTTCAAATGAGTTACACATGTAAATGTGACATTCTATCGTAGAAATTTTCCAAAGCCCATTAACACATTTACAGGGCACTTATGCACGTAAAACTTATTGTCAATTCAATGACATCTATTGTAACAATTTTCAAAAGCCCACTTACACAAGTAAAGTGCATTTATATGTGTAAAACCCAGTTTTAAGTATATATATCATTTTGAAAATTGCCTCCCCCACCTCCAATGTTGGATAATTTGTGATTTGAGCTGATATAAAAGGATATGGCATGGTTCTTGTCTATCTCTTTGTTACGTTCGTGCCTGCTCTTGCCCTCGCTCCACCCTCTCTAGCCACCCTCTTAGCCAAGACGCTAAGATTTAAAGCTCTGAATACCGCAAAGAAATTACTGTTCCCCCCTATGCAGCCGCGTTTGGTGAAACACGAGTCCGTGTCGGGGGACGCCGTGTTGATAAACTTAAGCAATGGAGTTGCCGATATAATGAATTAAATATTTGTTCGTACAAATTTTGAAGTTTGGGACTGACTTTAGGTTTCTGCATCTCCCTGGTGACTTGGAACCCCCAGAAGAATAACAGTTATAATTTTGCAATATCATTCAGTGAGTGAAACCCTAATGACGTAATCATAGGGCAATAGGTTTGAGGTGCGAGTGTCTACTTAAGGAAGAGAAGAGTGAAGATTTCTAATGCTCTTTATGAATACTGTACCTCACTCAGGGATGTTTAGTATTGAGCCTGCAATACATAAAAATAAATAAATACATTTGGGCTATAGGAGTGCAGTAAAATGGTCACAAAGGGATAAGGAGGATTTTGGTATTTTTCCCTATCCAGGAAGAGAAAATATTGTCCTTAGCCTCTGGACCAGGTCCACTACACAATCTATGTTTTAATTTTTCAACCCACAAAGGCTGGTGCCAGGAACATCTTTTATTTAATGTGCCCTGTCAGGGCGTTACATATGTGGAACTGAGACAAAGCAAAGTACAGACAGTGATGTAACAGAGAAGGCGCCGGAAACCCCTGATTAGATTATTTTATGAAAGCAACATCTTCTTTAGTGGAATAGAGTTGGTGAGAGCTCCTTGATGAGAAATTGGCAGTTCCTCATTCATGGCTAGGGACCTTCACTTTCTGCTTTTTATTTTGTTTTCCCTGGAAATTTATCAGTGTTTATTATAACCAACCAAACAACAGAAAATAAGCGGGGGAAAAAATGACTCCTCTTTTTCCACCAATGATTTTCCCCTTTTTTTTTTTTAAGTTATATTAAACAGTAAACACTGCTAAATTCTTAGGGGAAAATAAAATAAAAACTGAAAACGAATTGTCTCATGGCACAGCAGATTCATAATGGTGGGAGTAACTAAATACGAAGAACTTTCAAAAACTTTAAATACTAATTTAACTTGAGAAATAAGGTAAAAGATGAAAACAGAAGGAAGATTTTAATAATTAATTGTGTTTTAACTATCAACAATTTTTTTTTTTGCCAGTACTGAGATTTTAAGCTTTTTGGGACAGGGACCTTGAAGCTATGTGATTTATGTTGTTTAGTGCTGTGTACAGTGACAGTATAATACAATTTAAAAACAAGATATTATTTATAAAAATGCCTACTGCTAGTCTATTGGAACATCAACTATTGAAAAAGCTTTATCTTTGACTGGCCTGGTGGCTCAGTGACTGTGCTGTGTAGTGTAAACTGCCATATGGCAAGACATAGGTTTGATTCCTGGTTTAGATCTTCTGCTTCAATTTTTGGCCAGAGATGGGCATTCACAACATGTGGTAGCAACATTCATGGCCCCTTGGGGAAGGGAGAGTACATAAGAACTGCTATACTGGGTCAGACCAAAGGTCCAGCATTTTCTAACTGACAGTGGCCAATGCAGGTCATAAAGAACTCACTAGGACCCCAAAGAATAGGTCCAATCCTTCTTGGTCATAACCAAGTGGCTTTCCCAAGTCTGCATGACTTGGTTTATTGACTTTTCCTCCAGGAACTTATCTAGATCCTTTTTAAACCTAAATATGCTAACTGCTTTCACCATACCCTCTGACAACAAATTCCACAGTTTAATTGTGCGTTTAGTGAAAAAAAAAACTTTTTTTGTTCTAATAGTGCTACCTATTAAGTTTCATGGTATGTCCCCTAGTCCTAGTATTATTGTAAAGGATAAATAACTGTTCCCTATTTACCCACTCCACCCCACTCATGATTTTATTAGGGATGTGCATTCATTTGAAATGAATTCGTAAAATGCAATGAATGAGGCCATCATTATTTCATTAATGGACCTTTGAAATGAATGGCGGATGCCCATAAATTAAATAAAAAATGTTTGTTTAATTTTTTTATGTTTCCCATTCAAGTCTATGGTCCAATGAAAAGTGCTGCACTAATATTGTAACTATAGTAATCAACCAATGCCTGTGTGAGATGGCAGCCGAGTTGGAGCCATCGTGGGAGAAGTAGGCAAGTAGACAGGATGGAGGACCAAGCAAGATGAAGCACTTTTTAACTAGCCTATAATTCACATTGGATCAAGTGACACTGACATCTTCCTAATGAAAGATCTGAGCATGTGCAAAGAAACTCCATATTCTCTGTTGGATTTGAGAAGAAAAGATTGTCTTTTCAGAAGCTTTCTTAGAGTAAAAAAAGATTTACAAATACGGAGAATAATGTTGGCATTGGCAAAGGGCTTTTTCTTATATTTACTACTGTCACAGTGCTCTCACTGTGAGAGACAGATAGAGACAATACTGTCTGTTCACTAGGGCAGGGTAGTGAACTGGAGATACAGAAGAGATGAACACTGATTTTTTTGGATCTGCCTGACTCTGCATAGTGCACTGCACTGCTTATCTGCACACAGATTGTAGTAAAGAGAAGCATAGCCTTGCTAGCCTTCTCAGTTTATTCTCTTTCTAATAATTTTTTTGTGTGTGTGCAAAAGGAGTTAGCAGTGTGTGTGTGAGTGTATGTATATGCATATAAGAGAGAAAAAGAGGCATTTTTGTACAGGCTGGGAGGGATAGCTTTAGGTAGACAGAGGCTAAATTTGTGCCACTAGCAAGCTGCTGACTCTGCTTGGCAAGTTGGTAATGCTTGCTCAGCACTGAAATGAACCCGGCCTCTGGGACTTAGGCAGGTTGTTGATCAGGACTGAGAAGTGGAACCAGACTAGGACAGTAGACAGGTACTGTAACAGGACTCAGGTACTGGAACCAGGCAGGAACTGTAGCAAGACTCGGGGAATGGAACCAGGCAGGAACTGTAGCAAGACTCGGGGACTGGAACCAGGCAGGATCTGTAGCAGGCAAACAGGAACCAAGCAGGTACTGTAGCAGGTAAGCAGGAAAGGAGCGAGTTCCAAGGCAGCTCACTCTGGGACACGACGCAACAGGGAACCAGGAGGTAAACCCGTTACAAGGCAAAGACTGAGTGTCCGTGGCCGGCTTATCAAGGCCACGGCCTCTGATGACAGGAACTGGGCGGAGTCACCACTGGCGGGAAACGGCCTAGAAAAGCGCCCAAGTGCCGCAGGCGCGCGCCTAGCAGCAGGGCATCCATGGGAAGCTTCCTGGCGGCACGGCCCCCGTGGGGATGCCACCGAACAGGCCGCAAACCAGGCCTCCAGAAGCGGGAACAGGTCCAGGAGCATGGAGGTAAAGGTCTGGTCGCGGCGCTCGCAGCCAGAACCGCAACAATTGTGATATCAAAAACCCCAGTAACCACTTTCAATTCCTACATGACACTGTGAGTAAAGGGGAGGAGAGAAAATGTCAGGGAAAGAGGCTTGGCTGTTCCTGCAGAGCCAGCTCAGCCTGTCAGAAGAACAAGCAGAAGAAGCAGTGAGAAAAAAGGGAGGCCTACTCCTAAACTTAAAACAGACTTTTTTAGCCATAGAAACTAAAGTCAGGTGCGGAAGCTAGCTTAAGCAATAAGAAATTAAAACTTTGCCACTGCAGCCTGTTCTTTTCCCTTTTGATTTGGAACAGGGGCAAAAAGAAAGAGAACCATCCAAGGCTGGTATTAGTAGGGCAGGGCAAGGGTCAGTATCTTCCATGATTACTAGGGATCTGCAGCCAAAAAAATGTTCATTTTGTCATTTCATGTCATTTCTTAATTATTCCTATTTTCATTTTTTTTGTTAATTTGTAATGCACACTAATTTCCAGTTAGTGAGCACTAAATCAAAATAGTGCACACTACTTGGAAAGTGGTGCACACTAATATGATTTAGTGCACACTAATTAAAATGAAACAAAAAATATGCCGCACATCCCTAGTGATTAGTTACTGCTTCTGAGATAACAGGCAATATTTTCAAAAACTGATTCCATGAATCATAAGATATCAAAGAGCTAGTAACTGAAGAGTATTTGGGTGCTAAAGTCAGTAGCATCCTAGCCGCCAGTGAGGAGGTGGGGGAGATAGATGATAATGACAGTGCTGAGAGCAGCCTCCAGGAAGATCAGGCAGAATTGACGGAAAAGTTGACCTTCTTGAAAAGCAACCTGCCTTTACTGGGTTTCCCAGAAATTCCATATGAGTGCCAAAATGACTGAAAGCAGCTTGAGGATCTTGCTGCCACTCTGCTTTGCTGTACATCTTGGGGGTTTTGCTGCCACTCTGTCAGGCTGCAATACACCTTTTCCTACACCTTGGGGGTCTTTCAACCACTCAGCATTGTAGCCGTGCCCCAGACTTTACGTTTTGAGGGTCTTGCTGCCTTTCTGCCTTAGTGCCATATTCCAGACTCTACACCTTGAAGTGTTCTTGTACTGTGGATGACTACTTTACACCTCTCATGGTGCCTTTGCAGGTCAGGCCACTCTTTGTGCTGCCTTGTCCCTCTATCAGTGCCTTGGGTGTTTTCCCTGCCACTTTTGCTGCCTCATTCCCCTTTCATGGTGCCTTAGGATATTGATGTCATTCGTGGTGCCACTTTGCCCTTCATCTACTGCCTTTAGGGGGTACAT